>NW_020664587.1:4677724-4750445 GCF_002925995.2 Terrapene triunguis
TCCCAATGGCCGCGGTTCGCTGTTCCCGACCAATTGGAGCTGCAGGAAGTGGTGCTGGCTGAGCCACCGCTTCCCGCAGCGCCCATTGGTCGGGAACAGCAAACCACGGCCACTGGGAGCTGCAAGCGGCCGTACCTGCGGATGCTCAGGTAAACAAAGCGTCTTGCAGCCCGCCAGGGGCTTACCCTGAACAAGCCGTGAGCCAAGTTTGGGAACCCCTGGTCTATACTGAAGCACTGCAGTGGTGTAGCTGCAATGTTTCAAGTGTAGACATGCCCTCAGTCCTACAAGGATGGAAGGGGGCAGAAAACAGCATAGCATCCAGATCCATTCTTTTCAAGTGGATAAAGCTTCTAGTCAGGAAAGCTTGCCTCAGTGCAACAAAGGCAGCTCCCTCTGTTTGTTTTCACAGTATATTTCGCTAGGAAGTTAGGTGGAAGCATCTCTACTAGAGTTATTCAAGGCAGCTACCTGGCGTGTGTGTGCTCTCCAGTGTTTATATTCGCAAGCTGATGTTCAGGCATCAGCCAATGTGTTGTGCCACAAGAGTGCTGCAGGCAGCCAAGAGGCATTAGTCTGTCCCCTCTATATGGCACTGCACTCCTTTGGCAGACCCCAAGAATCTGGACTGGCACTGGAAGCTGGAGAGAAACTTTTTTTCCTTAATTTTTCTTCAAGACTTTCTATGCCAGCCCTTACCCCTCCCTTCAAGATTGGTGCTCTCTTCAACATTTCCAGTGATTTTGCAAATAGCGAGTTTGCAGTGTCTCAAGGTGTTCGATTTTTATATTACACTTAAATAATACTGTGAACTGCTTTCAAAGATTCAGCTGAGCTGTGAGAGCTGGCAACCCTTATGCAGGGGATGATATCACCAGAAAGTCCCAGTGTCTGCTTTCTGTCTACTGTCAGGGAAGAACTATGTGCACCAAGTGTCTGGACTGATTTAGAAGACCTTAGAGAGAAAATTAACAGGTAAGGAAAGATTTCCCCCTCATGTTATATTAGGGTTCTTTAGCTTTTCAGCACAGACCACATTTTTACAGAGATTCTCGTGAGTATTTGCCATCCCGTTCCCAGTCCTGCAGCCCATCTCCACTGCCGTTTGTAGTCTCATAACATCTCTGTGGCAACAGAAATTGCCTGCATGGGAAAGTAATAAAGTATTTAGTATATTTAATACAGTATTAGAGCTGGAAACAGCCTTGTGAGCTGCTAGCTTGCTGTGACCCATGGGCCACAGTTACGAAGTTTGTCTTAGTCTCTTTAAAGAGTAGTTGATGAGTGAAGCTTTCAGGGACCGCAGAGGTAGAAAACCCTCACAATAGGTTAATAATACTGGAATGAAAATATTTTGAGATGGATTGTGGTAGATTATGAATTTAAAACTCCGCCGAACATCTCTTTTAAACATGTTTCCATATCATGAAGAGTGTCCATACTCTTATGATAGTAAATCTATTGTCAGGATTGCTTCAGAAGGGAATCTGAGAATACTTTTCTAGTACATGAATAAAGAACCAAAACTGTTCTTTTGTTCCTTCAGTTATTTCAAAGACCAAATGCACTTGCTGTTCAGCAGCTGACGGCAGCACAGCAGCAGCAATATGCATTGGCAGCTGCCCATCAGCCGCACATAGGTAAGTCCTTCATTTAACGCCCTACCTGTATTAGATTTCTGGAGATGGCTGTTGTTACTTGCTAACGGATGTCTTCAAAATAGTCTGTGGCAGTGAAAAAAGGTTATTCGGCTTTAGAGGGGTTTTAAAAGTACGTTCCCAGTTATGGATAATTGACGCACAGATTTCAGAAGCAGACCATGTTTGAAGATTATCTTGCAAAATTCTGGTAACATCTTGCTATACTTTTAAAAAGCTTTCAAATATTCCTCTCTACTGGTGATGACACTTGCCTTGCCCTCACTGAGAATGCTATTCAGTAATGAGAGTGTTTTCTAAGTATTCATTTACTCTGAGCCAGACATGAATTGGGGTAACTGGGACAGTGAAATGAGGAAAAATGCACATTTTAGTACAGACCGCAGAAACTCGCGTCCATATTTTATGTATTACAATGGTTTAGTTTTGAATAACTCCCCCACACAATGGAATTTCAGGCTATTCTGGGTGAGACTTAGAAGTTTATTTAAACGTGTTGCCATTCATAGTATTAAAGAAATACTGACTTGGGGAAAACTGTACATATTCGTGTTTATAGAGAAATAGGTGAACCACTCACAAGGGCTCACTCATTAATGATGGGAGTAAAAATTTCCCAGCATCAAAGAGTTTAACTGTAGGTTTTCCTAACTGAATTGAACTTAGTTTTAAAGTGCTAGAAAGAATTATGAAGACACTGTTTCTCGTGTACCGTGTACATTGCACTCCACATTTGTTCCGTTTTGGTGTAGACCCGTGTCATCCTCTCCCCTAATTTAGTAGATTTAACAAAATGTTTATGAAAGTGCTTTTATATCTCTAAAGTGCTTTGAGCTCCTATGATAAAAAGGCTCAATTGAACTTCAAGGGAAAACTTATTTTATGGGTATGTATTAATACCCACCAGTATAAATTAATTGGTAGTTGCTCTTTATTTTCCCAGTGTTTTTTTTTCTAGTTGACTAGTTTCCCAGCTCTTTAAGGGATGTTACATCTTTGGAGTCAAATTCCATATACATATGCACGGTAGCATTGCTACAAACTTCACATTTGATTGTTTCAGTAAGACTCCTGGATACTTACTGTGTCTACAAAGAACTACATGTGAAAATGTATAATTTGTCTTCTCAAAGTAGCTGCCAACTTTTCTTACTCTTAAATCATAGCTGCATAAGCCTGTTTATCCTGTTCAGTTACAGCCAGGATGAATAGCCAAAACATGTAGGTATTCTGGTAGGGCTGCAGTTCTAGTTAAGTTTGTTTTTACTGACAGGTATGTTTTCAGCAGGTTTAGCCCCCGCTGCCTTTGTCCCCAATCCATACATCATCAGTGCTGCTCCACCAGGAACAGATCCATATGCAGCAGGACTTGCAGCAGCTGCAACTTTAGGTGAGGAACTTAAGAGTTTTTGTGCATTAGATGAAATTTTCTATGCCTAAAATGTTTTAACTGTCACTGTCAGAACAGACTTAATGTAATCTGTTAGCACGTTTTGAGCTCTACTGAAAAAATAAGTGGATGTCAGTGTGGTATATAAGGGTATTATAAAACTTAAAGTAGAATTTTGTTTTGAAAGCCTTGTCCCTATAGATTAATACCTAAATTAGAGGATCAACACAGGTAACACTCCGTATGGATTCTGTTTTACAGTTAAGGTTAAGAACAAAAATCCTGAAAGAGAGGTGACATTTCATTTATAGTGACAAATATACACTTATAGTGACAAATGTGTGATTGGTGTTGAGTTATGCACATACTTTTTTATTTGACACCTGAAAGCCAAATACTTTTGAAGCCTGTGTTACAGGGTATAGAGTAAAGTTTTCCTGCCAAGAAAGTATTAAGTAAAATTTGTTACTGTTGTTAATTTGAGATTTGCTATGATGAATTTGGTAAATTATGCTTTTTTTCTTCACTGTAGGATCCCTTCTGAACTTTATGCTTTCCAGTCCCTTAATTACCTTGTTCCAGGCCTTGTATGTCAAAAGATCTCTCACTTGTGCAGAGGCTTTTACTCTGAATATAAAGTGCTCTAGCTGGCAGTTCTAATGTGGGTCATTCTTGCCTTCATACTGGACCTCTTTCTCCCAATCTTGTCTAGTCTCTGAATCCTTTCCCAACTTCAGGAGCCAAAATTGCTGTGTCTTGAAACGGTAGCTCCAGTAAACAATTAGGAAGTGTGAAAAACACATGGCCTATTGAATTTTTATTCCAAAAGTCATGAGGTTCTGGCCCAAGTAGTGAGAGTCCTGTGGGTTCTTCCAAAACCAGATTAGTTCTGTACAACCACATTTAATTCTTTCACTGAGCCATCTGGAAAGAGGAAGTCCAATAGGTTCTAAATAAACTCTCCAGAGTTGGATATGGGCATTACTCAATGAAGGTTGCACAACCTCATAACATTTCATTCTTATGCAGTCTGTATACCTAAATAACACGCCCCCCCCTCCACTCCAAGATAAAGTTAAAACAAAGCTAGATTATATTTACTATAAGCAAGTTTTACAATATTCTGGTTTGAGCAAGTAAGTTTGGTATGTGACTCTTTGTAATATTTACCAGCTGTTACATAACTGTTTATTAGCTTTTAAGCTTTGGGGCCAACCTAAAGTCAAGCTATGATGAAATGGGATTACAAGTATGATCAGATCATATGGTGTTTTTGGTAGATTATATAAAACAGTATGTAAAGAATCAAGGTTATAAAGAGTCCTTTCAGGATGATGATGCCTTTATATATTAAAAAAAAAAAAAAAAAAAAAGTCATTTTGTAGAGATGACTGTTAGGTGTGGTCAGGGCATAATAAAAATGAAAGATGAGGTGTTAGGATAAAGCCAGTTGTTGGCACACAGGTAAGGCTGAGATGAAATGGAAGAAAACCAAGAAGTAGAGCCCTATGGAAGCTGCATCAACGAGAACATGGACGGAATTGCGGAATCAAAACCGTAACACTGAATCCAGCTGTGTGTGTGTTTAAAAAAAAAAAAAAAAAAAAAAAAGTCCAGCGCAATACAAAAAAATAAGGATGTCTCCCTGCTGTGGCCCAGAGCCGAAGGAGCTCTGTCTGCCCCCGCCATGGCCCCAGGGCCTGAGAAACTGTGTGGGCCTCCGCTCACTCGAGGTGGGATCCAGGGATGGGGTTTGCTATAGCCCAAAATTTGCTATTGTGAAGGGCATATATAACGAGGGTGTACTGTATATTAGTTTTCGACTGTTGCTTAGAGACATGGCCTGCTACTATTAGTGCAGTTTCCCCCCTCCCCATGGTTCAGGACACAATTTAAACATGTCTAAAAAGCATTCTTCAACTGGAGAATGCTCATCCAAAAAGCGAAGAAACCATGTGTTGACACTAAAGTTCAGAGCTAGTCAGTTGCCTAATGATATCTGTGAATCAGGTGGTATGATGTTCTGCAAATGCTGTCAACATACAATAGACTGGACCCGAAAAGATACCTGCAACGATCATCTAATATCAAAACCGTATCTGAAGAATCATGCCACATATGCTGAGAATCATCAAGGTTCTCGCTCTCTACAGAAAACAATTGCAGGCAGTATGAAATCTGCAGATGCCAGATGGGCTGGTCTTTGCTGAGGCTGTCATCTCAGTGGAAAAAATGAAGAAGCTTTGACCTTTCCTCTTAAAACACTGCAATCAAGGTGGGAAGCATTGCCTGAAAATAAAGCAGCACTTCGGCAGATTCTGCCTTGTGTTTATCAGGAGCACATGTGGCAGTGCTGGCCTAAATCCAGGGGGGAAAAGATTCCAGTGGTCGACAAGACAACAGATATTGGAGACTGCAGTGTGCTAAGTATTATCATATGTAAGTTTATTTTTCTTTTACTATCATGACAGATCCTTAAGTAGATGCTTTTTTTATAATGTATGTATTGGCCTTTAGGAAAACATTTGTTATACTTAGAAAATACTAACCACTTATACAATTTAAAGTACAAATAATTTAAGAAAAAGAGTTTAAGATGCTGTAACCCCTTAAAATAGCCTTAACCCCACCCTCCAAAAAAGCACCAAATTGGGATTTTGGAGCTATTCTATAAAATGCTTGTTAATAATTTTATCAAGCATTTTCTATTTAATATGCATTAGGAAATGTAATCGTGTATTGCAATGCAGCTGTAATATTATGCTTGTATAATATTTTAAAAAATCTTTAACATTAAATGATACAATAGTGGCTATGAAGCTGGATTTTTTTTTCCATTACAGAATTTTGAGTTTGTTTAGTGAAATCCTCCAGTAAAAAAACAAGTAGGAAAATTATGACATCAGAATATATATATTTTTAGGTGTTACAGATTAGTACTATTTGACGATGCCATCTTCACGGAGAGCTGCAACCACTCCACATTCTCACAGTCTCTTCTGGAGTCTATGAATAGGAACCAGCTCAGTCTCAGTGATGTTTGGGCAGTTGTAACGGACAGTGCTGCATACTGCATCAAAGCATACAAAGAAGCGCTGAAATGAGTCATGACCCAACAGTGTACATGTGACATATCTATGTCATATAATCAATCGGATAGGTGAAACACAACAGCATTTTCACTTCTTTAGCAATGTCGCATCTTTCGTTACTTGGATGAAATCTGCCGCCTTCGAAAAGCAAGCCAGAAAGCAAAGATGGGTTGCTTTTCTTAAGTCCAAAGAAGATGTGCACACCATGAAGGTCCCTCCTGAAGCAGTACACACAAGATGGAATAGCTGGTTTCAGGCAGTAAAATATCATGCAGAGCACACTGATCTCCACTGGGACTTTTTTGAAAAAGAGAAATCATCAGCACAGGCTGAGACAAACCTTTTGACATTACTTAGCAGTCAGGAGAAATCAGACTTGCTGAAACTTAAGGCAGCTTTCATATCTGAAGCTTGCCCCAAAATAACAACGGCCCTGACCATCTGTCAGCATCTGACCACCACCCTACGGCTGTCTCAGCTTTCAGTATTCTGGAAGACCTGGGATCTTCATTTCTGGAGCAGCCAAAACTTGTGGGTTTGGTGAAGAAACTGACAGATTCTTGGATGACTTCTCCATAAGTAAGGAGAGAGAGATCCTGGACAATCTACATGAAGCCTGTCAGCTTGCTTTTACCAAATTCTCCAAACATTGGGATGTCCATCCAGCAAAAGACGTGTTGCGACTGATCTGTGTGTTTGATTCCAGGCAGACTCCAGCCATACAACAAAACATCGATCAGTACAGCAAGCTACCACCTCTCACCCGCCCCTCACCAGAACTGTATGAACAATGGCTGGTGTTTCTACACAGCACTCAGAATGAGCCCATCCCAGATCCACTGGATCTTTGCACTTACTGGAAGGTTATGAAGGGACGAGTGCCTAAAGTAACAGAGGTTGCCCTACCTTACATCATCTTCCCTGTCAGCTCTGTAGACAGAGAGAGAGAAGCTTTAATAAATATAAAAATCTACTTACAGACAAGAGGGAATCACTTTCTGAGGAAAACACTAAAAGGCTAACCATAATGTACCACAATGGAGATGTCTGCCAGAGATGGGGAAAATAATGACATTTAATTAAGTTTGTCAGTTTGTAATGCTACTCAGCAATAAACTGTTGATTTGATAGTGTGAAATTATTTAATCAAATTTGAAATTAATTTAAGCATTCCTTCAGAATATAGGAAGCTTGAAAGTACTGAGTTTAATTTAAAATGGCAACAATGACTACTGCAAAGATGAATTGTTTAGTGCATTATTTTTTAATTATTCAAATCTAAATTCAGTTAAATTGACACTATAAGAGACTCTTCTGTGGACTTCTTGTGTTACTGTTCAGCAATGTCAGTTTGGTCATATTACTAGGTTCTACTTTAAAAAGTGATTTGAAACGCATTACTTTCACTGTATCTGCAGGATGTTTCGTTTAAATTGTAGGATTTTTTTTCTGTAAAATCTGTTTTTCCCATTGCAATCCAATTCTGAACATTTTTATGCATTTATAGTAAGGCTACTTAATTGTTCATGTATCAAACAATTTTGATTAAAAAAATCCATAAAGATGGAATTAATTTTTAAAAAATGAAATCAGAAAATAATAAATCTGAAAATTCACAGTAATAAAACAGAGTTCACAGGGCCCTATACAAGGATGTTTGTAATAGTCTAGGAGTCGGTGAACTACCGTGTGATGGCTGTGTAGCTGTGAATGAATGACTAAAACTCTCCACAGGAAGGAAATATTAAAAGCCTTAGTAACAAATAGATCAAAGCTTAATGACAGGAAAGCACCATCATGAGTTACTTTTTACTAGACAGACCATCTGTAACTTCACCTACAAGTCTAGAACGTGGTACACCTATTCAGGACCACACTTCCTACAGCAATGTCGAAGCTGCAATAGAAGTGTTTTGGCCTAGGCAGAATTTGTCACCACATACACACCTCCTGCCCCAGGATTATGCACCAGAATCTGAGCTTTCATTTACCACCAAAAAAAAAAAAAAAATTCTACCTCTCCCGAGTGAGTGGAGAACCTTTAAATAACATGGAGTGTAACTCTACGCAGCATAGCCTGGAACCATAGCTCTAAGATGTCCGAACTGCCCTATTCATCTCATTGGAGTGTTAACGCTGAAACCTAAAAATAGCAGTACAAATATAAACATTAGCTATTAAATAGTTGCCCCCATGGACAATTTCTGTGGTGCAGTCATGCATTTTTTGTACAAGGATATGTAGCACACTGACAATACTACTTTGAACCCTTTAAAGATGTACCCCAAGTCTAGTGAGAAGAGGCCTTCCTGTTTTCCTGTGGCAGTGCTAGACTGGAAGGAAACTGAAGGGCATAGATGTTGGTGAAATGGGAGAAATTAAATTATAGTTCCCAACTGGTTTTATTCCTTTTAGTTGCTCCTCCAAAAGAAGGGAGGTTTTATGGTGCTGTGTGACTGTATGAGGGGATGTTGTATCATCTCTCCAGGACTGTCAATCAAGTGAAGTTTTTTCCCCCCACAAGCACCAGATTAATTTAACTATTTTTAAGGAGTATTGATTTGAATGGAGATATAGGCTTAGTGTTGACGTACTAATGGGGATATCACTATCTGTGCAGAGAAATATGAGAATTTCTGTGGCACATTGAAAAAGATGTAAAATACAGGAAGTTTTTGGTGTCAAGTGTCTGGAAATTGGGTTTCCCTGACGATTATCAACATTCCGTTTGTAATTACGCTTCAGCCCATTGAATAAACTAGTTGCTAATATTTAGGCTTGGCAGAATAAGAATTTTCTTATAATTTTGGCTGCTATCTATACTTATTTTTAAGCATTTTTTAGATTTGTTTTTATTTTAAGTTTTCACAGCTTTGCAAGATTATTGGTGGAGTGTCAAACAATTATTTAATGACAGTAGATGTTAAAATTCAAAAAGTTAAAGCTTTATAAACTGTTAAAAACACAAATTATCAACATATGTCAAAATATACAAAGTAAATATCCTTAAATCAACAAATCATACCTGTTTTTACTGTTAATTTGCTACACCATATATAATAAGTCTACTTCAGAAGTCTAACTCACTGCATTTTGTTTCCAATATGTTCTCAAACCGCATTTTTCTTACTTTGCCTAACTGTAAATTTTGATTGTTATTGACTGAAATATATTTTTGTCTGTTTTTGTGTGCATGGTGAAATCTGTTTAGATTTGTTTTGTTTTGTTTTAAATGGTGGTAATGCTTCCTAGCCTGCTAACATACTGTTGCCAACATCACTGATGTTTTGAGTCAGAGAATCATAGCACTGGAAAGAATCTTGAGAGGTCTTCTAGTCCAGTCCTCTGCACTCACAACAGGACTAAGTATTACAGACCATGCCTGACAGGTGTTCGGAGATTTTTTGAAAGAAGCTTAGACAATGGCGGAGATTCCACATCCTCTTTAGGCAATTTATTCCAGTACTTAACCACCCTGAAAGGAAGATTTTCCTCATGTCCAACCTAAACTTCCCTTGCTGCAAGTAAAGCCTGTTGTTTCTTGTCCTAGCCCCAGAGGTTAGCGAAAACAATTTTTCTCCCTCCTCCTTGTGACAACCTTTTATGTACTTGAAAACTGTTATCCTGTCCCCCCTCAGTCTTCTCTTCTCCAGGCTAAACAAACTTAGTTCTTTCAGTCTTTCCTTATAGGTCATGTTTTCTAGACCTTTAATCATTTTTGTTATTCTCCTCTGAACTTTCTCCAGTTTGTCCAAATCTTTCCTGAAATGTGGCACCCAGAACTGGACACAATTCTCCACTTGAGGCCTAATTAGCGCAGAGTAGAGCGGAAGAATTACTTCTCGTGTCTTGCTTATATCACACCTGTAATACATCCCAGAATATTTTGTTTGTTTGCAATAGTGTTACACTGTTGACTCATATTTATCTTGTGATCCACTATGCTCCCCCAAATTCCCTTCCGCAGTATTTCTTTCTAGGTAGTCATTTTCCATTTTGTATGTATGCAACTGATTGTTCCTTCCTAAGTAGAGTATTTTGCATTTATCCCTCTTGAATTTCATCTTATTTACTTCGGACCATTTCTTCAAACTGATCTGGACAAATTGGATTTTAATGCTATCCTCCAAAGCACTTGCTACCCGTCACAGCTTGGTATCCTCAAACTTTAAAAGTATGCTCTCTCGGGGGGGGAGGGATAACTCAGTGATTTGAGCATTGGCCTACTAAACCCAGGGTTGTGAGATCAATCCTTGAGGGGGCCATTTAGGGATCTGGGGCAAAAAAAAAAAAAATAGTTGGGGATTGGTCCTGCTTTGAGCAGGGGGTTGGACTAGATGACCTCCTGAGGTCCCTTCCAACCCTGATATTCTATGATTCTATGACATTATCTAAATCACTGATGAAGATATTGAACAGAACCGGACCCAGAACCGATCCGTGTGGGGATCCTACATGATATGCCCTTCTAGTTTGACCCTGGTAACTACTCTCTGGGAATGGTTTTCCAAACAGTTATGCACCCACCTTATAGTAGCTCTATCTAGGCTGCATTTCCCTAGTTTGTTTATGAGAAGGTCATGTGAGACTGTATCAGAAGCCTTACTAAAGTCAAGATATACCACATCTACTAACCCACCCCCCCATCCCACAAGGCTTGTTACCCTGTCAAAGAAAGCTATTACAGTGGTTTGACACGATTTGTTTGTGACAAATCCATGCTGACTTTTACTTAATCTTATTATCTACTAGGTGTTTGTAAATTGATTGCTTATTATTTGCTCCAGTATATTTCTGGGTACTGAAGTTAAGCTGACTGGTCAGTAATTCCCCGGGTTGTCCGTATTCCCCTTTTTACAGATTGGTACTATATTTGCCCTTTTCCAGTCCTCTGGAATCTCTTGTCTTCCATGATTTTTTGAAGATAATTGCTAATGGCTCAGATATCTCCTCAGTCAACTCCTTGAGTTATTCTAAGATGAATTTCATCAGGCCCTGGAGACTTGAAGAGATGTAACTTGTCTAAGTAATTTTTAACTTGTTCTTTCCCTATTTTAGCCTCAGATCCTACCTCATTTTCACTGGCGTTCACTATGTTAGACATCCAATCACTACTAAACTTTTTGGTGAAAACTGAAACAAAGAAGTTGTTCAGCACTTCTGCCATTTCCACATTTTCTGTTATCGTTTTCCCCCACCTCATTGAGTAACAGGCCTACCCTGTCCTGGGTCTTCCTCTTGCTTCTAATGTATTGGTAAAATGTTTTCTTTTCACCGTTTGTCTCTAGCTAGTTTAATCTCGTTTTGCGCTTTGGCCTTTCTAGTTTTATCCCTACATGCTTGTGTTTGTTTATATTCATCCTTTGTAATTTGATCTAGTTTCTACTGTTTGTAGGACTCTTTTGAGTTTCAGATCATTGAAGATCTCCTGGTTAAGCAAATACTGGCCGCTTGCCATCCTTCCTATCTTTCCTATGGAGTGGGATAGTTTGCTCTTGTGCCCTTAATAATGTCTCCTTGAAAAATTGCCAACTCTCTTGAACTTTTTCCCCATTGTCTTGCTTTGCATGGGTTCTTATCTACCAACTCCCTGAGATGCTAAAGTTTGCCTTCTTGAAATCCATTATCTTTATTGTGCTGTTTTTCCCCTCTACCGTTCCTTAGAATCTTAATCACTTTCACTCAAGCTGTCTTCCACTTTCAAATTCTCAACCAGTTCCTCCCTATTTGTCAAAATCAAATCTAGAACAGCCTCTCCCCAATAGCTTTCTCCACCTTCTGCAATAAAAAATGGTCTCCAATACATTCCAAGAACTTGTTGGATAATCTGTCCCCTGCTGTGTTATTTTCCCAACAGGTGTCTGCTTAGTTGAAGTCCCCCACTGAGTATGAGTCGTCATACTCTGAGTCACATGAATGGCATGATTACAAATACCTGTATAGATTTGATGGTAACACTGATATTGAAGGGAATGGTTTTTATTGTGACCACGTTTGCTGTTCAGTTTACTGGTATTTCTTAAACTCCTTTTAGCATGTACATGCTTTTTGAGAGCATAAACTCTTCAGTGCGTGTGGCGCACAGCACAGTAGAAGTACTTGACTTCAAATGCATTAGGATGTTCTTCCTTTTCTATGGGATCTTTCAGAAGTATAAAGCTAGATTAGTCTCTTGTAATGAAGAATAACTCTGCAAGTTTTACAGGTCTGGCAGCCATGACACACTTGCCCTCACTGAGAGAGCTGCTCAGTAATGAGAACCTCACCATGTGCTCAGATGAGCTTAAGCCAGACTTGCAAAAATGCTCAGAATGCTTTGTTTAAAGGCGCTTACTGCAAACCCCAATAACCTTTCTCTTTTTTTTACACCTAAAGCTGTAGCTGTTCAAATGAGCAACCCCTAGCTGAGAGAGAGTCCAGACTGTGTGTACAGTAGTTAGAGCTCAGATTAATATAAACTCTACTTCTTTTGGTTTGCAATAGAGATGCCTAATCTTTGTCCAAAGGAAGGTTGCCATGGCACTTGCCAGGAGCCTGATGGCTACCCTGTTTGCATAAAATGAAGTGGATTGTAGCTGCCTCTCTTCAGTATAGAAGTGTGGCTTGCAGAAAATACAGGTCACAGCATGCAATTTCTGACCTGCTTTGATTGGATACCAACAGGCACAGATGCATTTTGATCTAAGCACCCTTGGTTGCTTAAATGAAGATGGGCAACAGCATGCTGGGACTGTTCAATGGGCTGTGCTTTAAGCTATTGCTGCCTGGGAGCAGATCTGTTGAGTGGGAACTGTAGTCGCTTTTCTCACCATTGATGGAGTTCTGTCCACCGGGGCAGGTCTTGCTCACCCTGATTTACCTTGTGGCATTGGAGCCCAGGCTCAACTCATCAGGTGATCTTGCTGCGCAAAAGAGCTTTTGGGGCTGTGATGACAGGGGGTTTACATAGTACAGTGATTGGTCTTATACAACATCCTATGTAGACAGACAAAATTAAAATGACTTGATAAGGACAGCACAGTAAGATTAACCAATGCCGCCCTCAGAGCAAGTGTGTTGCTGAACTTCACCATCCTGCAGCATAATGCAGGCTCTGCACCTGCCACACACCAATTTGTACAGATTGAGTCCAGAATGCAAGGCCCAAGCCTGCTGCTTAATGGCCTTGTTTCTATCCTCTCCTCTTCTTTGTTGTCTTCCTTCCCCCTTCTATGCTACACTTATGCTTGGAATAGTTTCCCTGTTCTTTGATCCAAATACCCACCCTCTCTTCATTCATATGTTTGCTAAACTTGCTTCATTTGCAAAGATTTTTTAATGAGCTATGAAAGACAAAATTTGTTCTTAATTGCAGCATTTTGCAATTGAACTTTCATCAGGTCCACTAATTCATTTTGTCTGAATGCATTGCTTGTCTGTCTTACAGTCTAAGCTGGGGTAGACAATAGGCAGACTGTAGGCCACATCCAGACTGCCAGATGCTTTTGAACAGACTGTGAAATGGTTTTGTTTTACTTACTTGTTGTTATTTTTGTATTATTTTCTCTGGAATCTGGACTTTGACTATACCTCTGGACCTTGACAGAAAATAATTGATTACCCCTGGTCTAAGATGTATATTCCTCTGTTAGAAGGCAAGCATTCTGTCTGAGCATAGTAAATACTCATCTCTGCTACAGTGGAGGGCGCATCTGATGTAAAATTTAGTGTTGTATTTCATTCAGACAAGCACATTCTAATCTAAAGTCATTTTCACTGCAACAGCGAGTAATTTAGCCCTCAGGCTTTGCATTGGTTTTGAAAAAAGTAGAAATTAGAAGATTTTTGTTAACCTTCTGCTGATCTCTCCAAAAGACATGAAGCAGACATAAAAGATTCTATTGCTTCCAAACACTATTGTATTGGATGGGATGCTTTCTGCCAGGAAGTGCAGCATATAGATTTCTCATCTGATTGTACACCAGTCTTCTTTGGATAAACTTTTAAGAACAGAGGCTGCGCCAGGCCATAATTAAAATAACTGAGAGTCCTGGAAATTGACACAACCCACATGACAATTCACAGTTCTATTGATCATTTAAGGTAAACATATGTTCTCTCTTAAATGTGACATACAACATGTTAAAAATGGGACCTGTGCCCTTTAATCCTTTTTTATTACTGGTTTATGTGGTGTATAAAAAAGGCCTGAAAGGGTTTTTGTTTTTTGTTTGTTTTGTTTTGTTTTTGAGTTTTTTAAATTCCTCTTGTTTTTACATTGGAAATTGAGGTGTTCTCCAGGTTGGAAAAGTCTCCCTGGTGACTGGAGAACTAAATGACAGATACCACAAGAGTCTTGAGAGCAGAAGTGACTTTTTGTCAACTATGTTGTAAAACAGTGTTCACACGAATAGCTTAACAGTTCTATTTTGGAGAAAGGATGCCTTCGTTAAAGGTTCGTTAGCCATGCCTTCAGTTATGGCATTGAAGCTCACAATAAAAATCACTTGAGATTCCTACTAAATGTTGACATGCCCGGTATATATAAAGCAAAGAACAACAAGAAGAAAAAAACTTCAGGCCCTATTTGTATGTTGTGATAAAGGAATAAAAATGGGCACTAACCCAATCAGTGGTGTAGTAGTTAAAAAGCAAGAACTGTGTAAATTTTATGTATCCTGGACTACACTCCTGAGCCCAATGGTTTTAAAATCCTTTGCAGGTCACCTTTAAAATAGGCTTTGTTGAATCAAGTATGATGTGTGCAGGTGTTTTTTGGTCATGGCTTACTGTTGAGCAGGTCTTGTTTACTACAGAAGTTGATTGAATCCTCCTTTGGCATTTTAGGCCCTGCAGTAGTCCCTCATCAGTACTATGGAGTTACTCCCTGGGGAGTTTATCCTGCCAGTCTTTTCCAACAGCAAGCTGCAGCAGCTGCCGCTGCAAGTAACTCAGCAAATCAGCAAACCACTCAACAGACCCAACAGGGACAACAACAGGTAAGTGGCAGTGTTTTGCAGGTACCTTGGGTACTTGGGATTTACATAAGTATGCTCATGTGGGTTAAAGAATTGCTATTTCCAATGACAACACTTGACCATATGAGACTCAGTTGATTCAAAAGGCCTTGGCCTCTTTAAAATTGAGAGGAAAGTATTACCTGTAAGCTAACTATTGGGATCATACCGTTCTTTCCATGTTTGGAGTTTCCTGTATGCAGTCTGGCAGTGATGGTCTCTTTTGCACAACGTTATTTGCTGCCAAATCAAGACCAGTCAATAGTGAAAGGAGGAAACTTAAAAATAGCTTCTTGCTGCTTCAGATATCTGGCTAAACCCATGTTGGAAGCTGTAACTAGCAGAACAGTAGAATAGAAATGTTAGATCTTGTTTCATTTCCAACACGTAAAGGAGATGGGGACAGCTGTTGGCAAGTTTAAGCAAAGTAGTTTTAAAAAAGTGAATATATTGCAGCAAAAAGAAATCCCTTAATGAGAATTAAAATTATGCAAAGCAGGTTTAATGGGGAATCGACATTTGTGTGAAAAAATTGCGTTAGGAATAAGATGTTTCCATCACATAGTAATAGCCATAGCTCTGTTGCTATTGACTATCTGCAGCTCTGTAGCTATAATGGTTTAATATGATGGAAGCAGCTTAATCTTAACACATTTTTTTCATACTGATGCATTTCCCAACTCATACTCAACCCATTTCCCATCTGAGAAGGAGGGATGAGCTTTCTTTCTGTGCAAATGTGGGTTGCTTCAACATTTGCCCAGTTTAAAAAAAAAACCACACCAAAAACTAACATTCTTAGACTTGTATATTATCTGTCCTCCCCTCTCCCTTTCGTTCACTGTAATGTTTCAAAAACAAACAAACAAAAAAATTACTAATATTCCCATTTCCCAGTGTCTGAAGCGAAAGAACTTTAAAGGGCTGGTCTAAACTGTGGGGGGAGATCGATCTAAGATACGCAACTTCAGCTACGCGAATAGCGTAGCTGAAGTTGAAGTATCTTAGATCGAATTACCTGGGGTCCACACGGCACGGGATCGACGGCTGCGGCTTCCCCGTCGACTCCGCTACCGCTCTGGTGGAGTTCCGGAGTCAACGGGAGCGTGTTCGGGGATCGATATATCGTGTCTTAATGAGACGTGATATATCGATCCCGGATAAATCGATTGCTACCCGCCGATACGGTGGGTAGTGAAGACGTACCCAAAGTTTGCTGCTTCTCCTTCCTCCTTGTTCACATTTTCAGATGGCAGCAGCACTGCAAAACAAGGTGGATCTTGCATGCCTGTTTGCAGAAACTCTAGCAGTGACATAGAGGCAAATCCACTCTGAAAACGTAGGATCCCAGAGAACCCAAATATGGAGCAAATTTTAAGATCTTTCACAACAATATTAGCACCAAGTTTGGTTATGTAGATTGTAATCTCTGTGGGGCAGGCAGTGTCTTTGGTTATATGTCTGTATAGCATCTAACACAAAGGACCTCGAGGTGCTACTGTAATACAACACATGTAAATTTATCTTCACCAAATGTGGCTCACGATTAAAAAGTGCTTTTGCTGCCAGTGGCAAAGTTGCCATGCTTGTAAATCCTCAAGCTCAGATGCCTGCAATACCTAGGCACAAAGGGAGAGCTCCGTTGCCTTATGACTAAGGTTAAGATTTTGTCAGGGTTATTTTTAGTAAAAGTCACAGACAGGTCATGGGCAATAAACAAAAATTCATGGAAGCCTGTGACCCGTCAGTGACTTTTACTGAAAACAATCGGGGGCTGACCAGCAGATGACTGAAGCCCGGGGATTGGGGTGAGAACAGAGCCCAATCCCTGCTGCTGGCTAAGGGGTTTCCAGCACCCGCTGCTGCAGCAGACGACAGCCCCACGGGCCTCCACTGCAGCCTCAGCGGCTTGGAGCTCCAGGGTCCCCCCGCTCCAGCGGTGCCTGGAGACTCTGGAGCCTCCCCCCAGGGTGGCTGGGGCTGAAGTGGAAAATGTCATGGAGGTCTGTGAAAGTCATGGAATTCATGACATCATCTTATCCTTCCTTATGCCTTACATTGATCTGTATCACACACTTGGTATTTCCTAAACATCACTTTTTGTGTGTTTCATTCCTCTCTTATGATAGTTTTTAAGAGCTGAAAATCCCTTATAGAAGGGTATGAGAGTTCAGATGATAGGCCATAACAGTCTGGATCCCTTAGGTCTGTTAGTAAGTATTTATGGAGACTCTAAGGGCTTGTCTACACAGGGACACTCAGAAAAATTAATCCAGGTTACCTAAAGTGGATTAGTTAAACCACATTGAACCCCTTTGTGGACTCTGTTAATCAGAGTTAAAGTGACCTTAATTTAGTGTAGTTTAATTCACTTTGGAAAAGAGTTAATTCAAACCAAATTAAGGCCACTTAGGAAAAAACTAGATGGAAAGGAGGAATGTGAGAGGAGATGCAATATGGAAAAGGCCAGCCAGGCTGTTTGGGGTTGATTTATTGATTTATTTATTTTGCCTTTATCTGCACCAGAACAAGGAGGAGTATAAAGAATTTAAGAAGTAGAAGTTCAAAATGAATAAATGAAATCGGTTTTTACATCCGCATAAAATTAGCCTCTGAAACTTTACTGCAGGACAATATTGAGGCAAATACTTTTGTGATTTAACCAATGTTTATAGAAATAAGTGTCTGCAGCAGTAATGAGGACCAACTAGTGAGCAGATCACCAGCTGGAATCCGAAGGAATTTCACCATAATAATATTGCAAATAAGATGTATAATGCGGCTTATATCTTCTCTGAAGCAACTATATTTGGTCGTTGTCAGAGAGAGGATTCTCAAGTAGATGGACCATTGTTTTGTTCCAGTATTACAAGTCACTTGTCATAAAAATGCATATTAATATCAGTTTTTAATGCAGCAAGACTTGAGCCATAAAGAGTTAGAACATTTTGAAAAATCTTACTAACTTATTAATGTTAATTAAGTACGTATTAGCTCTTTAAAATGCATATTTTATTAAGAGTAACAACCCTTATTAGATGTAGATCAGGTGAGAGTGGAAAATGAAAATGACTCTGAAAGTACTGATATAATGTGATGTGGAATGATAGCTAAATTAAATTGTGTTACTTAAGGTGGTTTTTCATTGTAGCAAAGTAAAAATGCATCATAAATGGTCTGCATCTGTATGGAAATCCAGAAAGTTAACTTAATATTCAACTCGGTATTTTTTGTTTCAAAAATAACTTCCAGATTAATGTTATAACAAATTTAAAATTATTCCATCATTGCTAAACTCTCCCAGCTCAAGATGGATGATAAAAGGGCTGCTGGTGGCACCACAGTTCCTTTGTTTGTAGTCGTCATTACCATCATGACATGAGTAAGAGTAGTCTCTGCCCCTCTCATTTTATACCTCAAAAATGCATGCTAATCTGAATTTCAGGCTCTGCATCAACCCTCTCAAATGCATTTACCTAAAACTTGTGCACATATCCAGAGATTGCAAGTTAGATGTCTTTGAGATTTGAACCTGCTATATTTAGTTCAGAACTAATGCTGAAAACCCACTGCTAAACCAAGCACGAAGTCAGGCTGCACATAGTTTAACAACCAGTATCTAATGATTCTTCAGGGCTAGAAACAAAATAAATCTATTATACCGCTGGAAATCAGAGAGGTACCATCTTTGCAGTGGTATAAAGCATTTGCTTTTTAGCTCTTGCAGGTTGAGAGTTACTGGACCTTTACATGCTCTTTCTACATGCCATCTTCCCTACTATATAGCTAGCATCTGGACTTAGCAGCTGCTGTCTTTAGAACTGCTAGAGCCAGAAACTAATGCTTTGTACCATCTTAAAGCCATTCCAGATAAAATAAAGCAATAATCTTTCACTCCATTGATTCTGGACCAGTGATGAGAAAGAGACCATTTTTGCTTCCTGACAAAGCCAGTCTTCAAACCTCTGCACCTGGCAAGTCACCAACGTGCGTAGGTTGAATTGAGCTTCCACACTTACATTGAGAAATACATACACTGGTAAAGCAGAAGAAACAAAGTGTGATAGACTTGCCACTTTAGGCTTGGCATTCAGAATAGGGTCCTGTGCCCTGAAATAAGGTATATGCTGAAATGGCTTTTGCAGTGTTTATAGGCTGGTTCAAAAACCATCTCTCATAGATATAACCTGTAATATCTTTCATTATTTTTACAGCCCTAAAAGTGGCCAAAGTGCTTTAGACTTAAAAATGTGTGTGTATATTTTAAACACAAACCTTTCTTCCCCCATGAGACAGACCCTGCATTTCTGAGGGAAGTCCTCCCAGATGCTCCCTTGGAAGAAGTGCTTCTCACATGTTGCTGTGATTTTTTCAGAACTTGTTTGAGAAACCTAGCTTTTTATTTAAAAATACCAGTTTTGCCCTCATTCCCCTGCGCTTTAGTGGTTTTCAAAAGTATGGCGATGATGATACACTTGCCCTCACTGAGAACACTGTTCGGTAATGAGAACCTTGAAGTACTCAGAAGAGCTGAGCCAGCGCTTTTGGAAACCTGCTAGAATGATGTATATGGATACTTCCTCTTTGGTGCTTGGGTGATCCCAAAGGGGACGGCAGATTCATAAAAATACCAGTATTTCACTTGCTGTGACATATCCTTCATTAGGCATGTTCAGTACATTGCACCAGCATTGTGCACGCTCATCAGTTCACTGCAGCTGTTGAAACCACTTAGATTGGAGGTGGGTTGAGCGTTCGTGAAAATCTGTTAACTACTTTTCTCTCTGTTGATGCACCAAGTAAATATTTGCCACTATTAACTTTGGGGGTGGAGGGGCAAGAGACACCTTTCTATGTGATCTGATATTGTAAAATGTCTGTATCATGCGTGGCACCAAGTGACAGCTTTTAATAGGCTGAACTCACAAGTGGGTGCACACTTTTTCATTACCACTTGCATAGTAGGCTTTCACAGATAAACCGCAGAGCAGTTAGTGCATCACACACTTTAACCGCAAGGGCTACATATAGAAGATGTTGTGTGATCTTGTCATTGAGGGGTCACTGTTTCACAGATGGGTCTACAGCTTGGAAAAACTCAAGCCAAGCCACCATGTCTCACTAGCCTATAGGAACTAAACCGAGTATTTCTTCATTTCTGCTCAAGTTGGTAAGCTTTAAGTGTAGTTTCTGTGCACATCAATAGCCAGATGTGTTCTCTTCAGAGGGCAAATACCAATAACCATCCTTTTCCAGGGGCAGTGACTGTTTCTTAAAGATTTGTTTAGAATGTTGTAAGTTAGAGATGTATGGAAACAGGAGTGAAAAGATTAATGGGTGAAATTTTCCCAGGTCAGGTCTGGTAAACTTGACTGGGGCATCTTTAGGTATCATGAAAGCATTTGTACCCATTTTAACATCAGGTCTTCAGTGTGTATAAGACTTTGTAACTGAGAGCATAGTCCACTAAGAATAGAGAGAAGAAAAACTACACTAATTGTCACACATCTGTCATCGCACAGCGGTTCTCAAATTGTGGGTCGTGACCCCATTTTAGTGGGGTCACCAGGGCTGGCTTAGACTTGCTGGGGCCCAGGGCCAAAGCTGAAGCCCGAGCCCCACTACCTGGGGCGAAGCCTGAGGGCTTCAGCCCTGGGTGGCGGGGCTTAGGTTACAGGCCTCCTGCCTTGGGCTTCCGTTTTGGCGCTCTCTCCTTCTCCCTCTCCTTTTCCCCCTTCCTCCCCTCCCCCCCACACACAGAGGGTGATGGGGCTTTGGCCCTCCATTCTGGGCCGTGGGGCTTGGGCAGGCTCAGGCTTCGGTCTCCCCTCCTGGGGTCGTGTTAGAAGGGGGTCGTGGTACAATTAAGTTTTGAGAATCCCTGTCACAGTGCATAGGAAGCTGTACACTTAACTAGAGAGTCAAGGTGGGTGAGAACAACAAGGAGTCCGCTGGCACCTTAAAGACTAACCGATTTATTTGGGCATAAGCTTTTGTGGGTAAAAAAGGTGGGTGAGAGAATCTTCAATTGGAGCAACTTCTGTTGGGGAGAGAGGCAAGCTTTTCAGCTTACACAGGACTCTTCTTCAGGTGACCTGAAAGCTTCAGTGAAAGCTTGTCTCTCTCCCCAACAGAAGTTGGTCCAATAAAAGATATTACCTCACGCACCTTGTTTCACTAATATCCTGGGCTGTATCCATGGCCAAAACAACACTGCATAAACTTCTTAACTAGACTGTTCATGAAAGTTTGTAGAAATGTTTTCAGTTACTTTGACTTGTAGACTAGTCTCAAAGCAGACAGACTAGTCAATGATCCTGTTTCTCACTCAGGTTCTCCGTGGAGGAGCCAGTCAGCGTCCTTTGACTCCAAACCAGAACCAGCAGGGACAGCAAACTGATCCACTCGTGGCAGCTGCAGCAGTAAACTCTGCTCTTGCTTTTGGACAAGGCCTGGCAGCAGGGATGCCAGGTATGGACTCTATCGATGCCCGTTAAGCAAAGGAGCGCACTAGATAAACTGCTACTGATTTTCTTTCAACCAGCCATGCTTTCTGATGGTTTAAATCCCTTTGTCAGAGGTGAAAAGAAATGTTCTCTCCTGTACTGCTTCACTTACTCTTAGGATACAGGTTAAATTTTCTATAAAGTCAGAAGAGGATACGTTCGATAGCTTGGCTGTTTGAAGGAATTAATGACTTCTGTTGAAATTTCAAGTTTTGGGATCTATCGTATCTTTATAGATCTTTTCATTAGGTGAAATCCTGGCCACAATAAACCCCCATCGACTGTAATGGAGCTAGGATTTCACCCTCATGTAATACGCCCAAGATTTTGTGTAGACGCTAGTGGCTTTAAAAATAATAATTACAATACATTAAGTTATCTAATATGGTTTGTTGCAACTGTTTCTATTTGTACCATGGAAGCCAATGAGGAAGATGGTCGTGAACAGCTGAGAATTTAATCTTTCACTGTATTGGGCCTTTTGTGGAGCCTGGCTAGGCTGACATCTTTCTTCCTCAGCACCCTACATCATCACTTTCCAATAGCTGTTCCTGTGGGGGCACGTGCAGGCAGCCTCACTGTCAAGAACACCAAGGTCTGCAGAAGATGAGCTCCCATAACATTAGCTGTGACCCCAAGACTGTTACAAACTCTTGACCGATAAATTGCAGTATTGTATTCTACTGTGTAAAGTATACAGGCCATTATTGACCCGCTAAACGGATCTAAGTATGTCTGGTTGGTCAGAGTTAGGTTAAGTGAATATTCTATAACTTTTCGGCGTGAAGTGTCTTGCTTGGGAATTCCATATGGGTATAGGCCTTCATATGACTAGAGTGTAGCTGTAGAAGGCTTTATTTTGATTATAGAGTGAAAGATAACATGCATGTTGCAAGGTGTGTTTGATTTATAGGTAGCCTCGAATTTGGCATTATTACTTCTTGGGTGAAGTTTTCAAAAGGGCTCACCCCATGTTGAGACATAAGCATTTCTGAAAATCTGGTCACTTGGGTTAGGCATCTAAATGAGAGTTGCCCTTTCTTGACAATCTGGCCCTTGGCTTTGGGAGGGTGGTGATTCACAATGTGTAAAAGCTAGGGTTTTTTGTGATCAGATGTTGGGATATTCTGCATCAGTCAAGTTTTATAATGTAGTGTTTGTGTGCGTGCACAATGATACTGGGGTAGTTAAAGTATGGACACAGCTGTAGTGGTATACAAGGTGCCTTATACATGCATCGCTTATTCCTGTAAGGGAAGGGAAATAAGTTGTGTTGGTAGGACTGCTTTAGTGCGAACTCAGCACCTTTGAGTTTGCACATGCAGCGTCCACATGGAGGAGTTACAGCTCAGCACTTTAGTGCACACAACCCTTAGTCTGAACTGCGGGGCAGTGTAGACATGACCCGAGAATCAGAATTTATGCCGTTTTTCACCTATTTATATTTGAAAGTGTCCTGTAGCTGTAATCCAAGTTTCTCTTGAAACAATCTGAAATGTCAGTGGCTCCTGGTGGTAGATGGCTTAGTTGCATATGTTAATTTGTCTCTGTGTTCTTAGGTTATCCTATGTTGGCTCCTGCTGCATACTATGACCAAACAGGTGCCCTGGTGGTGAATGCAGGGGCTAGGAATGGCTTGGGGGCCCCTGTGCGCTTGGTAGCCCCTGCTCCTGTTATCATCAGTTCCTCAGCAGCGCAAGCAGGTAAGTTCCACATAGCTAGAAATGTGTGTGCAAATCTGTCCCATCCACGCGGAAGATGGGGACGATTCTGTGAATGGTGTTTGTGCACTCTTCTGTAGACGTGCTGGCAATGATGACACACTTGCCCTCACTGAGATCCATTACAGGGATTGCTGCTGAGAACTTTCTCTGTACTCTGTGGGCTGAGCCTCAAAATACGTAACTGGAGTGTGAGCATAGAATAGCTTTTTGCACCACTTTGCAAAATTCTGATATTATCAACAGTACCTGGTGGCACCTACTAAAATGAAGATTTTGAAACAATTTCCATTATAATTATTTACTATGCTTATATCTGTCACCTTTTTGGACTGAAATTTCCTAGGCTTATTTTTTGGATTACTGTGTTTGGGGTTTTTTTATTAGGATTTTTTGAGAGATGTTGAGGGGAAGTTTGAGCCAGTTCCCTTCATACACCTTTAAATGATTGGAGATGTTCCCTAATCATAAAATAACTCGTTTCTAAAGGAAACTCTCAGCATTAATGTTGTGTTAACAACCTTGGCTAATGTTACTTAATACCTTAGATTATTAAAAATCAAAGTCATTTTGACTGTCAGATCCTTAGTACTGCGTGTTTGGGGTTTCACGCATGTCAGGGGAATGCTTGTTTTTAAAATTGTTTTTATTGGGTGGACATATTTCTATTGGCCTTCATTTTTTACAAAATTCCAATTTAATCCAGGTTGACAGTTGTCCCTTTAACATTTAGCTTGGAAGCAGCTCGTGTTTGCTTTTGCTACCTCTTGCTTAACCCTCCACAAATGGTGATTATCTTGAAAAAGACATACCCAAATACAGTGACCGGCTGTCACAGAGAGATGAGGGGATACTGGAGCAGGCCAAACGAGCAAGACACTTACAAACAATCTGGAAAAAAGAAACGTTCAGTGTTGGTCGCACAACTAAGGTGATTTCAAACCATAGCTGTGTAACGAGACAGAAGATCAACACGAGGTGTATGCAGCACTGCATGCTGTTTACGTGGAAGGTGTATACGTTTTGTGACAACTCCCTGCATGGGGGGCGAATGTCAGCCAGAGGGAAGAGTAGTAAATAAAATCAGTAGTAAAGAAATGGGACCTGCTAGTTCTAAGCCCCAATGTGGATTGTTTTAGACCATATTGTTTAATTGCTTTTCTACAGCGGTTGCAGCAGCTGCAGCTTCAGCCAATGGCGCAGCTGGTGGTCTGGCAGGAACAACAAATGGACCATTTCGCCCTTTAGGAACTCAGCAGCCTCAGCCCCAACCCCAGCAGCAGCCTACCAACAACCTGGCATCCAGCTCATTTTATGGCAACAACTCTCTGAGCAGCAATTCCCAGAGCAGCTCGCTCTTCTCTCAGGGCTCCGCCCAGGCTGCCAACACTTCCCTTGGCTTTGGAAGCAGCAGCTCTCTTGGCGCCACGCTGGGATCTGCGCTGGGAGGTTTTGGAACGGCAGGTAGGCATGTTAGCTGGTCTCTTGGGGAGATGGAACAGCTCAGAACACAGCTGAATGTGCTTGTTGAGTATCGATTATGGAAGGCCTAGGCTGATACAAACCTGCTTATGCCAACTTCCGCCTGGGGCTAGACAGAAATTTCCCTTATTAGACAGGTTCTTTTACCTTCCTCTAAAGCATCTGGTATTGTCCGCTCTGAGAAAGGAGTTTGAGCTAGATGGAGGCTTGATCTGATCCAGTCTAGCAATTCCTGTGTTAATACTGTAGTGCTCTTTGGGGGGAGTTCTTCATCATCCTGTTGCCCATGAGGCTGACCTCTCCCCTGGCTGAACAGGGTGGATGTTTCCATCCACAGCCCATCTGTGCCTGATAGTTCAAATAGGCTCATTCAAGGGTGAAACAAACCCTCTTCACCTGAGGCTGAACAAGCTACATTGTTGGGCCCCTACTAGCTCCAAAAGCCATCATTGTTTTACTGTAAAAATCCTTTTTTATGGGTAGTGTATTAGAGATACTAGATCGACAAATTCTACTAAACAAACGTGGCATTGGGCCAGGCAGCCTCTTTGCATTGATGGAAACCGTCCTAGGGACTGATTGTGCCAGAGGATGCATATACGCAATTCCCATTAACTTATGAAAATAGGAGCCCTGTGCCAAACAGTTAAAGTGGACACTGGTGCATTTTTCTGTTTGTTACACACTTTTCAACACTCCCATCACCCTGAACAGTTTATAAATTTCATTTAGTTTTATTCTCTCCCATTTCAGTTGCAAACTCGAACACTGGCAGTGGCTCCCGCCGAGACTCCCTTACAGGGAGCAGCGACCTGTACAAGAGGACATCCAGCAGTTTGACACCAATTGGACACAGTTTTTATAATGGCCTTGGCTTTTCCTCCTCTCCTGGGCCTGTTGGTATGCCTCTTCCTAGTCAAGGACCTGGCCATTCTCAGACTCCACCACCTTCCTTATCTTCACATGGATCCTCTTCAAGCTTAAACCTGGGTAAGGAATATTATCCCAACATGGAAATAATTACTGGTGAACTCTCTCTCCATGCTGAGAATTAAACTACCGTGTAATTATTTAGGTAAGATGAGCACACTCTGGGAACCATCCACACCTGGTATTTTTATGGCAGACCTGCTACTTTCACACACCAGACTGAACTCTGAATGGGGAGTTGGAAGAGCTGGGTTCTAGTCCTGGCTTTTCCAGGGATTCACTCTGATTTTATGCAAGTTTCAGTGCCCCACTTTCCCAACTCTCCCATCTCTAAACTGGGAGTAATACTCAACTACCTTCCTAAAGCATTTTGAGTGCATGGAAGAAAAGCATATTAAAAGTGTCAAGCATTATTATTTGTTTATATCTATAAAAAAAAAAAGGCAGGTAGGCTTGACCCATAACCTTTTCAGATGTTTTAAGATATTCTTTAACCTGTAGGTTAAAGATTTTTGAATAAGGAATTACTAGATTATAAGGCAATCTCATATTTTATACCAAATGTAGCAATTTCTGGAGCACCATTAGTTTTATGCTGTGTTATGTTTAGCTATTCAGTTGATGAAAATTTCACGTTGATGTGGCCTATCAAAAGAAGATTCATAGTTGGATGTTGAGTTTAGTATATTGCTATATGAAGACATCCCTGGCCAACCAGGACTTAAATAATTCTGTAAGAAATGTCATTAAAAACAACTAGCCTTTTTAAATTGTGCCTAGAAAAGATTGAAATGAAATGACTTGTAGATATTGAATGTACAAAAATATACAGAAAATTATTGGACTAAAATTCATAATAATATACTAAACTAAATAATGTGTGTGTTCATATGTGAATGATGGGCTTGTAAACACTGCCTTCCCACATGAGAGAATTTCACTCCTCAACAGTGATTCAGGGGACCGATGACTAACTGTTTTTTTGTTATAATGTGTAGTACAAAATAGGAAATGATTCAATATTCAGTTATTACCTTGTTTTGACTCTTCATATGAACACACACATCCAGATTGGCAAATCTCCTAATATTTAGAACAGATCTCCCATTGCAAGCACCTTTTTTCCCCCGCTTCGCCGCTTGAGGCAGCAAAAAAGCTGGAGCCAGCCCTGGCTAATAGCCATTGATGGACCTGTCCTCCATGAACTTATCTAGTTCTTTTTTGAACACACAGTGGAAAAGAGAGACAGGCACACCAAAAAAAAAGTCAAGTATAAGCCTGCCTAAATAAATGGGCCTTATGCCATTTCCTAAAAGCAGCCAGAAAGGAACTCTGATGGCTCTCCCCCCACCCTCCCTAAAAAACTCTGCTCCTAGCCACATATTCACTGTGGCTGATTCTCTGCCCAGTAGTTACACAGGGTGAAAGGTGATTTAAGAGTAGTTCCTGTACAAATTATTTGCTTTCCCTGTATACAGCTGTTCTCCATAACATTTGTTAGCCATTTAGATTGTTTTTAATTTTTAATGCAAACTCAATGTGGGTGTTAAAATTAAGTGAGCTTCTTCCACCCGTCTATCATGCAGTGAGTGCAGCATGGGGCTTTGGGTATTCACAGTATAGGGAAAGCTGTCGTCATCATCATCATCATAGTGGATTCCCAGTTCACTTTGAGTTTGGGGATGATTTAATTATCATCTGATAACACTGGATTCATCATCTTTACTTAGTGCAGAGTCTGGCCTCATCCCCTTTAGAGCTTAATATTGGAACTAGTTTCTGATGGGGAAAGGAGGGAACTCTCGCCTCAATGAAGATTTAAAAGACAGCTGGGACAGTTATGAGGGATTATTAAACCACCTGTTCCTAATCGGTTTGCAAAAGAGGGATTGGAGAAGCCTGGTGTAGAATAAAGTTCTAAGAGCCGGGGGGCTGCCGAGTTCCCAGTGGGGAGCTACGCAGAGCTAAGAGCCTTGGCTCTCAGCCCCCCACACTGCTTCTCTTAAGTCAGCAGAAGCGCTCGTGGTAAGGATGCGCACCACCAAAAGAAGGAAGTTAAGTAATTACTGCAATGGCTGTACGTGGACCTATCATAAATCGATTTAAGTTTGTAGTGTAGACATGCATGCCCTGAGCCATGTCATGGCTTTGGTCTTGTAACTGAGAAGTGACGTATTCTCGATTACTGAGTGCTGTACAAACCAGGAATATTCATCCCAGCTCTTTCAGCTGTTTGATTATATCATAGCTGTGAAATATGGCTTATATTTAACCAAACTGGTTCTTTCTGGCATTGTAATCTTGTGAGTTATTTGGGCAGTACCAAGTACCACGAACTGCAGGTAAGCAGTTCTTGAAATAGCCCACAAAGAGAGACTGAAAGAGAGAGACCCTGAGTGAGTTAGATGATGATTATACCACAACTCAAAAGTACAATATTTGCATAGGCAAGATAAATATATTACTGTAATGCTACCTCCATGGATTTTAGTTCAGTATACGTAACCAGTCTCTCTCCAGTAGTGTTTCTGCTCTTGCCTGAGGTTGCACAAAATATTTTTTTCTTCTAACCTCTCAAATTCCATTGCAGAACATAGAGATTCTTGCAGATATGTAGGAGAGACACCTGTCAAATTTTGAAGTCTTACATGTTGTGGCTCTCGGTGGAAACGTTGCTATTTAAATTCCTGTAGCACACAATGAGAGGCTATCATGTAGACATGTAATGTGTGGTAATCTCTCCTTTGCAGGGTTGGGGAAAAGAGCTGCTTAGAAAGTTGGTGAATCCTTAGGGTTTGTCTTCATTGAGAGTTATTCCTGATTAACTACCCAGATTAAATTTCTGTGTTGATGCTTTTATTCCAGAATAAGAGTGTCTACACAGAGAGTTAGGAAAAGCTATTCTGCTTGAAATTCGTACCCTACCTTAATCTGAATTAATTTCTCAGTGTAGACAAGTCTTTAGCTGTGATTGATGGGATGGGTTTTCATGCTGGATGTTCTGCTGCAGTTAGTGGCACACTTCAGGGCTCTGCAATAGATTGTACAAAAAGATCGCCAATGAGAAGTGTTAATCAGCTGATATGGCAGTATTGCTGGGTAATCCTGCCCTTCCTTGCAGCTTCCAAGGCAGTTTGGTTTGAAAACTCCTTTTTCTTTTTAAACAGGATCCAGGTGCCCTCTAGTGGACAACCACTGCATGTCACCCACCAGCCCAAGTTCAGTGTCTCCCTTGGTGAGAGTCACAGCTGGCTGTTTCTCAGAGAATAGCTTTCATTCCAGCAGTTCCTGCCTTCCGAGCAGCCTGGAGACCCTGCAGGCGGCGCAATCCCCAACCGCTGCTTCCAGGAACAGTTAGAGCAGTGTGGCTGCAGCTGCCACTTTGCTGCTCCAGAGGTCTATGCCCTCCCTTGCATAGCTCCTGAGCACCTTGAATTCACCACCTCAGTATCTCTCTGGCTGGCTCTTGAATAAAACAGTGCCATCAGATTAACACCCGAGTCCCCTACCATGTCCCAGCAGGCACTGAGGAGAAACCCAGCAAAAAAGTTACTGCCTGAAGTGGGAAGTGTCTTGACTGGTTCAGCACAGTCAGTGCTGGGACAGCTGCTTCTGCCTCAGAGCTCCCCACTACCCAAAGCCAGGAGACAGAAGCTGTCGTCTTGCACTCCCTGGCTGTCGATTCCCTCTTACCTAGGCCAGGCATTCTGAAGGGGCGATGTCTTCTCACTCCAACCCCAAATTGAGCAAGCCTCAGCCAGGCCCTCTGCCCTGCTCAAGGAGGTAAAACCATCCTAGATCTGTCATCTATATGACCGGGCAGGTGCCAGTTCACCTTCCCTGTTGCGTAATTCTGGCTTGCGGTAACATGTGCTTAGGACACTGGTTGCAGATGCCACCTCCAGAGACAGTCTGATACGAGCTCCATTGGATTGCTTTAGACTTTCTGGAGAGCCACTTGCAAAGCTTTTCAAGGGTCTTCAGAATAGACCAAGATAATGCCACCTCGGTTCCTCCAGGGACTCTCTAGATCCCTTCCGGGGGATTTTTGCCCTTCGTATACTGGATTATGTTCCACAAGTCCGACCAGTAAGCCCTTTCACACTGCACCTGCACCAGAAATTACTTTGTCAGCAGGAATCGGCAAGATCACTTCCAACCTTGCTTCAACAACAACTGCGACAACGAGACCTTGCACTCCCAGTTATGCACCAGCCTAGAAAGAAGGCTGAGAAACGTCAATGTCTGGTCTTTTTCTGAGCTCCAGAAATCAAATGGGCTGCAGTGTTACCCGCACAATCTAGGGCTGCTTACTGTTATCGGAGTACCCCTCTCCCATACAGTCTTCAAATCCCACTTGTCCTGTTGAGCCCTTTGAAAAGATCAACAATTGCAGTTACCTCTGTTCAGGAACAGCATGTCAAAGCAATTTTCCTTGTCCCTCTTCAAAGTAGAAGTAAAGGTTTTTAATTCATGGCTTAGTTTTAGTCTCTAAAAAGATGTGAGGCTTTGTGACTGGTCTCTGGTTTGCCCTTTCTCAACCTCTCCAACACAAGAATAAGACTTTCAGATAAAAACATTAACCCTTATGATTCAAAATTAGGGGCGAGGTCTGTGTGTAAGACCTCTACCTCTGAATAACTGTACCAGAGAGAGAGAGAGTCACAATAGTTGTTATGGCTCACCATTTTGGAGCTATGCCATTCAGGCCATCAACACTAAGTCTTCACAAAGACAATGATGATTCTGGTCTCTTAGCACACCTCAGGGAGTGTAATTCTGCCATTCCTTAGACCAGGGCTAGGCAACCTATGGCATACGTGCCAAAGGCGGCACGCCAGCTGATTTTCAGTGGCACTCACACTGCCCGGGTCCTGGCCACTGGTCCGGGGGGCTCTGCATTTTAATTTAATTTTAAATGAAGCTTCTTACACATTTTAAAAACCTTGTTTACTTTACATACAACAATAATTTAGTTATATATTATAGTTTATAGAAAGAAACCTAAAAAAATTAAAATGTATTACTGGCACGTGAAACCTTAAATTAGAGTGAATAAATGAAGACTCGGCACACCACTTCTGAAGGGTTGCCGACTCCTGCCTTAGACAATCTCCTGATAAATTCCCATTGCATAAGAAGTAACCACTTGCGCCCTGCTCCGGGTTGGTTTCATTATGAGCGGAGAGAAGAGCTCATTGATTCCATCGTAGGCTATCCTACACGTGAGTGCCCATTTCAGGATGGGCCACATCCTAGCGGTCTGTTCTAAAGACAGTTTTCAAAAATTCACACTGATCCCTTCTGACCCCAGAACCCACCAGGCTTCAGAACTTGGTGATGATGGTACTATGCACGGACTCAGTTTGAGGCGGGCTTTGACTTTGGGATGTCTAATTGGATAATTGGAATGTCCAGAGCGATACAATGAAGAAGAGCTTTGGGCTTCCCAGCTCAGTATGAAAATCACCAAGGGTCCCTATTGCAAGCCTCTCTCTGAGAAGTAGCTATCAGACCTTCCCATCATATGTATTCATCAGATGCCGCTTCAGATGGAAAATGACCTACATAGGAACTAGTTTGGGAGGGAGTACTGGTAAAGCATACATTTCCTGGACTTGCCATCGGCGCACTTGCTCCCAGAATTCCTGCTCAGCTAGCCACAGTGCACATAGAAAATGAGAGCCACACCACTGGCAGAGAGCTCTTCTCTCTCCTGGGGTGTGCAGGATGGTGCATTCTCATATGCCCCTTGCATCCAGAAGAAGCTGAACAATCAAGGAGATTCTTCCCAGGGGAGTGGGAACTCAATGAGACCATTTTCAGTTACTTGACTCCCATGGGATGCTTCCTATCAGGGAACCTCTTCACTAACTGCCATGGGAAAGCTTGGCAAAAGGAGGCGTGCTTTTCAGGTGGGCAGGCCTACAGATGTATGCATCGCTCGCCTTCTTTCTCCTCCACCTCCCTGTCAGAGAGGCCTTATTGGATTTTGGGGCACTGTGCTCCTCTCTGCCCCCATACTGGCCTCGCAGACTGGGTTCCACTTGGATAAGAATGTCCTTCTCTGAACCACATAGTAAAATCTTGTTCCTCAAGATGAGTTGCAACAGCTGTCCACTAGAGGGAGGCTGGGTCCTGTATATCAGTGTTTCTCAACGACTGGTCCCCAGTTTAGGAAGGCAGCACGCCGGTCCCTGGTATCAAGGGTTGAGAGACAACACTGCTGTATATAGAGGGGAAAAGTCTTCAGCGAAGTTGAGTGGGCGACAGGACTGAGCGAGTTTGTAACCGTTGATGGAACTTTGTGAGAAATTACAGTTATGGATAAAGAAACGGTGTTTGGGGGGTTTTAAGTCACTTTCCATCCACCTGTGCATCCCCTAAATGTAGGATGAATCCTAAACTCTTCCCCACGTCTCCTAACAGAGAGATGATCATTCGGGGGTATTTTTGAAAGCTTAAAACCTTTTTAGTCTTTATATTTGCTCACCGAGGTTTCCCAGTGAAACGTGTATTGAAGGGACAGTAGGACGCCCGTTAACCAATAAGAGGTAAAATCACTAACTGAAAGACAGTAGTGGAAAATAAATAATTGTTTCTTTTGTGCACTTGGCAGCTCATTGTGTTGAATTTCACTGTTTTCTTGTATGGTTTATTTTGGGTGGGTCGTTTCACAGGGCAATAGAGGAGAGAAAAACATTGGGAAAATTAGGAAATTATGATTGAAAAACCACACAAGTTGACAGGGAGACTTGGGAGCCGATGTATCGGAAACACGTCTAATGCACCTGAGGATCCCTTTAAAGTTGTAAAAGTAGCTTTGGCGGCCTGCCTCACCCTGGGGGAGACAGTCCAAGATGGGCCCCACTCTTGCTACTTTAAAAGCTGCTAAATTCCTGTTGCGTTAGCAAGGGCTGCCACTAGTGAAAATACAGATGATATCCTTCCACACTTGTACATATTGCTACACTGCGTAGTCCTTAAAAGGGACTTTAAAGTACAGGGTGGGCCCTGGACGGGCTAGGAGAGTCAGAAAGGGATGCGGACAGTTATATTGTGGTAGATGGGAAAGACGTGGAACTGGCAGCATGCCAGATTTTTAGACTCTTTTAAACAGTCTTAGGAACCAAAGGCCTTCTCAGTTTTAAGCCAAACTCCCCATTGAAATCTATAGGCGCTTCTGCTTAAATACAAAAGGGCCGGGTTAAAGAACCATGCTCAAACACAGTCCTAGCTAAACTGTTTTCTGGGACAGTTTGCCCAGTCTGTCTTCCAGAACAGTTGCCTGCAAAACCAGGTTAGCTGGACTAGGAATAGCATAGAAATAGTGTTACACAGAGCTCCCGTCTCTGTTTGGAGCCCAGGCGTTCAGCTGCTCACCTTCAGCTTTTGAAACATCCTCCTTTTTGTGACCCACAGGAGGGCTCACAAATGGTAGCGGCCGCTACATCTCCGCTGCCCCTGGAGCTGAAGCCAAGTACCGCAGCGCAAGCAGTGCCTCTAGCCTCTTCAGCCCCAGCAGCACACTGTTCCCCTCCTCTCGCCTGCGCTACGGGATGTCTGATGTCATGCCCTCTGGCCGAAGCAGGCTGCTCGAAGACTTCCGCAATAACCGGTACCCTAACCTACAGCTCAGGGAGATTGCCGGGCACATCATGGAGTTTTCCCAGGATCAGCATGGATCCAGGTGGGATTAAAAACAATACACAATATGACCCTTTTAGGACAGCCCCTTCTTGATCAGCTCGGTGTGCAGTGGACATCCGAAGTCCAAAAGCAAGGAGGTGCTACACAGGAGCGGAAACCGTCCAACCAAATTGCTTTTTGTAGATGCTCTGCCACCAGTGTTTGCTCCCAAGTGCTTTGTGTGTAAATAGGAGCATTCTCATTACATAGTTAACCTGCTTGCTGTGCCAGCATCACTTCATGTTCCCCATGTTCAAAGGGCTGTCCGAGCAGGAAGTAACCAGTAACCCTGCGTCATGATGTGCTTTGCTGTGCAACGGGGAGATTCTTGGGATATTTATGCTTGCGCCATCACCTAGCGTGTCAAATAGGCACTGAATAGAACTCGGTTTATTTTGAGCAACATGGGGCTTTGGAATGGGTTTTGAGTCGAACAAGTCCAGTGAGGGAGTATGTGCCAGTAGCCCTTTGAATTACAACATCCCACCAATCCTGTTCCTCAGGTTCATCCAGCTGAAACTGGAGCGTGCCACCCCTGCGGAGCGCCAGCTTGTGTTCAATGAAATCCTGCAGGCCGCTTACCAGCTGATGGTCGATGTGTTTGGCAATTACGTCATACAGAAGTTCTTTGAAGTGAGTTTTCATTCCCTTCTTTGCTAGTCCCTGTCCGACAGGAACTCATCTGGGGTGCTGGAGGGTAGCTCTGTAAAGACCCTGCCACCAAACGGGTAGGAGATTGCTCAGCACTGACGGGCTGCTAAATTCTCCCTGCTGGGGTGACTCAGGCCTGGGGCTCTTAAATGCTTCTGAAGAGTACTTTTTTTGCCTTTAGGATGCACCCAATGTCAGAGATCTCTTTCTTTAAAAATTCTTCCATCCGGAGGCGCTTAGATCCTCTACAAGGCCGTCACTTGCCTCTGTTTCCAAAGGCACATGTTGGCACTGCCGAACTGTCCATACTCCACATATTTAGGAATGAAGTGAACTGCATCTTAACAAAGCTGGTTTGCTTCCTTCTTGGTTGTGGTTAGGAGGGAAGAGTAAGAGCTCTGTGTAGTTTAAAAGCTTGTCTCGCTCACCAACAGAAGTTGGTTCAGTAAAAGATATTACCTCACCCATCTTGTCTCTCTAATATACAACATAATTAGGAGGGAGCATTTTATTTAAATCAGAAAGCAAATTGAGTTTGGGATTTTCAAAGGGGTCTAAGAGGGTAAAGGGCCCAGCTCTCGTTGAATTTCATTAGGATTTGGGTGGTAACTCCTTTAGGCTCCTAATAGGTCACCCATACTCTCACTTCTTTTTTCCAAGCACATGCACCTCTGGGACATGGGACGTTATCACAGGCTAAGGCAGAAAATGTTGTGGGAGTTCCGTCCTACTGTATCTGCAACACATCACTCAGCTAGTCTGCAAGTCGTGTTTTTAATCCCACTGTTGTTGAAGTAGAGGTTCTCCGAAGCAGCAAAGCTGAATAAATTATCCCACCTCTCCTTCCTGGAATCTCTATTTCTCCCAAGTCACTTGGACTTGCTTCCAGGATCATGGTCTTTCCAGGAACCTTTTCAGTGTCACTGGGTTAATCAGCTGCTATATGTGTCTGAATGTGGTGGGTTCAGTACCTTTGCCACTTGACTTCCGTTGAATGCATCAGGCATGTGTGACACACCGTCACCTCCCCGTTTTGTTGATACACGCCCAGAGAGCATGAAGTTCTTTCAGGGACTCAGCATGCTCGCCTGAGCTTTGAGATGCGAAACCAGAGACTTTAACATTACAACCTGCTTACTGCCCCTCCTCTCCCAGTCTAGTCCAAGGGTTTGTGCATGTTAGAACAACAGTGTCTGTCCTCCTTTCAGTTTGGCAGCCTTGATCAGAAGTTGGCCTTGGCAGAACGGATCCGTGGGCACGTTCTGTCCCTGGCTTTGCAGATGTACGGCTGTAGAGTTATCCAGAAGGCTCTTGAATTTATCCCCCCAGACCAGCAGGTAATTGTAAGTTTCCATTTTAACTTTCTTCTTGATGTTGAATGTTTCTTGCTGTTTGGTACTTGAATTATTATACACTTGTTGCATTGTTTTTGTCTGTCAGTGATTTTCCTTTGATTTGGTTTGTGGCGCATATGTGATTTTTCACATGCATGATAACTGTGACGTTCTGTGGATCCATTGCAGACAAGGAGTGCCATCAGACTGTGCCATCTCAAAGTTAAACAATTTCTAGTGTTCCCTGTAATCACATTGTAATGTGGCACGTGGGGAAGTTGATAGTGAATTGGCAGACTTTTATTTAAATCCCTCCAAGCAAACAGTTCCCAAGGGGTTGCCTTTTAGCACTCAGTAGGACCTTGCTGCATTAATGTAGAGGGTCAGAATCCTGCCTTTCAACATCGTTTGGGAGGAATTCTTTATTCCTTCCAAGACATTAGCCAGAGACACCAAGTATTAGACACACATGGGAAATCGCCTAGATTCTGCTGCGAACAGGCTGGCAAAGGTCCCATTTTCTCATCCAGGATTTCATTAACAATGTCGATATTTAAAATGAGAAATGCAGTGCGTGATCCAGCTCCAAAGATTTTTGGGAATCACAATTTAAGGAGCTCTCATTGGCTTATTAAAGCCCATTTCAGTTTTTAATTTAGAAGTATATTCCCTTCGGGTCAGGCCTGAGCTATTTCTTCAGCACAGCAATAGGGAAGGGTAGTTGTGCTGCAAGAAATCGTGGTGTGGGCCCAAGAGAAGTTAGTCGGTCTGGGTCTTTGCTGAATTAATGTCCCAGGATGGTGTGAAGGGGTTCTCTGATCCTGAAAGTGGCATCATTTGGATCAGTTGTAAAAGTGAAATCCTGACAATTCTTTGTTTTTATAGATTCCACACCATGTTTTACAAGAGTGGAGCTGTTAGCTCCACTGTCGCCTAAACACCTATTATAATTAGATGAATCTTACCTAAGTTCCACTCACTTTGTCCTGTGCTATTGTTGTGCTCTGAATAATTATCCCAGAGATGGCTGCATTTCATTGATGACTAAAGTATTTCTCATGTAGTTTCACTTCAGATTTTTTGAATGTAAGTTCTCTGCATTCTGTATTATTCATATGAATGCTAACTGCAGTACATATGGATGTTTGAGACAGGATGCTTGTCAGTTGTTCCTTAGCTAGACAACTGCTTCACCTAATTTTGTAATCATAAATGGCTTTTTATTAGTTATCTTTGTAGCACAGTAAGCTTACTGCATAGCATCATCACCGCATCATCAGCTATTGGAAAACTTTCATTGCAGTAGTGATGAGACACAACTAAGTTCTTCATGGAGGACTTTTAAACTTTAGAGTTAGCGTGGATGTCCTTAGGGTTGGTTTTTGTGTGTGTGTGGTTTTTGTTTTGTTTTGTTGTTAATGAAGATTCTGCATGGATATTTGTCAGCTATGAACTCCGGGGGTGCTTTCTGTTTGTATCTGTCTTTCTTCCCAATAGAATGAGATGGTACGGGAGTTAGATGGCCATGTACTGAAGTGTGTGAAAGACCAGAATGGTAATCACGTGGTGCAGAAGTGTATTGAGTGTGTACAGCCACAGTCCCTGCAATTTATCATTGATGCATTTAAGGGGCAGGTAAGTTCCTGAGAAGCTAGAAATAAAATGTTGAGCCTCATTATTTGTGTTATTTAGTATCACTTTGAACAGAAGCTTAGACGCTATAACTCACTCAAAGCTTTGGGTTTTCAGCTTTAACATTTTGTTTCCTGCAAACACCTTTGGGAAGAATTTAGCAATAAAATATGGCTGGACACCTCGTCAGTCACAAGCATTGTCCTTTTGCCTGCAGATATATCACGTAGAGCAACCTTGCAAAAATCTATTTCCCTGGAACTAGTCATATTTTTTTTGGTGGGTGAACAATTAGTGTGTTTCCATCAGTCTTCATAGTTAGGATGATGAGTGTGCTTTGTGGCTGGACTAATACATTTTCATCATGACATTTGTTTTGATCAAGCTTTCCCAGGGGTCCAGTTGTGGGCCAGGAAGTTTAATTTACCGCCAGAGAGAGAGAGTCATTTCACCCCTATTCCATTCTTGGAACTCCTGGCTAGTATACTTATGAATAACCATTGAATTATGTAGCAGTCTTTATTTGTGCTATTGTAGTTCAGTTATCTTGACCTTTTCATTATAAAATCCCTATTTTAAGTGTCTCCAACTCTGCTGCCATAATTGGCTTTGAATTGAAGCTGAAGGATGAAATCCCAGCCTGAAAGGGAGTTTTCGTTTTGATGCTAGGAATCTTTCAGTCATAATTTCGCTGACATTTTAAAGCGCGCTTAGGGTCAGAAAAGCAACGGTTAAAAACCCCACCTTCTTATACCTTGAGTCTGCTCTCTGAATGTTTTCACGTTGCATCTTTCTTTACTAACACACCCAGTTTGCTTATTACCATTAGCATTGCAAACCCAGTCAGCTATAGGACAGCAAGCAAGCTAGCTTCTAGCCGGCCATGTCCCTTAGCAAGCTAGCCAGTTAAGTTCTAACTCTTCCAGTGGAGTATCAATGCAGGAGGCAATCTAAAAGTCAGAAAGAGTATAGCTAGAAACTTAGATCCCAGACACTGGCAGTTAGAAAAATCCTCTCTCATCTTGTGAAGTGAGCCAGTTCTATCTGGACTTTATACTGAAAGAGTAAACCTCGCACCTCAAGATCATCTCCCAATGTAACTGCCTTTGAAGAGGTTTTTGTGTGCTTGTTCAACTCAGAAGAAGCTTTTTATTAAAATGTTTATAGTCCATTAGGCTCCGATAGAGTAGCGACTTTGTGTTAATTGGTTTTAAACAGCTGAAGAAAATATTTTGCTTTAAATAACAAGTTGAGCAGGAGTGCTAGAATGAGTAGGGAGGTGAGTTCTTCCCAATCCATTCTCATACTTTGGGAAGGGAGAAGATTCTTTGACACCTGGTTACCCCTACAATGAAATGGTAAGGTAATAAAATAAACCCTGAGAGTTGAGGAAATTCAGTTATCAGTGTATTTTATTATGTGTCCTCAGTTCTGATTGAAGGACAGAATGTCCTTCGCCCTCCACTAAGCTTTTTTACCTGTCACCTCTTTAAGCGAATTCGTACATAATTTTTGGCATGTAACTATAGTTGATAACCAACATAAAGTATCCATACAGCCAAAGCAGAAAATTATAAAACAGTCTCTAGAATAACAACACCCAGCTCTTGTAAAGTGCTTTACAAGGAAGGTTAATATCATTATCCCCATTTTACAAAAGGGGAAACTGAGGCACAGACGTGGCTTGCCCAAGGCCACCCAGCAAGCCAGTGGTGCAAAGCTGTCACCCGTTGCTGGAACTCTGTGGGGGGGGCCCTCAGAGGCTGTCACCTGTTGCTGGAACCCTATAAGGGGCGGGGGGAGCCTCAGGAGGCTTTCACCCCTCACAGGAACCCTGGGGCTGAAGCAGAAAATGTCATGGAGGTCTCTGGAAGTCATGGATTCTGTGACATAAATGGAGCCTTACTACTTACACAGTGTGGCCTGGTAGATAGAGCAATAAAGTGGGACTCAGAAGACCTGAGCGCTAGGAATCATTCAGTCATAATTTTGGTTACATATGTGGAACAGATTCAGTGAATAAGATGGTGCTATTTTTACCATCACTTCTCTGTTCAATTATAAAGAATGTTTAAGCTTCAAAAAGTGGGACGAATAGAAGTGTTTCCTGTGCTGACTCGTGTCTATCGAATGCAGGTATTTGCATTGTCTACACATCCATACGGCTGTCGTGTGATTCAGCGGATCCTCGAGCATTGTCTGCCTGAGCAGACTCTTCCCATCTTGGAGGAGCTTCATCAACACACCGAGCAACTTGTGCAGGTAGTGGGCAGGAGTTGGGAGGGAGGTTGCTGCACAGCCTGTTCTAGTTACCGCTCTGTATTACGGAAGTTCCTGGATTTGGGGCTCCCTTCCTCGGGGAGCTGACAGTCTCTAACTAGGGACAAGATGTAATGGGGTGTAGCCTACAACCAGGGGAGGATGGAGAAGACAAGGGTGGCAGCATAAAAGGAACCCAAGATTGGAAGTATTTTAATCTAAGGGTACGTCTAGACCAGTAGTTCTCAACCAGGGATACACGTACCCCTGGGGATACACAGAGGTCTTCCATGGGGTACATTAACTCATCTAGAGATTTGCCTAGTTTTACAGCAGGCTACATAAAGAGCACGAGCGAAGTCAGTACAAACTAAAACTTCATACAGACAGTGACTTGTATATACTGCTCCATATACTGTACACTGCAATGTAAGTACAATGTTGATATTGAAATAGATTTATTTTATAAGTAAAAATTAGAAAGTGAGCAATTGTTCAGTACTAGTGTGCTGTGACACTTCTGTATTTTTATGTCTGATTTTTGTAAGCAAGTCGTTTTTAAGGGAGGTGAAACTTGGGGGTACTCAAGACAAATCAGACTCCTGAAAGGGGTGCAGTAGTCTGGAAAGGTTGAGAGCCACTGGTCTAGACAGTATTTGGAAGAGTGGTTCTCCGCATGCATAGACAGACATGCGCTAGCTTGCTAAAATAGCAGTGTACCTGTGGCACCATGGACAGCAGTTCAGGCTAGCCTCCTGAGTATGGACCTAGGGGGTCAGGCGTATTTGTACTCAGGGGACTAGTCTGAGCCACTATCCATGCTGCCTGCCAAAGCCACGTGCAGAGCGAGCGCATGTCTCGCAACCCAGGCTGGGGAGCACCCTCCCAGCTGTCGTGTAGATAGACCTTCTGTGCACACATTGGAAGCATCAAAGCTTTTTAGCCTTTTGAAAAGTGAAGAAAAGAAATGATTGACTGACTGGCAGGCCACACACCTAGCCATTCTCATTGGGTGTTACGGTACGGGGGGGGGGGGGGGAGTGTCTCAAGAAGGGATGTGAAGGGAGGACAGGAGATTGGCTCTGTGAACTGTGAGCATTCTAGTGTAGGTGTTTCAGGATTCTAGAACTTGGAGGCTGAGGACATTTGAAGTGGTTTCTTTCCGTAAGCAGTTAGTATAATCAATATGCTTCATGCTCAAGAACCAATTATTTTGGATTATAATTGGCACAGAGTTAGTGTTTTACATCATATTAAAATTTTAGAATGTGACCTTCTCTAGCAGTAGAAATATTGATTATATCATTTAAGCTAATTATGGGCTAATTAGTGTGTAGTTAAACTATAGTTTACAAAACTTATTAGCACAGGGAGCTGGTTTAGTGTTAATGGTTTCTATACGCTTTGTTACAGGATCAATATGGGAACTATGTTATCCAGCATGTACTAGAACATGGTCGGCCTGAGGACAAAAGCAAGATCGTAGCAGAAATTAGAGGCAACGTGCTCGTGTTGAGTCAACATAAATTTGCCAGGTTTGCATTTGCTTAGTAAAGTCTAAATCCTATAAAAACACCTGTTTTTCCTAGATGTACCAGCATGCCAGAAGATAGCAGTATAATGACAGTACTGTATAATGTATAGTTCTCTGCTTAAAAATCAGCTATACGTGAATGGGGAAATTTAAAACGCATTTGGCCCCAGTTAGGTGGCTATCCGTTTATAGAAAGGAGGAGGAAGTCCAAGTGTTACCTATTTCAAGCTCCCATGTTTAACCAAGAAGAGTAGAACACAGCTCCTTTCAAGTCTCTTAACACTGCACCTGGATTGGCTTGCTGGGGGCTCACTTGAACAGCAGCCTAGAGCATTTCACTGCCACTAGACTGCCTGGCTGGTCCCAGGAGTTGGCTGTTTTATTATAGAAATTCTTCCCTGCCTTATAACACCTTTCACTGAAGAATCTCGTTGCTTTGCATACACTAATTAAGCCTCTCAGCCCCTTATGAGGAAAGTTTGAATTTATAACTGTCTTACACATGGGGAAACTGAGGCACCTGGAGGTTACATGTCATGCCAGACATCAGACTATGAGTGGGGAATAAAACCTAGGGGTCTTGATTCCCAGTTATCTGCTCTAACCAATAGGCCGCATTTGCGGAATCCTCTAGTGCCTGTTTCTAGCCTCTTAAATATGTAGCATCTGAACTTCTATAAGACTTACTTTCCCCCCTTTGTGAATGATTAAATGGTACTTTGTAACGCTAACAAATGTTGTATTGGCAAGCGTTGGGTAAAGTGTGGTCAGGTGCCAGGGAAGTATCTTAACACAGTTATTCCAAATTGCTTCCTCCCTGGCTTGCCTTACTGTTGTGTACTAACCATCTCCCATGCAGAGTGTTAATCAGTTCATTGTCTCCCCTGTGCAGTGCGCGTGAGTTGTGGCAAATCACTTAGTGATTTGTGCTATAAACCCAGATCCTCTAGAACAGAAGTTGAGACCAGCAAACCCTTTTCACTTTTCCTATGGCATATTTTAAACTTGGACTTCCAGAAATGACAGGCAATAGCAGTCATGTGCCTTTCTATCAAACCACAGAGTAATTATGGAAGGTGTTCACCCATGCTAAGATATCAAATCCCTCCCTTAGTTATCTTGCATTTCCCTGTTCTAACCCGGGATCTTCTTTCAGGTTGAAATACAATGCTAAGAGAGACATGTTAAGGACAACTCAGATATCACTGTGATGGATGTGGTATAAGATAGACCTACACTTAAAATCTTACACTATAGGCTTTCAGACTAGGGATGCACAAGTTAATTTGGATGAAATAAGATCTGAGTTGATCCTTTGCTCAAATCTCTTATCAAATGCAAGGTTTGAAATAGTGCAGTAAATGTTGTCCATTTTTGCATGTGCTTCTATGCTTTCTAGTTTTGCTCAGGATGTCAAAGAGCAGTTCTAGACAGACTGCTCTTGGATGTATGCATCTCAGCCCAAACAGGGAAGTCCTGGAAATCTTGCCCCACTCCTTGTTCTTGTGAGTTTTCCAGATCAAAGTTATGTGGATGAACTTTTCAATATTAGTCTGTGATATCCTTTTGAGCTTTGTCCTGAAATAGAAACCAAAAGTTCTTTGGTCAAGAATCCAAAATGTCATGCTCCTGAATTTCCATACCAGCACTTCCTGGCTTTCCTAATGGCCGTTCTTGGTTAGAGACCCAAGATCATCCCTCTGGGGTTGACTAGAAAGCTAAGTCTGGATATTGTGGGGTGACATACTACCACCTTCTTGTGTTACAGCAACGTTGTGGAGAAATGTGTTACTCACGCCTCCCGCACGGAGCGGGCCATGCTGATTGATGAGGTGTGCACTATGAACGACGGCCCTCACAGCGCCTTATACACCATGATGAAAGATCAGTATGCCAACTACGTGGTACAGAAAATGATTGATGTGGCAGAACCAGCTCAACGGAAGATTGTCATGCACAAGGTAAGCAGCTGCCACCAGTTGCTAACAATGGGCTTTGTGCTTCGGAATCCTCATAGATTTTGGAGTGTGTAGCACGAAGATCTAAGTGGGTGGAACTTAAACCTCTTCCGAGAGCAACCTATCAGTCAGGTTGTCAAGCATTGAGTTTTCCTAGTGTTACACTCTAATACAAATTCATTAATCTGTAGCAGTAAGAATGAGAAATTCCTCCTGATAAAGCTGATATTTAGTGAGCTGTGCATGGCTCTGATCCTGGCACTTTCAAAAATCATGAGAGGTGGGAGGCAGGCCTGAGATCCTCAAAAATATTCCCTGAAAGTTGGCGTCTCAAGCATATATCTATCTCTGTAGAGTGACTGATACTTGTCTCCTCACAAGGACTGCCATTGCTTTATCCCTCCTAGCAGGGACACCATTTACACACGTGGAGGTAAAACTCATCCAGCGTCTTTACCAGTCTTTTCTGGCCTACTTACATACATGTGAACATGGGGATTTATAACAAAAGTGCTGATACAGTTTGGGCTGTAACAAAGCCAGCTAGACATGTTGAAATTCAGGTACGGTTCAAAGGTCTGGCGATGATGACACACTTGCCCTCACTGAGAACGCTGTTCAATAATGAGAACCTCACCGTGTACTCTGAGCCAGACTTCTAGAAACCGCTGAATCCAGAGCTTCATCCATTTGGCGTATGTAGAATACACTGCTTTAAAAAAGCTAGTGTCAGATTACTTTTAAACAAATTTAAGAACATCTTAGATTAATAAAATTAAAAACTGAATTTTGCTTCCTATCTTTAGTTGCACTGTTTGCTTTCCGCATTTTTCTGAGCTTGGTGAGTTAACACATTAGTCACTTTTGTTTGTCAGTTTTGAATCTGTTTCAGATTCTAAGGCATTAGTACACTGTTGCAGGGTTCGAGTTTACAAAGGTTGCAAGATTATATGTTTTTATTTGAAAAAGGAAACAATTTTTGTCTTAAATATTGCAATGCTACCAACCTTGATTTCAAAATAATGAGATTTTAAAAATAATTATTTTGGGCTTTTTATTTGCTTTCTGTTTTTTAGAACCTTTAGCAGTTGTGTTTTTCGAGCGATTGCTCATGCGTATTCTACAATAGGTGTGCGTGCTCGCCACGTGCACCAGTGCCGGAAGTTTTTCCCCTAGCAGTACCCATAGGGGAGCGCCCCAACGACTCCTAGAGTGGCGTCTCCATGATGCGATATAAGGGGCGCTGCGTGCTCCCCCCACCCTCAGTTCCTTCTTGCCGCCAGTGAAGGTGCTTCGGAACCACTCTGCTCCAGCTTTGCTGTAGCTCGTCCCCAAAACTGCTTGTTCATTCGGTGTATGGTAACTGTAGTTAGTTCGTTGTTTAGTTTAGTTAGCGCGCCTGGGGCGGGGCATGCCCTGCGCCCCGGGTTTTAAGTCGTGCGACGCTTGTAGGCAATCTGTGCCACGAGTGATCCGCACGCGGACTGTCTGAGCTGTTCGGGAGAAACTCATCTCAGTGATCGCTGCAAGATTTGCAAGTCGTTTAAGCCTCGGACCAAGAGAGAAAGGGACATTAGGCTCCGGGCTATTCTGATGGAGTCGGCGCTGACCCCGGCTCCGGCACGCCGCTCCGAGTCGGCACCAGGCACCGTACGTGGTCCGTCACTCCAGACTCAGGATGAGGCCCCTCCAGCTCTGGTTAGCCTCGGAGTTCTCCCAGGCCAGGGACAGGATGGACAAAGTCCTCACGGTACCCGAACCAGTGATCGCCTCCCTACGGTGATGGTCCTCCCCAAGAAACATGTTCCAAGGGGTCCCATTCAGGGGAAGGGCCCCGTCGCTGGAACTGGTGTCCGATGTGTCGGACCTGAGATGGGGGGTCCGTGTGGGAAATGTTCAGACCAAAGGTCTGTGGTCGGCTCGGGATCTGACCCTCCACATAAATGTCAAGGAGCTCAGGGCGGCACGGCTGACATGCATGGCCTTCTGCTCGCTCCTGGAGGGCCGGGTGGTCAGGGTCCTCACGGACAACACGGCCTCAATGTTCTACATCAACAGGCAAGGCGGGGCCTGATCTTCTGCCCTCTGCCACGAAGCCCTCAGGCTGTGGGATTTTTTGTATAGCCCACGACATCTGCCTACAGGCCTACCATCTGCCGGGCACCCGGAACGCGCAGGCGGATCGCTTGAGCAGGGACTTCTCCTCTCAGCACGAGTGGTCTCTCCACCCAGAGGTGGTGCACAGACTTCTTCGAGTGGGGGGAACTCCCCAGGTGGACCTGTTCGCAATTCAGCAGAACCATTGCTGTCCCGGGTTCTACTCCGGGGGGGGCCTGGGACGGGGCGCTATCTCTGATGCCTTCCTCCTGTCCTGGTCAGGCCAGTTCCTCTTTGCCTTTCCCCTGTTCCCGCTGATTGGCAAGGTCCTGGAAAAGATAAAGATGGACAAGGCCCGGGTCCTTCTGATTGCCTCGGCATGGCCCAGGCAGCATTGGTACAGGACCCTCACGGGCCCGGTGGTCGCCCCGTCATGGCTGTTGCCGTCCCGCCCGGACCTGCTCTCCCAGGGCCAGGGCCGCCTCCTCCACCCCAACCTAGCGGCACGCCACCTCACAGCATGACTGCTCAATGGTTAGGTAGGGAGGAAAGGACATGCTCAGAAGGGTTTCAACACTTCCTCCTAGAAAGCAGGCGGCCCTCCACACGCCGAGCCTACTTGGCAAAGTGGTCTCGGTTTTCCAGATGGGTGGACGAGCAGGGCGTTTCCCCGGTGGCCGCTCCGATCCAGCTTATTCTGCATTACCTCCTCCACCTTAGAGCCCAGGGCCTGGCACCCTCGTCAGTCAAGGTGCACCTGGCGGCCATATCGGCCTTCCACCCGCCGGTGCAGGGCCCATGCCATGACTGACTGATTCCTTACGGGGTGGATCGTCTCTTCCCGTATTTTAGGCCCCCAGTCCCACAGTGAGACCTAAACCTGGTGTTGGCCCGTCTCACAGGGCCCCCGTTTGAACCACTAGCCACGTGCTCCTGGTCACACCTCTCATGGAAGGTGGCCTTCCTGGTTGCGGTCATGTCGGCCAGGTGGGTCTTGGAGCTCAGGACCCTGACCTCCGAGCCCCTGTACATGGTGTTTCATAAGGATAAGGTCCAGCTCTACCCACACCCTTCGTTCCTCCCGAAGGTGGTCTCCGCCTTTCACATGGGTCAGGACATTTTTCTGCCGGTCCTCTGCCCCAAGCCCCACGTGTCCAGTGAGGAGCGCCGTCTCCATGCTGGATGTGAGACTGGCTCTGGCTGTTCAGAAAGTCCTCGCAACTGTTCATCGCCTCGGCCGAGGACATAAAAGGTTGGCCGATCTCCACTCAGCGCCTCTCCAACTGGATCACTCGTGCATCCGTACCTGTTGTGACCTGGCAGGAATCCCTCCGCCACCAATTGTGAGGGCGCACTCGACTCGGGCACAGGCCTCGTCGGCTGCCTTTTTAGCCCATGTCCCCATTCAGGACATTTGTGGGGCTGCCACGTGGTCTTCAGTTCACACGTTCACCTTGCACTATGCGATCATCTCTCAGACCGAGGACGACGCCGGGTTCAGCAGGGCCGTACTCCGTCCTGAGAATTTGTGAACTCCTCCCACCTCCAACAGATATAGCTTGGAATCACCTACTGTGGAATACACAAGAGCAATCACTCGAGGAAGAAAAGACAATTACCTTTTCCGCAACTGGTGTTCTTCGAGATGTGTTGCTCATGTCTATTCCACATCCCGCCCTCCTTCCTCCTGGCAGGAAGGAACTCAGGGTGGGGGGTGCGCGCATTCCCCTTATACCGCACCATGGAGACGCCACTCCAGGGGTCGCTGGGGCGCTCCCCTATGGGTACTGCTGGGGGGAAACTTCCGGCACTGATGCACGTGGCGAGCACACACACCTATTGTGGAATAGACATGAGCAACACATCTCGAACACCAATACGGAAACGGTAACTGTCTTTTTTTCAAGCTTTTCTCTACAGCCATAAGGGATAGAAACTTGTTTTAAAAAACTCTCCCTAAATCTGAGATTTTCATACAATCACACAACTCCAGGGCCTGGGGCTGTATGAAAAACACCAATTATAGCTAGACTAATAATAACATTATGAGAGCTGCCAACATGGGAATGTAAAATCTAAATGCTGGGATTTTCAGTGGAGCCTAAGGAGTCGGGTACCAAATCCTAATGAAATTGAATTCCTTTACACTCCTTTGAGAATTGACGCTAGACATTAGGTCATTTGACCAGCCAGTGTTCCTTTAAAATGAAAGGAGCATGTATGTAATTTGTACACCACAGTGTGTGGGCTTGTCTGCTTGGGGAAGTTAACTGGTATAGTTATGGTGGAATAAAAAAAATCTACAAGCAAAGGCTAAAATTCTGAACAGGGCTTAATTATCTACTGCCAAGATGGAGGGAGTAATCTGGAATACACCTCTACCCCGATATAACGTGACCCAATATAACACGAATTCGGATATAACGCGGTAAAGCAGTGCTCCGGGGGGGGAGGGGACGCGGCTGTGCGCTCTGGCGGATCAATGCGGTTTCACCTCTAACATGGTAAGATTTTTTTTGGCTCCCGAGGACAGCGTTATATCGGGGTAGAGGTGTAATGTAATTTTATTCTGGAGGTGGTGGTTTATACCAGCATATAATTCTGCGATAGCTGTGCTGTCACTGGGGGGTGGGGTGGGGGATGTTACCTTGTGCTTCCTTCTGTCAAGCCAGTTCCTTTCCTTTGATCAGAATAAGCAGCTAATTAGGTTTCTGTGTAACTATGTCATGGGCGTATTAACATGGCTTTTTAAAATGTAATCTATCTTCTACTGGGCTCATTCAGAATAATGGACTTTGCTTGTAGATTGTTTTAATGGCAGTTTTCTACAGCCAGTTTATTGATGTGATGCCATTATAATAAAAAAACAATAAATTAATTTCAACAAACAAGAAAATGGCCAAAACATTAAACCATATACAATCACCAGATTTGATGGTGAAAACTCAGAAAAGTATCACGGATGCAGGCCGTTGAGGAATACGACAAAAAGAAATACCATTGCAGAGTTAGCATGTTTTCTAGAGCCAGTTTTCAAATTATCCAGTTGAACCTGCTTTGGATATTAGGGTGAGGAGGGGAAAGGCATAAAGGTTTGTGATGTTTACAAGACAGATTTATTGGATTCTTCAGGTTAAATGGGCTCAAATCAACTAGTGCCTGAATTAAAGGAAGAGAGGGTGGATTTGGGATTTCCTACCTTAGGGAAATGCAACAATAATGTATTTTTCTTTCCCAGGGAGGAGAGGAGAGGGAGAATATATTTATGCATTAATTTTCAAATTATTTACTCACCATTCCTATAGTTTCAACCTTGAAATTAAAATCTGACTTCTAGTTACATCGTTGAAGAAATACATAAGCAGTGTGAACCTTTCCCATGTATCGCTATCATGACTCGTCCTTTTCTCTTGTCTACATAGGGAAGTTGAGTGGCAGAACTACAGTGGCATAATTACATGTACTTCAGCAAGGCCCCTGTGTGGATTCTCTATTTCAGAATAAAAGTGACTTTTACCTCAGAATAGTGTCCCCATGGGGAGTTACACTGTTATAGTTCTGCCAGTCAGTTTCACCATGAAGGACAAGTCCCTCGTAAACATTGGGATTCAAAATCAAATCAGAACTGTTCAGGAATTGTCCATCAGAATGATTTTCTAGTGGAAAATGCCCCTTCCACAAAATTGAAATTGTCCATCTGGAAAATCGAAACAGCAACTCCCAGTAGGCAGGAAGTGAAATTGACAAGAGCCTCCCAGCTTTGGCAGCCAGCAGTCCACCTGGAAGGCTCTTGTTGGTTTCACTTTGTCTCTAGAAAGCTGAAAAATTCCCATCTCTCGCAATGTGATTTTCCTGGAAATCCCTTGCCAGGAAAAACTTCACATTTTTGTCCCAAAGCAGCATGAAAAGACAGTGTTTTTCATGGGATGGGATTTCCATTTTCCAGTCACCTCTAAATCATACTACCCTTAAACACAGGATACTGCCCACCTAAAAATAACAATTACCCAAACTGCTTTTAGTTTTCCCTTGCTAAAGTCACTGCTTCACTTAAGTTACTGAACTCTAAATGAAAATTAAACCAGTAAGGTATTGGAATAGGGTTCGAAACTGTAGTCCATAGATCAGATGTTCCAAAGAAGGCTGGCTGAGCACATAGTGCTGGCTCTCTTCCTTGTTTCCAACTGCTAACGTTTATTAAAAGGCCACTAAACTACATGAAATACTTTCCTAATGTGACTTTTCCATGTTCGCAATTGATCAATGGGAGGAGAGTTGTGGCTGGGTGGGGGGAATGGGAGGGGAGGTGACTATTATGGTATAAGATTGTGTCCTTGAAGGAGTACAGAAATCTCTCCGGGCTAATGTGTATGTGGTTCTGGTTTCTAAGCTTCCATAAACCTTTTTGTCTCCTAGATCCGGCCTCACATTGCCACCCTGCGCAAGTACACCTATGGCAAGCACATTTTGGCCAAGCTGGAGAAATATTACATGAAAAATGGGGTTGACTTGGGGCCAATTTGTGGACCACCAAATGGTATCATTTGAGACAATGAATTTCAGAGAAACTCACTGGCCATCAGGCATTTAAAACCAGCAACCGACAATATTCCAATATACAGTTAGAAAATGTTTTATGGTTGCTAAACTACTAAAAATACAAACAAAAAATAAGCCTTTGTAAATTTCTTTAATTTTATTATGCATAACATGTACTAATTATTTTTTTTAATTAACTAATTGCCCTGCTGTTTTACTGGTGTATAGAATACTTGTACATAGGTATCAAATGTACATGGGAGGCCACATTTTTGTTCACTTGTTGTATCTATATTCCAAATGTGGAAACTTTCAGGGTGGTTGGTTTGAAGAAAAAAAAAAATGTTTTTAATTCATCCGCCTCGCAGGTGACTTTTTTGCAAATACCTGTTTTTCTCCTTTTATTCAAAACTCAGCAAGAAGTTTGAATTTTAGTTAAATGGCACAAAACCCGCATTTAACGCTGTTTATAAATATTAAAAAAAATTCAACTTGCTAAAGCTTCAGTTTAAGAAATTTTTTAAGTTTTTGAAACTTTTTAATTGCTTTTTCTGTTTTGTTTTTGGAGTATAACATGCTAAAGAAGGTAGCTTAGCAGTCAGTTTCGAAAGAAAACATAAGCACCCAGGACGTTTTTAAAGCAAGGAGGGCGGGTGTATTTGTTTACTGCCTACTCAGTTTGTTCTGTTAACACTGAAAGACAAAATTTGATTATTTAGCATGAGGAAAAAAAATCCAACTCAGCTTTGGTCTTGCTTCTATAAATATATAGTGTATACTTGGTGTAGACTTTACATATATAAAAATTTGTAGTATTTTCTTGTTTTGATGTCTAATCTGTATCTATAATGTACCCTAGTAGTGGAACATACTTTTGATTGTACAATTGTACATTTGTAAACCTCTGTAATGTAAATGTGGAGAAGTTTGAATCAACATAAACCCGTTTTTTGGTAAGAAAAAAATTAGCAAAACCTGTGCATTTCAGTGTATATTCACACCTTTTATGGTCGTAGCATATAGTGTTGTATATTGTAAATTGTAATTTCAACCAGAAGTAAATTTTTTCTTTTGAAGGAAATGTTCTCTTTATACAGCCTAGTTAATGTTTAAAAAAAAAAAATGCTTGGTTTTATTTGTCACCTAGTCGAACAGTAGCGATCCTTTCTAAATGTTATACAGAATGATTCAGTTCAAAATAGTGTTTTTTTGAATCTTAAAAAAGTAATGTTTTGCTTATTTTGTGACAGTAAAAAAAAGTGCAAAAGTACAGAATCCCCTAGTTTTCCTTACAATCAGAGTCCCCTTTCACCTTGTAAAGTGTGAATCACCTTCCCTTTTTGTACAGAAGATGAACTGTATTTTGCATTTTGTCTACTTGTAAGTGAATGTAACATACTGTCAATTTTCCTTGTTTGAATATAGAATTGTAACACTACACGGTGTACATTTACAGAGCCTTGTGTATATTTCCAATGAACTTTTTTGCAAGCACACTTGTAACCATATGTGTATAATTAACAAACCTGTGTATGCTTATGCCTGGGCGACTATTTTTTGTAACTCTTGTGTAGATTGTCTCTAAACAACGTGTGATCTTTATTTTGAAAAATACAGAACTTTGGAATCTGGGTTTGTGCTTTATTTGAACATTTTCAATATAGTGCCACCAGGACAAACTTTCTTATTGCCTTTGCCTCTTTCTTTCTGGTCTTAAGGATCTCTCTCAAAACAATTTTTAAAGGATGATGCATTGGGTAAGGAATCTCTATGGATAGTAATTCCATGCTTGAATAATAAGAATATATTAGTAGGGATATGTTACAGACCACCTGACCAGGATGATGATAGTGACTGTGAAATGCTCAGGGACATTAGAGAGGCTATTAAAATAAAAAACTCAATAATAATGGGGGATTTCAACTATCCCCATATTAACTGGGTACATGTCACCCCAGGACAGGATGCAGAGATAAAGTTTCTTGACACTTTAAATGACTGCTTCTTGGAGCACTAGAACCCACCAGAGGAGAGGCAATTTTTGATTTAGTCTTAAGTGGAGCACAGGATCAGGTCCAAGAGGTGAATATAGCTGAACCGCTCGGTAATAGTGACCATAATATAATTAAATTTAACATCCCTGAGGCGGGGAAAATGGCCCAACACTAGCATTTAATTTCAGAAAGGGGAACTACACAAAAATGAGGAGGTTAGTTAAACAGACATTAAAACGTACAGCACCAAAAGTGAAATCTCTGCAAGCTGCATGGAAACTTTAAAGACCCCATAACAGAGGCTCAACTTAAATGTATCCCCCAAATTAAAAAACATCGTGAGAGAACCAAAAAAGAGCCACTGGCTAAACAACAAAGTAAAAGAAGCAGTGAGAGGCAAAAAGGTGTCCTTTTAAGAAGTGGAAGTTAAATCCTAATGAGGAAAATGGAAAGGAGCATAAACTCTGGCAAATGAAGTGTAAAAATATAATTAGCAAGGCCACAAAAGAATTTGAAGAAGCTAGCCAAAGACTCAAAAAGTAATAGAATTTTTTTTTTTTAAGTACATCAAAAGCAGGAAGCCTGCCAAACAACCAGTGGGGCCACTGGACGATCGAGGTGCTGAAGGAGCACTCAAGGACGCCAAGGCCATTGCGGAGAAACTAAATGAATTCTTTGCATCGGTCTTCACGGTTGAGGATGTGAGGGAGATTCCCAAACCCGGGCCATTCTTTTTAGGTGACAAAACTGAGGAACTGTACCAGATTGAGGTGTCATTAGGGGAGGTTTTGGAACAAATCGATAAACCAAACAGTAATAACTCACCAGGAGCAGATGGTATTCACCCAAGAGTTCTGAAGGAACTCAAATGTGAAATTGCAGGACTACTAACTGTCATTTGTAACCTATCATTTAAATCAGCTTCTGTACCAAATGACTGGAGGATAGCTAATGTGACCCCAATTTTTTAAAAGGGCTCCAGATGAGACCCTGGCAATTACAGGCCAGTAAGCCTGACTTCAGTACCTGGCAAACTGGTTGAAACTATAGTAAAGAACAAAATTGTCAGACACATATATGAACATAATTTGTTGGGGAAGAGTCAACATGGTTTTTGTAAAGGGAAATCATGCCTCCCCAGTCTACTAGAATTCTTTGAGGGGGTCAACAAACATGTAGACATAGTGTATTTAGATTTTCAGAAACCCTTTGACAAGGTCACTCCCCAAAGGCTCTTAAGCAAAGTAAGCTGTCATGTGATAAGAGGGAAGATCCTCTCATGGATTGGTAACTGGTTAAAAGATAGGAAACAAAGGGTAGGAATCAATGGTCAGTTTTCAGAATGGAGAAAGGTAAATAGTGGTGTCCCCCAGGGGTCTGTAGTGGGCCCAGTCCTATTTAACATATTCATAAATGATCAGGAAAAGGGGGTAAATAGTGAGGTGGCAAAATTTGCAGATGATACAAAACTCAAGATCGTTATGTCCCAGGCAGACTGTGAAGAGCTACAAAAGGATCTCTCAAAACTGGGTGACTGGGAAACAAAATGGCAGATGAAATTGAATGTTGATAAATGCAAAGTAATGCACATTGGAAAACATAACCCCAATTATACACACAAAATGATAGGGTCTAAAGTAGCTGTGACCACTCAAGAAAGAGATCTTGGAGTCATTGTGGATAGTTCTCTGAAAACATCCACTCAATGTGCAGCGGCAGTCAAAAAAGCAAACCATGTTGGGAATCCTTAAGAAAGAGAGAGATAATAAGACAGAAAATATCTCATTGCCTCTATAAATCCATGGTACGCCCACACCTTGAATACTGTGTGCAGATGTGGTAGCCCCATCTCAAAAATAGCCATATTAGGATTGGAAAAGGTTCAGAAAAGCGGAACAAAAATGATTAGGAGTATGAAACGGCTGCCGTATGAGGAGAGATTAATAAGACTGGGACTTTTTGGCCAAGACTATAACAGGGTTAAGAAAAGAACTAGATAAATTCATGGAGGATCGGTCCATCAGTGGCTATTAGCCATGATGGGCAGGGATGTTGTCCCTAACCTCTTTGCCAGAAGCTGGGAATGGGCGACAGGAGCTGGATCCCTTGATGATTACCTGTTCTGTTCATTCCCTCTGGGGCACCTGGTATTGGCCACTGTTGGAAGACAGGATACTGGGCTAGATGGTCTGACCCAGTATGGCCATTCATATGTTCTAAAGCATAGCCTTACTAAACGAAACACTTGGTTTTAACATGTATTGGAATGAACAATATGATTAACAAGGTATTTCCTAGTTCCATGTGAAATGAATGTTTGGATGTATCATGGTTTTCAGTTTTAAAAAGAACATGGGAGATTGTACTCCGGCAAGTTTTTATTCATGTGCTTAACTTCACCCATAAGAGTAGCCTCATTAAAGGCAAAGGGACTTAACCACATATCTCAGTGTCTCCAGTGGGGTCTAGGGCCCAGATCCTCAAAGGTATTTAGGCTCTTAAACTTCCAGGGAGTTCAGTGCCAAAAATACCTTTAGCACCTGGATTTCAATGACTGCGTTTCCTTAGAATTCTGCACCACATTGTCACAAAATTACATTTTCCAGTTTAGTTTTTAGGTATTAAAATAATACTCCATGTCTCTGTCCATCAACAGCAGAGCCCCCCCCCCCCCCCCCCTTCCCCTGGTGAATTGGCATTGTTTTAATCAGATAGTTTTGACACGTTATTTTAAATCTTAGATTAAATACGTTTTCCACCACTTTTTTTTTCCAGATTTTTAAGTTAGTCTCTGTGTGCAATAAGCACTACTGTCACCCTGTCAAATGCAGTCCGCTGCAGTCCAGGACAGGTGTTTTGTTATGCTTCTGTACTCTCTCACTGAAAATTCAAAGCCTTTCATACCACTTGAATGCTTATTGTAGCATAATAGTACTTGACACTTAGACAGTCCCTTTCATGCAAGGAGCTGGGAATGCTTTCCTGGTATTAATTAATTTTTACAGCACTCCTCTGAGCTGGGAAAGTATTACTACCATTTTACTGAGGCAGGGCGAAGGGAAGGCCAACGTTTTCAGTTACCGAGTATGATCATCTTCCATGGGAGTTACGGGTCCTGATAAGGCCAATCCTTGACCCACACGTTCTATTACAATGAGGGCAGATGTTTTCAGGCCCAGCAGGAGGCGGTTGACCATGACTGGAGAGCAGTCTCTCCTTCCTCCTGCGCCTCTTGTCCTCTTCGGCTTGTCGGCGAGCAAGTGCAAAATGCAGGGGACCATCAAACCTTTTCAGGAGCCTTACGCTGACTTTCGACAGACTGGGCCTGGTAATCGGGAGTGCTGCAGCCACCACTCTGGGGCAAGGCACCGGGGGCTGGGAGTCTGGCAGCTCTGGAAAACAGCCCTTAAAAAGTGTCCCCAATGGGGCCAAAGTCAGTGGCCAATCTTATTGCGCCAAGCTGGGCCTTAGGCCCTGATTTCCAGAGGTAACAAGCACCTGTAGCTCCGATTGACTTTCCCTGAGTTGTAGTGAGTTATTAGCTCTGCAGGCCTAGGCCCAGGCTCCTGAGTTGGGCCTAAAGTAGCTTGCTCACCTCACTGGCAGAGCCTCCTACGGGAAGAGCACCTGAGAGACCTAATTCGAAGCCTTAGCCCCCACGTCTCACGAGTTAATTGCAAGGTGCTTCTCTTTCGATACGATTGCAGCGCTGTCTCTAGAGAATACACGAGCTAGTGGCATTAGAGCAGAGTGCGGCCGTGTTAGCCGTCTTCCAAATGGGGGGCACACCGTTATATTGTAAAAAGAACAGGAGTACTTGTGGCACCTTAGAGACTAATAAATTTATTTGGGCATAAGCTTTTTGTGGGCTAAAACCCACTTCATCGGATGCATGCAGTGGAAAATACAGTAGGAAGATATATATACACAGAGAACATGAACAAATGGGCGTTGCCATACCAGCTATAATGAGACTAATCAATTAAGGTGGGCTATTAGCAGCAGGAGAAAAAAAACGTTTGTAGTGATAATCAGCATGGCCCATTTCCAACAGTTGACAAGAAGGTGTGAGTAACAGTAGGGGAAAAATTAGCATGGGGAAATAGTTTTTACTTTGTGTCATGACCAGGGCCGGCTCCAGGCACCAGCGAAGGAAACCGGTGCCTGGGGCGGCCGATAGAAAGGGGCGGCACTCCGTCCGTCCGTTGGCAAGGCGGCACGGCCGGTTCGGCGGCAGCGGCACTTCGGCAGCAGCTCAATCGGCCCGCTCCGGATTGGCGGCGGGTCCTTCACTCGCTGTCTTCCACTTCGGCGGCAACTCAATCGGGTTCTTCTTTTTTTTCGCCGCTTGGGATGGCAAAAAAGCTGGAGCCGGTCCTGGTAATGACCCATCCACTAACACGGCTACCGCTCTGAAACCTGTCACCTTTGTACTGTGTGGCATCGGGCAGGTGGCCACCTGCACCAGGAGTCCTCTTGCCTTCTTTTTAAATCTCATTTTAGATTTAGTGCCTTGCTGTATTAGTGCAGTATCCTGCGGTCTTAAACGTTTCGACTAGTTTCCTATATCAGTGCATCCTAAAACCCCACCAAAACCTAACCACCAGATGAGAATCCAGAGCCACTCTCACTATGGTATCCATGGCCATGTGGCGTGGGCCGTTACCACCCAACAGACTTAGAGTTTTACACAGCTTAACTTCTCCCTAGTCCTGCAGCTTTGAATGGAGAGAGAACCTGAGCACCTCCCGTTGTAGTGAATTCAGATTCAAATTAGGCACAGATTTGTAACCGTAAAGTTGATTAACCACTGGGACAAACTACCAAGGGAAGAGGTAGATTCTCCATCTCTTGGCTTCAAAGCGAGACAGGTTGCCTTGCTGGAAGAGATGCTTTAGTGAAACATACAAGTTACGGAGCTCAATGTAGGGGTAACTGACTGAAGTGCACTAGCCTGTGATAAACAGTAGGTCGGATTAGATGGTCCTTCTTGGCTTTAAAAATCTATGAAAACGAAGTGCTGAGACATGTAGATACAAAACATGCCACATCCCACTGATGTGACGTTTCCCGTGTGTGTGACCCAAAGCGACCTTAAAAATTGGTTTGTCCATTATAGTGCTATTGGAAATACCCCAGATTGGGGCGGGATAATGGACGGCGCCTGGAATTGACTCGCTCCTTGCTGCATGTGTCCCGTGTGCTTCAAACCACAAAGGCCTGCAGCGTCTGTCAATGCAGGAAATAATACATTGACGATCAGCAGAGCTGCTTGTCTTAGCTTCGTTGTCTGCAAAGCAAGGGCAGGGCATGTGGGACACAAGGGGGTTTTTCTAGCGTTGAGAAGCCATTTTGTCCCCTCCTGAAAACAATGGCTTGGAGATGATCTTTCAGGAACAAAACAATCGGAGTTCCACTAAAGGTGGCTCCAAAGCCCCAAATCCAGGCTCAGTTTTGAGGAAGTTCAGCCTGAGATTTAAGCTTTACAGCGTCTCTAGCTACCCCATCACTAGAGTGTCTGAGCACCTTGCAGGCATCTGTGAACTAGGGCAGATTAAGTGACATGCCCAAGGTCTCACAGGAAATCTGTATCAGGGTCACAGATCTGTGTTGTCTCAGTCCAATGCCCCAAGTACAGGACCATCCTTGGTGTGGAGAAAGTGAATAGGGAAATGTTATTTACCCCTTCACATAACACAAAACCCGGGGGTCACCCAATGAAATTAATAGGCTGCAGGTTTAAAACAAACATAAAGAAATACTTCACACAAAGCACAGTCAACCTGTGGAACTCGTTGCCAGGGGATGTTGTGAAGGCCAAAAGTATAACTGGGTTCAAAAAAGAATTAGCTAAGTTAATGAGGATAGATCAATCAATCGCTCTTGGCCAAGATGGTCAGGGACGCAACCCCTGCTCTGGGAGTCCCAAAACCTCTGACTGCCAGAAGTTGTGACTGGAGGACAGGGGATGGATGACTCGATAATTGCCCTGTTTGGCTCATTCCCTCTGAAGCATCTGGCGCTGGCTACTGTCAGATGACAGGATATCATTGGTCTGACCCAGGATAGCTGTTCTTATATTCTTCCTCCATTTGCTTTTAGCTGAATCTGACACCAACAGGATTTCAAGACACTGGTGCCCAGGCCCAGGGAGTCTCCGCGCAATATTTGGCCGCCTTTAGTATTGCGCTGATCTGGTGGCAAGGTTGTACTTGAGAATCAGAACGGCACATGCATGGAGCGGCGTCCTCACAAGCCCAGCCCTGTCGGTGCTCCGCTCAGGACTCCAAGGCTGCTGCTTCGTAGGTTTCTGTTTAGACGTGTAGCCCTCCCTGGCTGCTGGGCTGGGCCTGCTAGCTCTTCCGGTGTCCCAGTAAGCAGCTGCATAATGATAGGCACGTGGGCAGCTCCTCTCATTGGGCTAGTTATGAATGGGCTTCCCCATTTTATTGCTGGGGGAAACCGCATCCCTGCAAGATTTACCCCAGGTCACCCAGCAAGCCAATCAGCCCAGGCCTCCTCACTCCCACGCTCACGTTCTAGGCACGGACGTCCCAGTGTACGCCACCTGGGCTGGCATCGGGTGGCAGGCGGGGGCCTGTGTCAGAACGCATGCTCCCAGTTTGGCCAAATAAGAGGGCAGGGCAGCAGCTGGGGCTACAAAGGGTTAGGGAGCATGGGAGAGCGAGGAGGTCCCTGGTGAAAGGCTGAAGGGTAGCAGAGGGGATGGCCATCAGATCTCCCTAAACTAGATCATGGGGGCTGAAGGGAGCTGCCGACTGAGCTCTGAACCAGGCAGTAGGCTTCCCTGGGATGTCTCTCCACCCTGGAGCCAGAGAGCGGAGGACCAGGGGAAGAGTGGCAGGGCAGACTGGCTGGCCGGCCTGAGATGAGAGGTTAATGGAATGGGGGGACTGATGATCAGATGAACTGCCAGGAGAGAGGCGGGGGCTCTGGCTGGGAAAGCCAGGGCTGCACTCCAGGGGTGGCTCTCCTGGCAGGACGGGAGAGGAGTGAAGAAGAGCCCGGGTGCGATGGGAGACGCAGTAGTGTGGCATGTGCTATGTTGAAGGCCTAGATGTGGTGGGATTTGAAGGACTCTCTGCGCTGGGGCGGTAAATAGACTCTTGGGACTCTTGTTACAGCTCATTTGCACTGTGTGCTTGTAACAAACCGGCCCCCGGGAGGGCGTTAATGAGGCAAGAGCGCCTGTTGTGGAGTACTGGGGGGCCTGAGATGGGAAGTGGGATGGTGGCATCCAGCCTTAGGACACCCAGTTGCAACGGGGCGGGGCTCGGGGATGAGAGGAACCAGTCACAGGCTGGAGAGCAATAGCAAAGCATGCTCCCGAGCATGGCTGTGAGATCGAAACACGCTCCTCCGCTCCAGGGCTGGATGTGCCTGGAGTGAGCACCCTGGTGTATGGGAGAGGCCCAGCTGTCTGCCCGGAGAACGCGCTCGGCGCTCCTTGGCTGGAGCAATGGCCATTGTGACAGACCCTAGGGAGTAGCTGTGGAGTGGGTGAGCATCGCAGACCCTGGAGAAGACTCAGCGTGTGAAACAATAACAGGATCTGCCAACAGCATTAGGGGGTGTCCCTTGCGTCTCAGGGAGTCATTTGAATCCAGGGCCCCTAGCTTCGGCCACACGGGGGTGCTGCAGCCTAAAGAACATGTCGCCGTGTTCCAGCAGTTAATTGGCAGTGATCCTCCCAACGTGCTATTTCCATAAACAATCCCTCACCTTGAGACGCAGATAAACACATGGATGGCTCGGCGAGAGGCGCATTGTTCAGAGACGCTGCCTTCTGCTTGTTAAGAAGATGCACGCGTCTCATTGGGGCCTTGCAAAGCTGCCAGAGGAAGAGAAACAAAATCGCCTTTTATAATCAAAGACGCCTTTATGGCCCCTGGAAATTGCTTTTAGCAGCTTGGCCAGGCTGTGGCCTTTCATCGCCTCCGGGCGCATGGCTCTAATCTCTGCTCAGGCATCCTCACATGCCACGCTAAGCAGGGATCGCCAGTGCATTGCTGGGGTTCTGGCCATTCTCCCAGCAGAAAGCGAATACACAAAAACATCTTCCCCACCAGTGTTTTCTGCCTCTACAGCGTGTGAATATTCACTAGCCTCCCGTGGGTATTTGGCTTGTTTATTGTCCAACGTTGCAATGGTAGCATGTTCTTGGAACCCAGGGGGTTCATTTGATTGTTTCCTCCAATTAAAACCCACCTGCCTTAGAGTTTAAGGCTAGAAGGGACCATGAGATCATCCAGTCTGATCTGCTGGATATCAAAGGCCATTCAGTTTCACCCAGTTACCCCTGCATTGAGCCCGATAACTTGTGGTTTGGCTAACGCATGTTCCAGAAAGGCAGCCAATCTGGATTCGGAGACATCAAGAAATGCTGAATCCCACCACGGCCCATGGAAGTTTGTTCCCACACTTAGTCACCCTCACTGGTAAACACTGGTCTGTGGGGCTTCAGCTTCCAGCCACTGGGCCTTGTTCTTTCTTTGCTAGACTAATGAGCCCTTTAGACCCAGTCTTTTCTCCCCAGGAGAGGTGATCAACTAAACAGATCGAGCTCTTTAAGTCTCTCGCTGTGAGACATGTTTCCAGCCTTCAAATCATTGTAGTGGCTCTTCTCTGCACCCTCTCCAATGTCTCAACATCCTCTTTAAAATGGGGACCGCAAATTGGGACACCGTATTCCAGTCTGTCTCACCAGTGCCGAATACAGGGGTAAAATCCCTGCGTACTCCTGCTCTCTACTCCCATTTATACAGCCGAGGATTGCAGCGGTCCTGTTTGATCACAGGCTGGCCCTGGGAGCTCGAGTTGAGTTGCTGTGCACTGCGACCCCTAAATCCTTGTCAGAGTCGCTACTTTCCAGCCTACAGTCCCCCCTTGAGCAGCTGTGCCCTGCATCCCGTGTTCCTAGACGTACAACTTTGCATTTGACTATATTAAAATGAACGAATGGGCCCCAGTTACCAAGTGAGCCAGATTGCCCTGTATGACGGGCAGAGGGGAAGTCGGAGCCTATGGCGAACGTACAAAAGGGGAAATGACTGCCTAGGAAGGAGTACTGCAGAAAGGGATCTGGGGGTCATAGTGGATCACAAGCTAAATATAAGTGAACAGTGTAACGCTGTTGCAAAATAAAAAAGCAGACATCATTGAGGGCTGTATCAGCAGGAGTGTTGTAAACAAGACACGAGAAGTAAAATCTTCCTGCTCAGCACTGATAAGACCTCAGCTGGAGTGTTGTGTCCAAGTGGGCACCACACTTGGGAGTGACGAGGACAAATTGGAGACAGTCCAAAGGAGAAAAGAGAAAAGAAGACTGAGGGGGGACGCAAAGGTTTGTTACAAAGGGGAGGGTAATAAATTGTTCTCCACTAAGGCCAGGAGAAGAAGTAATGGACTAAACTGCACCGAAGGGAGGGTTACGTTGGACACTAGGTCCCACAGCAGCTTAGTGGCCTACCCAGGACTAGCCCACTCCTGCTTCCATCATGCTAGGGTGACGAGAAGCAGTATCACCGAGGCCACTTTACCCGTCTGCTGCGCCCCTTTGTCTGTATCTCACAGGCTGATTTCCAGCCAGACAGTTGCACGGGGGGATCTCCCCTCCCTCCCTCGCTCCCTGCTGGTCCCTTTCGAGGACTGGGATTGCAACAGCGGGGAAGAGACGGCAGGAGACTCCAGACTGATGTGCAATGCCTATGTGTGTAGCGGGGAGGCGGATGGGATATAAGGGGACTGTTAGGGAAAGGGAGCGTTTCCCATTGGTTAGAGCAGGTGCTTGGGAGGCAGGACTCCTGGGTTCTGTTGTGATGCTGCTTTCTCAGCGTGGGAGCATCTCCTTAAGCTCGGACTCTGCCATGCCTGGCTCAGGTTCTGCTCAGCGTCTCCCTGCTGCGAGCGCTCCCCACCCCGTGCTACCGGCGCTCAGCAAGGGCTCCTTAACCGCACCAGTCACGCCGTGCTCAGCACGGCCCCTCACTCCTCCTCACACCGGACTGGGCAGCAATTTAGACTTTAAGGTCAGAAGGGACCATTATGATCATCTAGTCTGACCTCCCGCACAACGCACTGCCAACTCTCACAGTACCGGAGGGGTGCGTCTCTGAGGGCCACACCGTGCAGGGAGCCACCAGGGACCTCACCTCCCACATGCCTCGCCCTGAAAATTAGCTCCCTCTGTTCCTTTTGCAGAGGGACTCACTGAGGAACAGAGAACCCACGGCGGCATCGCTCTGAAATGCAGCCAATGCACAGACAGCACGGGTGAAAAATCGGGATGGGGTGGGGGATAACAGGAGCCTATACAAGAAAAAGACCCCAAAATCGGGACTGTCCCTATAAATCGGGACATCTGCTCACCCCAAAGCCAACCCCAAGCATCTGAACATCATGAGCCAGGCCTCAAAAAATCGGCAGCTTGGCTTAGAATCGTGAGGGTTTTTTTGTTTGTTTTTAAATAATAAGTGATGAGTCTGTTTGTTTGCCATCTGAGCCTTTCGTGGGCCGTGTTTTCCAGCTTTTTCCTTGCACCTCAAGGGCCTCTGACTTTAGTTGTGGCCTTAAAATGACAGCTGAGAGTCTCCCTGATCACCTGACTATAAGGAAACCCTCCGGTACTGTGAGAGTTGGCAGTGCTGGCTTCCTGGACAACCTCCCTGGAATAAGGGTCCAAAGGGAAACAGGGAAATTCAGGAAGCCTCTGACTCAGCATCGCCCTCCTATTGCCTTGGGACACAAAGCATTTTGCAAACGTGAAGCAATACATACTTTACACTGAAATGCAGCCACCTCTGGGCTGCTGCGGAACCAGTTTAACGCTGCCCAGCCATTGAGAACCCGAGGGGAAGGATGTGATCTCATTGACACTGCTGCAGGGATTCTGAGCTGGAGAAAATGGAGAGTTAACTGGGGATGCAAGAAGCCGCAGGGAGTTGTTCGTGCCGACAAGTGTTCAGGACCTTGGTTTTCTGTCTCATCAGCAAGCCAGCACCTCCGACAACTCCGCGTAGCTGGGTTTGTTTGGCGATGACTCAAAGAGCAGCGTGCCACCTATTGACCCAAACCTAAAGTCCTCCAAGCAAGGCTCCCCTCCCTCTCTCGTTCCTGTCACTGTGATAAAATACATTCATAGTGCACCTCACCTACGCTCTGCCCATGGAACCCAGCTCCCTCCCTAGCCGAGCTGGGCAAAAAACACGGCAAAGTGGCTTTTGTCGTCAATCGACTCGTTATTGGCTGTATTTATTATTTTAATTTCCCAGCACTTTCTTTAATTCAAAAGAGCCTGGCGGTGGCAGAAGTGGGATGATCTGCCTCCACCTCCCCAGGCTAGAGAGCTAGAGAGCTGCTTAAGCCCTGACGAACGAGGTTTCATATCCCTGCCAACGCTTCACTCGGCGTACTCCTGCTCCCCCAGGCCTTGCTGGAATCTCGCTACGTTCTTAACCTCAGCAGTTCCCTCTGCCACCCTGTGTCCTTGCCCTAGCCCTATGTCTAGCCCTAGACTAGCTCACGCAACCCGGCATTATTGACCTGGTCTTACTGGGGTTTGACTCCAGCCGTTTCTATAGCATTGCTCCGCACTTGTAACGGGGTAAGAGAGAAGGAAATCGGCTCCATCAGGGCAAGCCAGGGTGTGAATCTACACCACACCACGCTGTCAAGTCATGCTACCGCACGCCATGACCCGCTCCAGGACTTCCGCTGCGCTGAAGCCGTGTCCAGCCAGGCAGGCTAGCTGGGGCGCTGGGGCTTCACACCCTGGCTCGCTGCACGGTAACGTGCCATGTAGACAAGCCCTATACCCCCCTATTTTAGGCCTCATTTTTCGAGGTTTCTCGCATGCATTGGTTATAATTTTCCACTGCCTCAGGGGCCTGAATAATTGGACTTTGGGCAAGCGAGGTATTTGCTGTTACATACAAAGCGATCTATTTAAGAAAAAGAGTCCCAATAAAACTTTTTTTATAACCCCTGGACAACATTCCTGAAAGATTTGTTCTCTTACCGACATGCCAGCTGCAGTGCGTCCCGCCTCCCGCCGCAGCTCTGGGGACACTGCTGTATTTAGCTTTGCCTGCTTTACTTGGCTTGGATTTGTAATACGCCGCAAAGGTGCCTAGAGCCCTGGGTAGCAGGGGGTTGAATGCTTTTTCTAAACGGCTGTAAAATAAACATATAGAATACAAGAAGGGGTGGGGATGGTATAAAAATCTGTGCCTCGGTTTCCCCATCTGTAAAATGGGAGTTAATAATACTTAACTAAGGCCCAGAGGGGAGAAATAACTTGCCCAAGGTTACCCAGCAGGGCAGAGATGGGCATAGAGATCTGGTTGCCCTGAGTCCTAGTCTAGTGCACTATGCCCTAGCCCACACGGCCTCCCTTAAAGCTGCCCTTTTCTCTCCCAGTGTCTTGCCCCGAGAGGCTCTGTAAGCTGTCTGGCCCGGGGCTGTCTGCCTCTCCCCTTGGGGCTGTGCGGTGCCCGGCGCACGGAGTCCTGCGCTGCTGTGACACAGTTAAGAATAAGCAAAGCCGAGTGCAAGAGCTGGGGACACGCCTCTCTTCTCACTGACGAACGACGCCTTTCTGCTTCGCCGGAGGTGGAAATGGCTGCAGGGCACGATGCTGGGGAAGCTCTCAAATTAGGGGCCAGGTGGGTGGGTAGGTGGGAAGTTTCCTTCTTCCCTTTAATGCTGCTCCGAGAACCTTTTTCCATTTCCTTTCAAACCGCTCAGCGTTCGAGGCGGCGGACGCGACGCCCCAGTTCAATTTACAAGGGTCTCTTTGGGCTGGGCGAGTTTCCCCACTCTCCGAGCATGCACGGCTGAGCTGATGGCAACCCCGTCTGGCAGAGCCGAACACTGCAGCGTCTGTTCTACATCAGCACGGCCAGTGTCTGCAGAGTAACGTGGATGGATCAGAGGGTTTGGCCATGCAGGTAGGAGTCAAGGTAACATGTCTTCCTCCTACGGGACACTGAAAACCACATCCCAGAGGGTCCCGTTATATGGGGGGAAGGGCACTGTGCTATCTAAGTGGTCACTAAACAAGTACTAAGGACCATGCATAAGCCATCCACATGATATAAACTGTAGACGTGCTGTAGTATTGACCTCTATTTTTTGAGCTAAAGGAGCAAGTGTATGATCTGTTAGAAGTAGTAGGCTATTATCCGCTGTTGGACCAGCCTTTCGACGGAGGTGCGACAGTTGGCCATTGTGTTGTGTATAAATACCTTTAGTGTGGCTGACAGTGAAGCTACAACTCAGGATCCAAAAACACAGTTCCTAGCACTTGAGCACCCGCTGGTGGTAGTCGTGGTAGTGCCGCACTTGCCTGCTCCCTCCGAAGACCAGCACTGACGCGGGATATGCACCTGCCAGGGCCGGCGGTGGAGTTGATGGAAACCTGGAATTCCCATTCTGTGGGACACGTTCACATTAAACACGGCCAAAACGTTCTGAATTGTAACAAGGCCACATTTCCCACCGCCAACGTTGCTTGGGGGGAAAAAAGGTTTTGGGGCGATCAGAACGTTTTGTTTTGATTGTGACTGTTTGTACTTTATTTTTCTATTCTATTTTAGAATATATTTTGGTTTTCTATTTGATGTCTAATTTGTTACGGAATGAGGAGCACATCACGACAATTAACGATAAACCGAGTAGATGGCTAAACAAAAAGTTATTTTAAAATGAACGTTCAAAATGTTCCATTCCGATTATTTCCCCCCCCCAAAGACATTTTGTCTATATCCCCAGGCGATGTTTCAGTTCCAACGTCTGTCCGAGGGACAGACATTCCACTAGACAATTTTTCACCCATCCCGGCGAGAAACACCTCGGGCACCTGAACCCCGGGCTCTCCAGGGGGCTGGTTCCTGGTCACGGAGCGCTAAGCAGAGCTGGGTGCCTTCCGCCAAGAGAGGATCAGGGCTTCACCCCCCACCCCACTCGGCAGCATCTCCTATGGGCTAGCTGAGGTGGCTCCTTGCCTTGTGACCTGGCTTTTCGACACCCCACTCTCCCCCCATTCATTGCTCAGGAGCCGGGCCCGCACTCAAGTTTTGTGGCTCGCAGTGTTGGGCCAGTGATTTTCTAGGCACCTGGAGGTCAGGAACCACCAGGCTCAGGCGCTAGGCTTGCAACGTCTACGTGCCTCTGTGGATCCCACCCAAGAGTCTGTCCATGCAAATATACCTGATCTAGAATCAGCCAGGGGAAAACCATTGAGGAAACACCTCCAACCTCATTGCTTTCCATTGTGCACCACATCAACCTCTCTAGGGTCTGAAATGAAGATTATGAGCAGCTGCTTCTTCATCCACAAGATCTGCCTAAACGAAGGGACCATTGGGCGTAAGAAGAACGTGCTACAAAACCAACCTTGAGATTTGCAATACCTAGAATCACCAGGAGGGGGCGCCAAGCCACTTATTTTAGCTGATGGGGAAAAAAGCAGAACGCCTGAAAGCGTCGGTCGTGTGTGCGCATGGGGGGAGAGCGCAGTGTGTGCATCTCCTCTGTAGCAGGCTGCTGCTCTGAGAACAGCTCTGAGAACACTGCATGCAGGGAGTGCTTAGAAAAATAAAGCTGCAGTATGCAGAAAACAAAGGTGGTGTGTTTTCAGAGCTCCTGGCATGCTGGGGCTAGGTCAGGCCCATGGCCCTAAGGCCAGCTCCGGGCTGTGTCCTCTTTAACTGGTCATCGGTATGTTTCACCCCTCTGCTGTTAAGGGACTTGCTCCACACAGTGTGGATCCAGATCTGCCTGGACGCACAGCTTAGGGACGTTGGAGCGGGGGTTCATGTCAGCCCCGGCTCCGGTTGGCCGCCCTCGGCGAGGTCTTTCTGAGAGCTGCCTCCTCCGCTCGAAGCGCTAACCCCCTCGGCTGATAAATTCACAGCGCTCATTAGGCGTGCAGAGGTTTGCAAAATGAATGGGGGCGGGAGAGGGGGGAAATCATTTCCACAGCCCAGGGGAGAAGAGCAACACAACCTATTAAGGCTCCAGCTTTGAAAACTTCATTAATGCTTATTACACAACGAGACACTTCAGTTCATAGCAAGCTTTGCAATCCCTGGAACTCCTGTGTTGAGCTCCCCACAGACACTGCATCTACCTGAGTCCTTCGCCCGGGTTTTCTGAGCAGGAGACGGGCGACGCGCCGTGTAGCTCGGTGAGGCTTTCCCTCGGTTAATTTGTCTGGATTAACCACACACGCTCCTGTCTGTGCTAAAGGGTTTTAGGAAAAGCCCCTGCTGGAAATTGGATTGTTCAGCTTTATTTTATAAGAGGAAAAATCTTGGTCCTGATTCCCCATTGCCCTGCACCTTGCCCGGGTCTATCCACCAGCCGCTCTGAGTGCAGTGTGATACAGCTCTTGTGATCTAGCAGTTTTCCACCCCACAAGGGCCTGGGTGCAGATGACCAGACACAGCTCAGGGCACTGGACCATTGCTCTCTTGGTCCATGGCCTTGACTGCAAACCTCTGTCCAGTGGAGCAATGACTTGAACATGACGTTGGTGCAAGTGCAGGATAAATGCACGCATCAGGCTGCTTCTCACGCCCTCGTGCGTGGCACGTTGGGATTTCTCGGCTCCTTCCCTTCCATGGGAGCTAGCGTTGTTTCAGGATTGTTCCGTTACAACCGGAGGGCGTGAGCAAGCCGTCACCTTCTCTCCAACAGCGGGAGCCTGCAAAGGCTGTGAATGTGGCAGGCCCGCTTGTGCTGCCGGACATGGTAACACTGGCTAATGCCCAGAGATAGTCTAGTGACTCTGTACACACACTGCAGCACGGAGACGAGCCAGGACTGCTGGGTTCTAACTGCAGCACTGTTGCTGCTTGTACTGCGGTTGGGGGTAAATACACCTCTCTTGGGGGGGGGGGTTGCATGGCTTAACCCTTGGATGGTTATAAAGTGCTTTGAGATCCTGCTGTCTTAGTGGGGCGGCTGGATGCCACAATGCCTAATTTTTCAGCCTAGTTGGGCCAACGGATGAGCTCTCGAGAAAATCTGGCCTCTTATTCTGTTGGCTTTGGAAAATTCCATCCCAAATGCTCTTATGTGAATGAAAAACCTTCTCCAGCTAAGATCTGCCTCATTCACACAGACTCCCTGAGAGGAAGAGAGAACCTTTTGCAGGGTAAAAGCAGCAAAGAGTCCTGTGGCATCTTATAGACTAACAGACGTATTGGAGCATGAGCTTTCGTGGGTGAATACCCACTTCGGATGCATGTCGGTGTGCATGTGGGGTCTATTCCAGCTCTGCCACTGAGTGGCTGGGTGACCTTGGACATGATACCTTGCCTCTCTGAGTCCCATTTTCCCCTTTAAAATGGGGCCAGTGCCCCCTGCTTTGAGATCCCCCAGCACTGCCAGCCCACAGGCTTCAACAATCACCAGCTATTACCAGAATTAAGCGTTTGGGATTCTCTTTCTTTGCCCATCATGCTGGGCGGCTGTTCTCCCCACCCAGGGCTAGAATCTTCCTTGTAAAGAAGAAACGAAAGCAGGGAGTCCCATGCCAGGAGCTGGCGCTTTTCAGACAGGACCCCAAAGGTCCTAAGGCTAGAAATATAATGGCAAGAGATGGAGCCATCAGCTCCTGGAGGGGGGCTTGGGATCGGCTACAAAGGCCAGGCGAGCCGTCCTGCCCGCCCCCCAGAAGCAGTCGGATAGAAGAGGACAGAGCAAGATCAGCTTTTACACAGACACGGAGAGAGGACACTGACCCGTGACCCCCAGGCCGAGCATGCTCAGTAATGTCACGTCCAGAGCTCTTCTGGGGGCAATTCAACCCTTCCAAGTACATCCCTCCTGTCGCCCTCCTCCCCTGCACTGATTCAGGGGTCAAAGAGCCTGCATTTTATAGGGCTCCAGGCTCCGCCCCTTCCCTTCCCAGCATGCTTTGCTAAAAGGAGGTTGACACGCAGCCCTTTCTTTCCCCCGAGAACGTGAGCCTGCTCTGCACTCTGCCTTGGCCTATTTCTCCGTATCGGGAGCACAGAGCCAGGGGCTGCTTCCCGGGCTCCTTTTCTGCCCCAGCCCGGGAACCCCGGAGTAGGGTGACCAGACCAGACAGACAGAATGAGTGTGGGGGGGTAATAGGTGCCCATATAAGAAAAAGCCCTGAATATCGGGACTGTCCCTATAAAATCGGGACATCTGGTCACGGAGAGAAGGGGAGCCCCAACTCCTCCCCGCTGGGCTTCAGCTCTGGGGCTGTCCTCCGCAAAGGGGGAGAACAAGCCGGGTTTGTTGAAAGCGCGGTCGCTCCTTCTGACTTCCCGGTGACTGCTCTCTGCCCCACGGCTAGGTAAGTGTGTGTGTGTGTGTGTTCCCGGGGCTCCCTGCTCCCCATCTCCCCTGGGCTCTGCCCCCCAGCTCAGTGTTCTGGGAGACCCCACCTCTTCTCTCCCCGCTTTGAGCACAGTTTGCCTCAGCATGGTGGGGGGCGTGTGGACTAGATGCCCTCCTGAGGTCCCGTCTGCCCGACATTCCCATCATTCTGTAACTCTCTCGTTCTCTAGGTTTCCACTTTCATGGCGACGGTTCTCACACCTCAGTGCCCGACGCTCGGCTCCTACCTGGGACGGGCCAGATTTCCAGAGGTGCTGAGAACCTGCAGCTCCCATTGACTTCAGCAGGATCTGGGGGGTTTCAACACGTCCAGAAACCAAACCAGTCTATCTCGATGCTCAGCTAACTTCAAGCCTTAAGTTAATAACTGGATAGACTTTTAGGGCCAGAAGGGCCCATTATAATGCTCTAGTCTGACCCCTGGCGTAGCATAGGCCGGAGCCTGCCTTGAGTCCATAGGTTCTCCCTGAGCTACAGCAGAGCTTCTAGAAAGACACCCTGGCTTGATTTAAAGATGTCACGTGGTGGAGAATCCACCAAGTCCCGAGGGAAGCTGTTCCCGTGGTTTATTACTCTCACTGTTAAATTTGTGCCTTATCTCTAGTCGGAATTGTCTAGCGTCCACTTACTAAGGTGAAGAGCCTTCAAGTTCTCACATACCTTCTTCCCAGGAGGGTACTTATCAACTGATCCCCTCACCGTGTTTGGAGTTTATTTAGCAAAGCTTTGCATTCAAATACCATTTTCTTTTTTCTGGTAATGGAAGGATATTTTTAGGTTTTTCCCAGAAAGTGTGTGAAATCCATTAGAAGGAATTAGCTGTTTCTTTTACACATCTCATTTATATCCCTTGCCTTATGTTGCCAACTTACCACAGATTGTCACCTCCCTCCTGGACCCGTAGAAGGCAAATCAGTTTTTCTTCTCTTTAAACAGAGAACTATTGCAGGCCACCTGACAATGATAAGACTTGGCACTCATTATCCAAGGCGCTCCAACGGAGGAGTGAATGCGTTCTCACAGCTCTCACATCCATTTTAACAGAGGGGGAAAGAACGGGCCGAGACACCTTTGATCTTGTAGTTAAGACACTGAACTGGGACTTTGGAGAGTTGGGTTAAATTCCTAGCTCTTCCACAGCTGCCCTTTGTGACCGGGGGCAAGTCATGTGATTGCTCTGTGCCTCAGTTTCCTCATCTATAAAACGGGGATAATAATACTTCTTTCCCCCCACTGTTTTTGTCTCTTGGGGGTGGAGACTGTCACATACATGCAGTGACTAATAACTTTCACAGAGTGTTCATTTAGTATCCCACTGGAAACTTTCCTTTTAACTGGATTTAAAAAAGGAGGTGGAGGGAAATTCTGGTGGGAAGACTTCAGGCAGGAGGGAAAACGAACATTACAGCAGTTGAGCTTCTGTTGGTGGAAGATGTATGACCCCTGGTGGGTTTGTCTGATCTTTTAACTGAGAGCCCCTGGGTTTCCACTGCATCTGTTGTACTGCTGCCTTCCAGTCCAGGGACTGTCGGGACACACGTCTGAGACAAGGTGGGTGAGGTAATAGCTTTTATTGGCCCAACTTCTGTTGGTGAGAGAGACAAGCTTTTGGTCTCCACAGTGGGAAAAAGACCCGCTCTTAGCTGCAGTGTAGACGTACCTGTTGTGCGCAGAACCAATAGAGTCTGCATGGAAGGGAAGGGATCTGTAATGTAGAAAGAACCTTTCCCTGAACAGGGGTGTGAGCCCTTAGACACCACAGTGATGAGCCGTGGAGAAAGCCCTCAAGCCAATAGCCCGGGGCCAGAATTCCTTGGTTGTGCTGTTGGGGCAGAAGGCCCTACTGGTTAGCACAGGGGCTTGGGAGCTGGGGTTTCTGGGTTCTAATCCCAGTGCTGGCAGTGACTCAGTGCCTGACCTTGCAACACAGTCGTGTGGGGTGAGCAGGGGCTTGAAGGCAGCAGCTGTATCTAGGGGAACATCTGGCTAAGCGGGAGCCACAGCCAAGCCCAGACAGCTGCTTGTAGAGGAAAACAGCGGAAGCACTTGCTGGACAGGGTGAGGCAGGCTGCCTTGTGGGAAGCAGGATCTCCCCTGGCACTACTGCAGAGTGTAGCAAGGGGGAAGAGGCAGGGCCCCTTTTCCTTTTTATAGTGAATAAAAAAGGCCTGGAAACTTTTTTTTTTTTTTAAAGTTCTGGTGACCTGGTTTCTCCCAGAAGAGTCTCGGGAAGGCTGGAGAACCTGCGGGGGACTCTGACCTTGCAGGTGTCAATGAACGCTGCAGAGGGGAAGCTATTTTTATTTTGACCCATGAATGTTCTTTGCGTTCCCATTGAACTCAGACCCCGGGAATCCACTTGGGAGCAAGATCTTTGTTACAGATCACCTAGTCAGGCGCACCCAGCCCTGTCTCTCCTCTTGCCAGACTGCCCGCGAACCTCACTTGTGTGGCCTCCGCTTACATGTGTGCTGGAGTCTGACGGCCACAAGCACCCTGCTAATGAACCCTCCCCTTTCCTCACCCGCACAATGACCCAGCCCTGCCCCCTGCTCTGCCGTTTGATTATCGGACAGAGCCCAGGCTCCAACACAACCCCGGCAGCCTAGTGGGCACTGCATACTGGGGCATGGCCTAATGATTCAAGGCTGTGTGAAGCCCTGATCTGCAAGTGAGGTCTCTGTGGGTTGGACCCCTGCATCCATGTAGCGCGTGTAGCTGGAGCAGGGCCCATGCGTCCTTCCTCCCAGGTAGGTACTTGCAGACCGTGTTCAGGTCACTGGTTGATAAGCCCTATTCATAGCATTAAAGGCCAGTCTATTCCAGACCAGACAACTCCACGTCCTTCTCCTGCCCCATACTGAGCCCCACAATTTGGGGTTGGCACAGCTTCCAGACAGGCAGCCTGGGCTTGACAATGGCAAGAGATGAAGAATCCAACACTTCCAGTGGGAATTGGTTCCGATGATTAATCACCCTCCCTCGCTGTTAACAGTTGGTGTCTCCTTCTCATTGGAATTTGTCTGGCTTCAGCTCCCGGCCATTGGTTCTTCGCTAGATGAAAGAGCCAAAGCGAGAGAGGGCCTTAAACCAGTGGTTCTCAACTAGGGGCCTGGGGCAGGTTTCAGGGGGTTTGCCAAGCAGGGCTGGCATTAGACTCGCTGGGGCCCAGGGCAGAAAGCCGAAGCCCCACTGCACGGGATGAAGCCCAGGGTCCTGAGCACCGCCACCCGGGCCTGAAGCAGAAGCCTGAGCAACTTAGCGTCACGGTGCCCCCTGTGGCGTGAGACCCGGGCCGGGCAATTGCCCTGTTTGCTACCCCCTAACGCCAGCCCCGGCTTCTATATGCAGGAAACCAGTTGTTGTGGCACAGGTGGGCAGTGGAGTTTTTATAGCACGTATGTGTGTGTGTGTGGTGGTGGTGGGGGGACGACGACTCAGAAAGAAGAAGGTTGAGAACCCCCTGCCCTTAACCCTCAGGTTTCCAGACCTCAAATCATTCTTGTAGGTCCTCTCCGAACCCTCTCTAGCTGTCCGCACCCACCATAAGCCCAGCCGGCCTCGGCAGCAGCTCGGAGTGCAGGACTGTGGCCCGAACGGCCAATGTGCTGAAGGATGGGGAAAGAGGTGGGATCATAAACAGCGCCAGTCGAGGGCCGGGCCGCGTATGGGGCTTGTGAGCCGGCTCTGCTGCCACGGGTCTATTTTTCACACAGTCTCTCGGGGGTGGGGAGGAGATTAGGGCCCCTCCTTAGGACTTTGGCAGGAGCCCAAACCTAACGGGGCTGATGGGCACCTATCTCAATGGGGAAGGGGTGTGTGTGTGTGTGTGTGTGTGTGTGTGTGTGTGTGTGTGTGTGTG
>NW_020664587.1:4750918-4758570 GCF_002925995.2 Terrapene triunguis
CTCGCGGAGCTGCTGCGGGGATGCAGGCGCCGGGGTCCGCTCTGTCCCGGGCACTGTCCCCGCCTCGCCTCGCCGCTCGGATTTCCATGCGGCGGGAGTGAGACCGGCCCTAGCCGGGAGGAGACTCCGCATCTCACCGCACCCGGGCGAGCTGCGGCGCAGCCCCCGCAGGAGCCGGTTCCCGTTCGCCCCGCAGCCGGCTCCGGCGGGGATGCGTCCCCGGGCTCTCACGCCGGTATCCCGCGGGAGGTGCGGGCGCTTGGGGCGGGCTCGCCGGAGCAGCAGGTGTAGTCCGGGGGGAAGGGGGCAGCGGGGTGGGTTTTCGTGGCAGGGACACTCCTGTTGCAGGTTGAATTCTCCCCCCATGGATCAAAGTGATTATTTCCACACCCTTTGCGTCCCGCTGCCTAAAAGCCACAGGCAAGGTGTGGGTGACAAACGCAACCCAATAGCCTGGCACCCCGCAAGCTCCAGGGAAACACACAAGGTGGCTTTTCCCTCTCCCTTTGGATGGAGACAAGTCACAGGGACTGGCTCCTTGCCAGTAAATGACCCTGTCGGTCAAACAACAGCCACCTTTCACTCCTTCTCCATGGAGAGTCTCTTGTGCCTGAGCAGATTCTTTTCATATGTCTGAGGTTGGCAGGCAAAGATTCGTGCTCATTCACTCCTCCGCTCATTGCGAACGCTGGCAAATAGGGGTACTTGGGGGGACGTTGGGAGTCACAGAACTAGTGCCACTTTGAATGAATGATCCGGACTAGCAGAGACTGCCACTCCTCATCTCCTCCCGGGCGTTTTTTAAATATGGCCCCTTTGTGTGGTATTTTCCTAGTGCCTGTGTGTATTTCGACAGAGTTTCTAGCAATGATTTTGTATCTCAAAAGAGACAGATGCAAGTTTTCTCCCTAATGAGGCCAGTGTGCCTGATGTTGAATATGCAATAGGGGGCATGATCTATTTGTATGAACCAACCTGTGCAGCACTCCACCCTCGGAGCGGTAAAGATAGGCCGATTCTTATGCTGAGTATCAATAATCTATTAAGTTGACCAGCACATTTTGCTATTGATCTGTGGCAGACTTGGTTAAACGAACAGCTTTATTATTTCACTGTTTACACACTGGCTAAAACGTTAGTTTCGCTCCTGGAGCCCTGACTTCGTCTGTGTGTGGGCGATGGGAAGAGACGGCTCAGATGTGGGCTCAGCTCTCAGCGGAACCGTGTTTGGGTGCTTGCATTTGACAGCAGGACCAAGCGGTCGGTTATTCTTGGCCATCTCAGAGTGGATTTTGTCAGCACAATCCGAGCCTAGTTATAAAAGATCTCACAACCTTTCCCCTCATAGAATATCAGGGTTGGAAGGGACCTCAGGAGATCATCTAGTCCAACCCCCTGTTCAGAGAACCAATCCCCAGACAGATTTTTGCCCCAGATCCCTAAATGGCCCTCTCAAGGATTGAACTCACAAGCCTGGGTTTAGCAGGCCAATGCTCAAACCACTGAGCTCCCCCTCCCCCTCCTTGGCTCAGCTCTGCCCTCCAGTATCACAGGAGCTCCCCCGCATTCCCTCTCTGACTTTTGATGGTTAGTGATGTTTAGATCCAACTTCTTACATGTTGTTTAATCCACAGAAAGCTCATCGCTAGCAGGAGACCGCAGACTCCAGGTGTTGGTTGCTCCATGTTTGATGCTGGTAGCTCTTAAACAAAACCTGTTTCACACCCCTCTGGTTACCCATCTTAAAGCGTGTCAGAATTCTGAACTCTTTGCAAGAGCTTGGAGCGTCTCTTGTGAAGAGACCGGGCTTGGCCGTTATGGGGGATTCTTTCTGGAGGCTGCTGGACACAGACAGACCCTGTGGTCCCCTCTGGCTCTCTAGCTCCCAGGCTGACTAGCACAATCGAGTGGCACCATTCTGTGCTTGTAAGCCTGGCCCAAAGTGCCACGGACCCAAGCACCCAAGTAGTGGGTGCTGTCTCCCTGCTGGATATGCCGACACTCCTCACCAGCTCTCTGCAGCCTCCCGTGATACCTCTGCCATTCCTGCTAGGGCAGATCCCTGCTGCAGGGTGGATCCGTGCCAGAGGAGATCAGGAACCAGCCAGTCGCTATGGAAGCAGCTCACCTGAGTGGGCATGCTGGGAAATTGGTAGATTTTTTTGGATGGTGAGGGAATTATGGGATAGCTCCCAGGGAATCATGGGACAGTGGGAGTCTGACCTCTCCTCTCACTCCGCCCTGCGGTCCCCCAGAGGGCTGGGTGTAGCTGTCCAGATCGCACCCCTACTTGGAGCAGTGCTGGGAGCCATGGGACATGTGCCCCCCAGGCCTGGCTGTTGACTCACAAGTGCAGCCTGGGCACAACCACGTGTATGGGTGCACTGATTCCTGTTAGCTACAGTCTGCACCTTGTTAAGCACAGAAGTGGTCACAGGGGCTCCCTAAGTCCTGGCCTGGATTTCACAGTTATGGAAGAGAGTGCTGACTACACACCCGCTCTTCACCTTCCAGTGATATTTCCCTCCCCCCCCCACCTGTACATTTCAGTGCCCGATTTCTCCTGTTTGGGCTTTGAGTGGAAGGACAAAATGGCCATTTGCTGACATCAACCAATTAAAATCGGAATCTTTCCGGCCTAATTACAGTAAATGCAAGAAAGGATGTTAATGCCAGTTAGCAATTGTGTTAATGAGCTATTAATAAACCCTCCAGGTTGATGGTGTGGGCAGGGAAATGGTTAATTGGGGATTGGGGGGAGTTTCTCTTCTTCCTTAAATTCCAGTTCTGTAAGAGACTATTTACTGTCTGCTGCCTGGAGCCAGTCAGTCCTCTTTGCCTGCCAGGAACGGTCTCTGGGCTCCCCCATCTCCGGCTCCCCGAGGGGACTGAGTCAGGGTTGCCGCTCTGGGCTGTCTGGTGAGCTTCGACGCTCTCATGTCACTGAGGAGGTTGAGGTGGGATGTGCCGTCTTGAATCAGCAGCGTTGCATTGAATCCAAATGTCGTCACCCTGTTGTGACACAGTGTTGGGATGGGCCAGTGCCTCGCTGGCTCTGAGACAGATTTGGGGAGCTGCCTGTGGCCCCGGAGCTCCGCTCTACGGGGTAATAGCAGGCCGGGTGCGTCCCCCGTCCCAGCACAGCATGTTCCTGCCGGATCCCCCAGCTAGCATGTGAGCGTTTGTTTGCATCTATTGTTTGCATGCGTTGGGAGCGTGGTAAAGAATGTCGGAGCGCAGCCACTCTGGGTTTGCTCCGTGGGGGGGCCGGTGGCAGTGGGGGGCTGTCCAACAAAGCAGCAGTGTACTGGCTTCCAAACGCCTGCCACTCGCGGCTCCGGACTTTGGAACGCCTCGTGTAGGCAGGGAGCAAAGATCGGGCCTGTCCGGGTGTTTGGGTGGGACGTCCCCCTTGGAGCCATCTCTGGGGGTTACAAACAGGTCCCCCTATAGCCCTCCCCAACCCAGCCCCTCCTTGGCACCGGAGCAGGGCTGCTGTGAGTAGTGGCACCACGGGATGGGTTCTGTGTGGCGCCAGGGTGGGGCACAGCAAAGGGGTCACTAATGCAAAGCTCCAAATGGGAGGGGACCCGCAGCGCATGTGTCTATCATCAGGCTCAGCCTGCCAGAGCCTGGCACGCCCACCCCATAGAATCATAGAATCTCAGGGGTGGAAGGGACCTCAGGAGGTCATCTAGTCCAACCCCCTGCTCAACCCAGGACCAATGCCCAGGTCCCCTCCCCGGCCTAAACACTGACCCCTGAACTCCTGTGATCTCACCACACTAGCCCGCAGGGGCTGGGGGCTGCAGCAAGAGGGCTGAGGCGAAACCCTGGCAGGGGTGGGAATGGGACCCAGAAGGGACAGGGTCTGAGGTGTCCATTAATCCGTGAGTGAGGCGGGGCAAAGGATCCAGCAGCCTGGAGTGGGCAGGAGCTGGGGGATCATGGACACCTGTGACAAATGGGAGGGTTTATGATGCGTCCCTGGCTTTTTTTAGCCAATCCGGAGCTCTCTTACTTGTGCTGTGGCAGGTGCCGATGGGAATGACCGACCCTCCCTCCCCTGGGGACTGTGTAGTAAGGAGGGATGGTTCCTCCCTCCCCGCCTGGCTGTGACTTGAACGCTCACGTTGGGCTTATCAGCATTTACTCCCCGTGTGAAAATATCTGCTGGCGGCTAATCCATCCCTGGCTGTGCTCGCTGTCCCCGGGCGTCCGGCTGGTGCCAAGCGGTGCTGGGAGCAGAGGGGGGCATGTCGGGTGAAATGCTCCTGTTCCCAGGCAGTTCGCCAGGCTCCCTCTGTGGGCTGGGAATGTGGACGTTTCTGGAGTGTCAGATTTCTTGCACCACTGCATTGGGGTGATGAGAGGAGCCCCGAGATGTACCCACAGGCGTCCAAACGCCTCTCCCATGCCATCCAGGGCAGTGTGACGTTCCATAGGACGACCAGCTGCACCCCTTGGGGGCTCTGATTTACCATCATTGCCCTGTGCCTCAGTTTCCTCCTTCTGTCCCCCAGGGCCGTGGCCTATTGCTGGATCTTGGTAGAGGGTTGCTGCTGCCCTGCTAGAGATCTAAAGGCGAATGGGCACTGCATTCTTGCCCAGGTGAGAAGATGCCAAATGCAGCATCTGGGCCGACAAGCCAAGACCTGGGCGGCGTGTGTGGCTGTCCATTTGTCTGGAGGGGACAAGGCTAGTGGCAACTGTGCTGGGGGGAGGCACGGGGTAGGGAGAAGACAGCGGACAAGATGAGGGCTGGGTGGTACTGGGGCAGCTGTGACTGTGAGGAACGGGGGGACGGGGATGCTCCCAGTACGTGGGTAGGGGAGTGTGCTGTAAGAAACTCTCCACTTTTCCTGCTGTGCTTTTAAATGACCTAGACTGAATCAATGTGGCTGGGAAGCCCCTTGCTGCTAGAGGGCTGTGCCGGGAGGGGAGTCCCTTGGCAGACTCAGACTCAGACTCATGCCGAAATGGGGGAGAGCCTCTGCTAGGATTCTGTTAGCCGAGGCGTAATGTGTGCACAGCTGCCTGGCAGCCCTGGGTGTAGTCCCCCAAAGGAATGTGTTTAGGGGTCCAACTCCTTCCCACCGGGTGCTGCTTCCCCGGGATGCCCAGCTGTCTGTCCTGCCGAACCCCAGAAGTCAGTCTGGGTCAGATGGGGCCATCTCCCTCCCTGGGGCAGGAGGTGTAAGCGCCACTGCCTGGTCCCTTGGAAATACTCTGTTGTTTTAAGCAGGCTCCCAAATTCTCACTTATCCCAAACTCGGAACGCTGTCACAGGAATTGCGATTCTCAGTCAAAGCCAGGGTCCCTCCAGCCCAGGGTCTGTCTCCACCGTACTCCAGATACTGCAGGGGAAGGTGCAAGAACCCCACAGGAAGCAGATGTTCCTGCAGCGGGCACCTCCCGTATCAAATTAGTGGCCGCTTAGGACTGAATTGTTGCTACGTTGCAGGCCATGGGTACTTGGAACTTGAAGGCATTAGCTGGGGTGGAACTTGGATCCACCTCAAAAGCAGGTAAGGGCTCTGCTCTTGAGTTATAGGAGAATCACCACTAGCTGTTAGCAGTATGGGGCCTATGGTGCACAGTTGAGCAGTTCTGGTTTCAGCCAGTAGAGGGCAGTGGTACATGAACACACACATACAGAGTTTATTATAGATGCACAGGAGGGTCTTGAATCCTACCTTGTTTCTTGGAATACCCCGCTTGGCACTGATGCCCACCCTGCACTTGCTCTTTGAACAGGAAAAGGGAAGCTGATTTGTGTCCTATTCTTCGCTACCTCTCAGGAGGCGGCAGCCGCCATCCTGACAGAGGGGCACCTGCAGGGCTGCGTGGCTCCAGGGGCTGTGTCTGCTACCTGCATTATATACACAGACGTGGCCAAGAGCATACAGAGTGATTGTTTCTGGGTGCCCAGCTTGAGACATCTAAAAGGGGCCGGATAGTCAGAGAGACTGAGCACCCGTCCTCGGAAAAATCAGGCTCATTTCAGAGGCTTCCGGTTGAACACCCAGAATCGGTCACTTTTGAAAATCTTAGCGTCTAGGCCTGGCAACAATACAAACGGGTATTGAATCCGAGGGACATATATTAGAATCTAGTAATGAGCACTGCAGCAAGTGGTGTCTGGCTCACCCCAACGTCCGGTGCGACCCAAGGAGAGAGACGCGAGTCTGGTCCTGTGTTTGCTGCTGACCTGGCTCGGTTTCCCTGTCTGTGAAATGGGGCTGATAACGCGTGTTGAGGTTGCCGAGCGCGTTACTGCAGGGCGTGAGCGTTTCTCACCTCTGGGTGCTGCGGGCTGGTCCCTGATGTGGTGCTTTGTTTCCATTAACGGCACTGAACTCTGCAGTGAAAGCCCAGCCCGTAGCACTAATGCCAAGATAATCATACCTGGCTCTTCTATAGTGCTTTTCACCAGCATTTATCCTCACGGCACCCTGTGGGGGATGAAAACACTGTCATCCTCATTGCACAGATGGGAGCTAAGGCTTTTCAGTGGGAGTTAGGCGCCTAAATACCTTTGCGGTTCTGAGAGGCTAAGTGACTTGCCCAAGGTTACAGAGGAAGTTTGTGGCACTGCAGGAAATTGAGCCCAGGTCCTTGGCTAGTGCCCTACCCCCCAAGAGCCTGGGTGGCTTGGCTGGGAGAGGAGACTGTGGCTGAGATACAGGTCTACAGTCCCCTCTAGGGCACCAGCTCAAACCCACCGGCCCAGTGTCATGTTCTGTTGCCCCGGCAAATTGTATCTCCAGCCTGTGGCTGGGAATGCGGCCCCCTGCCCTGAGGGCTGTTGTTGCTTGCGGACAGGACAAGTGCCAAATGGGTCGTGGCGCCTGAGCCTTGTCCTGGCACAGAGGGGTGGGCAGGGACGGGGCCTGTTGCTGGAAAGGATGAAACTTGCTGTGGTGCTGCCCGGGAACTGAGGGCTCCAGCTGCTGGCGTGGCTGACCTGGCCCCTCTCCCCACAGCTCCCAGGGTGGAAGGGCAGTCCTGGGACAGGGTGTGGCTAATCCGTGCGGAGAAGAGCTGATCGCTGGGGTTTAGAGGTGTGCCAATGACAGGGTTTAACAGGCGAGGAGGTTAGAATGGCTATGCCCGATTGGGAGATCTCGGGTGTTCTTAGCCAGGCGGGACTATCGCCCGGTCAGCGGCCACCGCGTGACTTGGGGCTGTGTGCGCAGCATGGATCTGGCTATGACAAATCAGGCTGTGCTCCTCGCGGGGGCTGGGAGACAGGTTGCCTCCTGGTCAGCGCTGCCGTCCGGCTCTGCTAGGGCTTGTTGCTGTCCAGCTGAGAGTGTCTGTTGGCATTTACTCTCATCGCCCACAGGGATCTCCACGCTCGCCTTGCTGCAGAGACGCTGGCGTCTTCTCTAAGTGGCTTTCCCGGTGTTTCCTCCCCAAAATGGTCATTAAAGATCAAATAGCCGCGCTGCAGAGAACCGGAACCCCCCAGCAGCTCCTTGTAAGGCGCTCGGCCCCTGGCTGGCAGGGTTATCGGGCTCTGTGGTCCAGCAGTGATGGAGAATGAATGCAGTAAGATTCTCCCAGCCCTGCCCTTCTTTAGCTTTTAAAAACCATTTACTTGTGTTTCATAGAGAGGTTTGCGGGTTAGCAGATGGGTAGAGGGAGGC
>NW_020664587.1:4758580-4767826 GCF_002925995.2 Terrapene triunguis
CCTGGATTGTTCCTTTCTCTCTAGTCTGTGACTCTTCATTCTCGTAAGCACTAAACTCATCCAGCTTAAACAGAGAATTTCGGAAGCTCGATGTATGGAGGGGAGTGGCTGGGTTACAAAGTGCTTATTTATGTATTTTTAATGCCCTATGAACCATGGTAGCTAGACACCAGTGTCCCTGCCCCCACTTAGCAGAGGCAGCATGGGAGAAGCAGGGGAAATGTCCTTGCAATAAGAATGTTTGCAGCAGGGTTGGATTCCTATAGCATTTATAAAGATTCAGGAATCTCCTAGGGGCTGGGTTGTTTTTTCTGATCTCTGTGGCACAATGGCCAAGGTCTCTCTCTGGCCCCAATTCAGGGAAGGTGCTTAAGTCTCATTGACTTTGTGCCGTGGGCAAATGACTTCCCTTCTCGGTTTTCCCTCCCCCGCTTTGTGTGCTGTATCTGTTGGGATTGTAAGCTCTTTGGGGGCAGGGACTCTCTCTCTCTATGGGTCTGTACAGCACCTGGCACAACGGGGCCCTGATCCCTCTTGGGGCCTCTGTGCGCTCCTGTGATGCAAATAATAATAAAGAAGACGTTAGACAGCCCTTATGAAATGAAAATCAGAATCTCTCTCCCCCTCCTGGGCGGGTTCAGTTGCCACCCTGAGTGCACTGGCCATTCCGGTAGAACAATGCCGTTCTCTCGAAATCATCCCCAGTGCTAAATCAATCATCCCAAGAAATGGACGCTCAGCAAAGAGCTGGATTGAGTTATTGGACTGCAGCCAGCTCCGTTCCCCCTAGACAGGGCTCTTCCTTTAGGGGCGGGGAGGGGAAGCGAATGCTCCCGAATCCACACAGGGGAGGTCTGTCCGTCTCTTCCCAGCCTTTGCCCCTAGCTCCGGAGTCCCAGTCTGCTGTAGCCTCCTTACTTCCGAGACTGGCTGTAACGATTACGTTCGTTGTCAGATGGGCCTTCGGTAAATTGAACTGGAAAGGTCACTGCTCGGCAGCACGGCTTCCCCTGGCTGGTGCTGCCACCCGTTTGCTCCCTCGGGCCATATCCAGTGAAAATGGTTATCTCCTTAATAGGTTTCAACTCCAGCATGTTGACTGTGCAGAAGCGAGTTTAATTAAGCCCTGCTCTGGGGCCATTACTGGTGGCCGCGAGGGCTGGTGGGGGGAGTGTGTGGAACCAGTAGCCTATTGTTTGAAAGGAGAGTCGGCTAGGATGCATCGCCCAGCAGCTCAGCATCCCTGCCTCCATGGCTCCCTTCTCGCCACGTTCTCTGTCTTGTGCACGTTTCCAGGGAGAAGCCTCCGTCTAACGCAAAGCAAATTCCTCCTCGCTGGGCTCCCCGTCTTCACCAGAGCTGAATGTGGTTCTCGGCTGTTTCCCATTCCGGCTAAGGGAGCTGTTGGTTTATTTCTGTTTGGTTCTCCCAGCGGATTCGTTGTCCCTCCATGGTTCCTCGCGCTCCTTCGGAGAGGATGGTTTAATGTTGCCTGCTGGGTGTGTGTCTGTAGATGGAATCTGGTGTCCTTCCAAGCTTTCCTGGAGGATGCCCTGGTGAATAATCAAAAGCTTTGGCCCCTTGGCGAGGAACCGTATAGAATATCTTAACTGGCAGCGTTTTCCCTTTAAACATGCAAAGCCAGGCTTTGACTCCAGGGACTCGAGAAGGTGTCTTGTCACAGAGGGTGTGAATTTGTGGGGGTTGCTGCGTGGATGGGTGAGCAGCATTTGGGGGTGACTCTGGAGAAGGACAAGAAAGGCTCAGCCTTAAACCTGGAGATGTCTCTGCCCATGTCTGGGTTTTAGTGCTGGGGAAAGGTGGAGACCGAAGTCCCTTCTTTATCCAGCAACCACCGTCAGGCTGGCTTCCCTTCTGGTGCGTGGAGGGGTCAGCTCTGGAAGGATGGGGGATGTTCAGCCGCCGTGGCTTGTTCGCTACTCGGCCTCTCAGAGTGTCAACAAGGGGGCCAGTTAATGCCAACTGTGATGATGGTTCTTGTGATGGAGGAGACCCCTGCATTAGGCATGAGGCTGAGAACAACCTGCCTCCTTTCATGTAGGCGATGATTTGAACTAGTGTCCTAGAGGCGAAAGTCTCCGCACCCCTCCCATCCCCCCATCCCCATAGCCATCCAGGGGCTGGTCTACGCCAGGTCAAAAACGGAGCTGCATCAAAGCGGGACACTTCTGTACTGACATATACAGCGGGTCTACACCAGCACTTTTCACCAGGATGTATATACTGTGACGGGAAGGTGTCTCTGCTCCGGGTTGGAATTTAGGAAGACAGAGACCCCAGAATAGCCAAGACCCCAGTGGTTAAGGTACTTGCTTGGTGTGGGAGACCCAAGTTTAAGTCCCTTTTTTCCGAATCACGTAGAGCAGGAACTAGAAGTTGGATCTCCCACATCCTAGGCAAGTGCCCAAATCGGTGTGCTATTTGGGGTGGGGAGTTGTGTGTGTGTGTGTGTGTGTGTCTCTCTCTCTCTCTGCTTTATTTGTCACAAAAAATGTAGACAGTTCTCTGGTTTGTCCCCAGGCGGACTGGGAACAATGATTGAAATCACACAAATGTTCCCAGGTCAGGAAAAGTGTTTCCCCCCCAGCTCTAGAAATGTGTCTCCCCATACAGTGTGAATTACACCCCCCGCGGTTATTTCAGTGCAAGTTTGCCTGTAGACCCATCTGAAGCCCCCTGCTTCCAGCTGTAGAACTGCAGCATCGTCACCCCCTGTCGGATGCCGGGAGACAAAATGGGGTGTAACAAGCCCCCTGTTGCTCCTGCATTGAAAGCTGTAATGCAGCATGAGACCCTTTGTAGGGATAGCACCAACACTGCAGTCCTTCCTGAAAAATGATGCTTTGGATTTCGTTAATTTCCCTCCTCCACCAGCTCTTTGCCTGGGTCCTGCATGGTGGGTAGATGAGATATCCTTTAACTACCTGAGTCCCTGCTCTGGCTCCGCTGATGATAAACCTCCGAGGGAATTTTAAATGATTATGTGAGATCTCAAACCAAGGTCCTGACCACTTTCAGGCATGAAATCTTCCCTGGCAGTCTTCCCAGCCGTGGGCCACATTCCAATATGAGTAATTACGTTCTCTTTGCTGAAATTTCCCCTGCACTTTAAAATGGAAACATTTTATTCTTCACTTCCCTCTCCTGAAAATACCCATTACGTAATGTTGCTGTGTGCTGGTAAACAGCCGCCGTGTTCCATCCCAGAGAGGGCTGCATTTTTGTGATGCGTGAAGGGATTTATACACTTACAGCAGTGGTCTACAACCTTTTTACGCACAAGATCACTTTTTGAATTTAAGTGCAACCCAGCATCTACCTCATCCCATCCCCGAGGCCCTACCCCTCCCCTCTCTCCGTCGCTCGCTCTCCCCCACCCTCACTCACTTTCACTGGCCTGGGGCAGGGGGTTAGGGTGCAGGAGGGGGTGCGGGGTGCAAGCTCTGGGAGGGAGTTTGGGTGCAGGAGGGGGCTCTGGGCTGGGGCAGAGTATTGGGATGCGGGGGGGTATGGGGTGCTGGCTCTGGGAGGGGGGTCAGGGCTGGGGCAGGGGGTTCGGGGTGCAGGAGGGAGTATGGAGTGCTGGCTCTGGGAGGGGGCTGGGTTTGGAGTGCAGGCTCCCAGTCGGTGGCGCAGCGGGGCTAAGGCAGGCTCCCTGCCTGCCCCGGCCCCATGCGGCTCCCGGAAGGGGCCAACGTGCCCCTGTGGTTCCTGGTGGGGGGCCACGCGGCTCCACATGCTGCCTCTCTCTGCAGGCACCACATCCTGCAGCTCCCATTGGCCACAGTTTCCCGTTCCCGGCCAATGGGAGCTGCGGGGGCAGTGCTTACAGGCAGGAGCAGCGCAGGGAGACCCCTCCCCTGCCTTCCTCCGGGGCCGCGGGGGGGTGTTGGCCGCTTCCGGGAGCGGCGTGGGGCCGGGGCAGGCAGGGAGTCTGCCTTAGTCCTGCTGCGCTGCCGGACTTTTAGCGGCCAGAGATTGCGATCGACTGGGAGAGTCTCCAGGATCGACCGGTTGATGGCCAGGGACCTACAGGATAAATTTCTGCTCTCACAAAGACCCGTGCCGTCTCCCTGACCGCAGGGGAGTTGCACTGGCCTATTGGGGAACAGAAGTTTGGCCCCGGCCTGCAAAGTGCTGAACGGAAGGCACTGCAGTATGTCAAGTGCCATCACTATTCTGTAAACGCCGCTAGTAATGAATAGTGGGAGACCCCGTTCGTGCCCTGGGCTTGGGAAGGAGCATTGCACAGGGCTGGGAGTCGGTAGTTCTGTGCGCCATGTGGTGCTCTGGCAGAGAGTGGAGCCTAATGGGTTGAGCGGGGGGGAATTAGGTGTTCGGATTCCTGGGTTCTGTTCCTGACTCCCCCACTCACTTGCCATGTGGCCTCTTGGCCTCAGTTTCCCCATGTGTAACACGGGGATAACTCTTCCCTTGTAAAGGGCTGTGAGCTCCTGTGGTGGAAGGGGCTGTGTGAGGGACTGAGTGTCTGTCTAGTGATGACATTTCATGTGGGGTACAATGAACAGCGCTTCTAGTCTTTCCTCTTTGTTTTCCCTGCCCAGAGCAGGGCTCAGAGTCGACACGATTCCCCTTCCAGATGCAGCCTCGGAGAGTCCCTTTGCCTTCCCCGAGTTCTCTCAGGACCGTAGGCTCCGACTCTCCCTCCGGTGCAAATATCTACACCCAAAACCAAATCAGTTGTGAACCTGGAAACTCGTCTGAGAAATCTGCCCCTGAGGTTGTCTGCTGCTTCTAGCCAGTGGCCAGACACAGGCTGTCCCGGCTGTTACTGAACGAGCTGCAGTGAAATGGGGAGTTTCGCATTTTTGACTTGACCGGGGAGGTATTTGTCCAATGTTTCATGCCTTCCCGTTCTCTCCAAGCCCCGTCGGCGTCGCATTGTACAGAGCTTGTTGATGGTGGGAACCCCATCGTCTCGGAGCCCGTGCAAAGCACTCGGCCCTTGGGTTGGGAGCAGGGGGCTGATTTCGGGTCTTGCAGCAGGTCAGTGCTGGAATGGAGCCCAGGAGTTCTCCCTCCCTGCTCTAACCTCTAGACCGGCGGGGGGCAAACGTTTTGGCCCGAGGGCCACATCGGGGTTGCAAAACTGTATGGAGGGCTGGGTAGGGAAGGTTGTGCTCCCCCCAAAAGCCTGGCCCCCTCCCCCTATCTGCCCCCTCCCACTTCCCGCCCCCTGACTGCCCCCCTCAAAACCCCTGAACCATCCAACCCCCCTGCTCCCAGTCCCCTGACTGCTCTGACCCCTATCCACACCCCCGCCCCTTGACAGCCCCCCCAGGACTCCCACACTTATCCAACCCCCCCGTTCCCTGACCCCTGACTGCTCTGACCCCTATCCAATCCCTCCCCTTGACAGGCCCCCTGGGACCCCATGCCTATCCAACAACCCCTGTTCCCCGTCCCCTGACCCCTATCCACACTCCTGCCCCCTGACAGGCCCCCCTGGGGACTCCCACCCTTATTCAACTCCCCCGTCCCCTGACCGCCCCCCAGAACCTCCGCCCCATCCAACTGCCCCCTGTCCCCTGACTGCCCCCCGGGACCCCCCCGCCCCTTATCCAACTCCCCGGCCCCCTTACCATGCCGCTCAGAGCAGCATGTCTGGCAGCCGCGCCGCCCGGCCAGAGCCAGACATGCTGCCATGCTGCTCGGCAGGAACTCGCAGCCCCAATGCCCAGAGCGCGGCCCCTGCGGCTGCAGGGGAAGGGGGTCAGCGGGGGAGGGGCCGGGGGCTAGGCTCCCCGGCCGGGAGCTCAAAGGCCGGGCAGGACGGTCCCGCGGGCCGGATGTGGCCCGCGGGCCGTAGTTTGCCCACCTCTGCTCTAAACCCCTCTCCCAGAACCAGGAACAGAACCTAGGAGGCCCACTTCCCAGGCCTCCTCCTTTGTTCTTCGGGGCTTCCAAAACTGGAACCAGGAGCTGTGATTTGCCGACTCCAGTACAGAGCCGGAGGGGGCTGGGGATTCTGAGCCTTTCCTCCCCTCCCTGCCCACTCCTGACGTCCGACTTGTGTGGTGAGCGGGGACGGCGGTAAGGAGCAGCGTACCGGCCTAGAGCTTGCCGGGCCTTGCAAGATACGGCAGTGGGAAACATGCTGGCTTCCGTGAGCAGGGAGGTGATTTTGTGTGTGCGCGGGGGCTCGCCTGTGCCTCGGGTGTGTTGCATGGCGCTGGGTTTCTGCATGGGAAATACAGCCCGTATTAAAGCCGACCTAGCGCTGCTGAGAGTCGCCATTCCAAGAACCGAAGCTCTCTGGTTAGCCGCAAAGCAGGTGCAGTAGGGGCAGCCTCAGGGCACAGTTCTGTCACCCCACCATGGTGCCCTGACTCGGTCCCAGGATGAGGCAGGGCGGGAGGAGAGATTTCAACCTCCTGGACCCGCTCGGTCTTTGCCCTCTCTGCTGTTCCGCGAGCCGTGTGCCAACTGGTGTGAGGTTGGGTAGAGATGCTGAGGTGCGGGGCAGAGAGTGAAGGTGGCTGACAGCGGCAAGGGAATGTGGGGGATGAGTGGGAAAGGAGTTAGCCTGGGATTCAGGGCTCCCGACCCCGTCTGCCAGCAGTTCTCGTTCAGCCATTGCGCCACTTGGGCTCTGCTGTTCCCTGAACCAGAACCTGGCAGAGTTTCGTGCTTGCCTATCTTGTGGGATTTTTGTAATCTGAAGCCGGCAGGTTAGCCAGGCCCCGCCGTACCTGTAACCGCATCTTTGCTTGTATTTAAAGTGACTGTGGATTTCGGCCACCAAGCGGAATCCGCTCGGTCAAGATTTTGCCGTCTCTTTAAAAGAGGCTAACGAGGTGTAACTGGAGTGCATGTACCCCTGGGAATGTGCTTGAGCCCTGCCATGCAGGAACCCCCGTTGGGAGCCAAGGCACTTCCATGGCTTCTTCAAGCCTTAACCTTTTTGCTCAGGTTGCCAAGAAAGCAGCCGGGTCCTGCCAACAGATGGCCCCAAGGTACTGGATAGAGGCCACCAACCAACCATTTTGGAGCCACTACAAAGTTGGTCTGGGTTCAGCCCAGCCATTCCTGGTGCCCTGAGCCCTCCAGTCTCCCAGCAAAGGATGGGGGGATGCAGTGGGGGAGGTCTAGGTTGGATATTAGGAAACACTATTTCCCTAGGAGGGTGGTGAAGCACTGGAATGGGTTCCCTAGGGAGGTGGTGGAGTCTCCATCCTTGGAAGTTTTTAAGGCCCGGCTTGACAAAGCCCTGGCTGGGATGATTTAGTGGGGGTTGGTCCTGCTTTGAGCAGGGGGTTGGACTAGATGACCTCCTGAGGTCTCTTCCAACCCTGATATTCTATGATTCTATGATGAGCTGAGACGTTTGTCAGGCGGCGGTGGGGAGGCTGGGGTAGGTTTGTTGCATTCAAGTGACACCTCCAGGAGCGGTCCCTGGTCTGCACTGCCCTTGCTGGTGGGATGTGGAGAGCTGCCTGGTCACATGGGGCTGGCTCCTCTTTCTAGCTGCTAAGCTGCAAAAGAAGCTAAAAGTCCATTAAATACTTGGCTACTGCTGCATTTCTGTGTGAGCAATTGCTGTGGGGACCATGGTGGGGAGGCAGCGAGTGATGGGGCAGCTGAGAGTGGGTGAGGGGGAGCCCAGGGTGTGTCCCCATGAGGATTCTGCTACAAAATCTATCCCCTGGCCTACAGGGTCTTGGATCCTCTGGGGGGTAAGTGGAAGGGGCTGGGAGCTTGTCCCTGAGTCTCAGAGACTCTAGCTCAGAGGTCCCCAAACTGTGGGGCACACGCCCTTAAGGGGGCATGGAGGAACATTCGGAGGGGCGCAGCTGGGGTCCAGCCAGCCCTTACAGGGGTCGAGGAGGGAGCGTCACCCAGCTCTGTTCCTGGCCCCGGACCTGTGCCCGGGGGCTCCGCAGCCCCACGCCTGCCCTCAGCTGTGGCCCCAGCCTCAGCCGCCTTACCCCTGTTTGTGTCCCTCCTCCTCCCCCCCGGAGCCACAGCCCCACTCCCGGCTCTGGAGGAGGGAGGGGAGGGCGGGGCCATGGACAAGGGTAAGGGGGGGGGGCGTGAGGTGAAAAGTTTGGGGACCACTGCTCTAGCGATAGGGTGTGGTCGGGGAAGGGACCTGCGCCAGAGCCCGACAGAGAGCACAGGGAGACGCTGTCCCGGGGGGAGCGCTCTTGAAGTCGGCTGTGATGAGCCATTTGGGGAATGGTTTTTCCATCCCGTGAAAAGTTGGGAAACATCAAAAAAGTTTCCTGTGGGGACAAAAAGTCGAAAATCTGGAAAATGTTCACACATTGCGAATCTGGGAAAAAATCATTTTTGGGGCAGGTCATCTGAAATCTTTGGTTTTGGTTTTGACCAGTCTCCCTCCCCCTCCCTCCCAATTAGCTTCTATTTTCAAATGAAAAGTCATTTTGACCCAGAAAACTGGGATTTCTTCATTTCAACAATTTAAAAGCTTTTCCCCCCAAATCCAAAGCCTCTCTGAAAGCCGCCCCCCCCTTTGCCGGCCTTCCCCGTCCCCGTTCCAGTCTCAACAAATCGCCAGTTTCTGACTAAAACATTTCATCAGAAAATTCCCAACCAGCGCTGACCGGTCTCCGTGGGCTGGGCTGTCCCTCTGGGAAATGATGCCCCCACTTCCAGTGCTGCGAATGCAGCCGAGCCCTTGCCCTGCACTTGCCTCTGGCTCTTGGGGTGGGAGATCCCGTCCCATGAGCAGGGGCTGACCCACATTGTGCATCTCCAGCTCCCTGCTGCGGTAACTGGAACACCCACTTGGCTGAGTGCTGGTCCCGCGGGAAAGGGATGAGGTTTACCTTTCCAGCCGAGCCGGCGTCCATCTCCCCTTGTGCAGCTGCGCAGAGGGCTCCGTTCCTGCCTGCCTGCGAGGTGCCAGGCCAAGGAAGGGGTGTGGAGCCCAGCCCACCCAGGAGATGGATCCTGCCATCCGAGTCTCTTGAGCCCTTTACTAACCCTAACAAAGCCTTGCAGGGTGCGTCGGTGAGGCAGTCAGCCAGTCCTGGGCCCAGCTGTGCGCTGTCCCCGAGGGCCTTGTGCCTCCCCGCCTGCCCTCTGCACAGAACCCCCAGAGCAGGGGGAGTGCTAGGGGGATGGGGGGAGGCTCTGGTGCTGGGTCAGGGGATGGGAAGGGGTGGGGATGGGACAGTGCTGGGGGTGGGGCTGGGAAGGTGTGGGGCTCGGAGAGTCCTGGGGGTGGGGCTGGGAAGG
>NW_020664587.1:4767836-4825891 GCF_002925995.2 Terrapene triunguis
GTGGGAGTAGGAGAGTCCTGGGGGTGGGGATGGGAAGGTGTGGGGCTGGGACAGTCCTGGGGGAGGGGCTGGGAAGGTGTGGGGCTGGGACAGTCCTACTCCTGAGCTATTTCCCAGCTGCCACAGGACTTCAGGGGCAAACCACCCCCTACAGCATCTGCTCCGGTGGCCCAGCTCAGATTAGAACCCAGGAGTCCCGAGTCCCAGCCTTCTGCTCTCACCATGAGGCTCCTTCCACACTCTTACCATCGGGCAGGCAAGGTAAATCCTCCTCCACCCCCTTGTTAGAATAACCCAGGCTGGGCCAGTCTGCCCAGGGGAGCTGCCTCCTTCCTTGCTTCCAGGGGAGACAAAGAGTTTCTGTTTAACGCACAGATTCCCCAGTGCCTCTGCCCTGTTCTATCATGGGCTGAGGAGGAGGATGTCCTTGAGGTCCCCTGGCAAAGCTACTGGTGGCGGGGCCCTGGGGTGACCCACATGAGCCTTTCCAAACTCAAGGAGCTGGGAGCTGCAGGGCTCAGCCTGGCTTGAGATCTGGGCTGGATGCCTTTTAAGGAGCCTTGAATTATACATGTCGTTCTGTGCAGGGCTGCGAGGAAGCAGAAGGAGCAGGCTGGGGATGGCCCATGGGAAGATGTATTATTTAAGCGGCGGTAATATTTTTGTATAGATCTCGGTAGACTTAGAGCCAAGACCCACCCCCTTCTCCTTCACACTTGGACAATTCCAGCATTTTAGCAAACCTCACCCCAAAGACAAATCTTTGCACTGAGAATGAGACATTCTGGCCTCCCAAAGATCTCTGGCTTTTCCCAGAACGTTATAAGCACCTGGGAAGAGGATCTTGGAATGAAAGAGTCACCCCAGCCCCATCCAAGGGTGTCCCTGTAATAGCCTAAGGACTGTGTGTGAGATTTAATAGACATTGGGCCTAGTTCTCCTCTTGGACAGGTTTTATACTGGTATAGATGCATTGCCTGCTATGGAGTCACTCCTGCTTGACAGGTCTCAGATCAGGATTGGGTTTGAAAGATGCAATCCAGATTGTAATCCAGATTGACTCTCATGGACCATACTACCTGTGTGGGCCAGTGGGTTGGAAACTGGATGAGTTGGGTTCTATTCCTGACTGTGACCTTGGGCCAATCAGTTCCCCTCTCTTTGCCTCCGCCCTCCCCCACCCTTCATTTCGTCTGTAAGCTTTGGGGGCAGGGACTCTTACTGGGTTTCTACAATCCTTAGCACCATCTTGGCTGGGGCCCTCCGGGCCCTACTGAAATGTAAAGAATTAGTCCCAACTCTGTGGGCAAGGCCACTGAGATGAAGCCCCTGCTCTTACGCTGAGTGCCTTCTCTAGACCTTAGCGTGCCTGCAGATCAGAGAGGGTCTTGGTTTGGTGGATCTTGGTCCAAAGACCCTTGCCAGAGTAGCTTCTGAGGTAGACAAGTGCCCTGCACTCCTTTGGGATCCTGGTATGTATTTGTACCAAATCTGCCGACTACGCCTATCGCTGGTGGTGAGCCAAGTTGGCTGGTTGGGGGGGTAGGGGTGGGGGGCGGCTGTGTGTGTGTTGGGGCAGGGGGATATGTTACTAAAATGGGATCTGCCCTGAAATGCCAGGAATCAACCCCCTGGGCCTGGCACTGCTCTTGCTGGTTCTGCTCTGGGTTCACCCCAGATAAGAGGCGATGGGAGGCAGGCTTGAGACCTCACCAGGTCCCCTTCCCATGGCCCCCAGATGGGATTTCTCCCTCTGCACTGTTTGGCGCCCATTGCAGACTGGCCCAGACAGGGGCTTAAGTATCAACTTGTCACTTTAATTACTAAGAGCAGAGATTAGCTGTAACCTTTCCACAGGTCTCAGCTAGTTGCTTACATGTATCCGTTAGAGTTTGGCCTTAGACTGAGGGAGAGAGACAAACCCAGAGAGAGCGAGAGTGCCGGCGTAATTCCCAGAGAGGCACTAGACCAGGGAAGGCCTGGGAGCGGAGGGGCAGTAGCTGCTGGCTGTACTCCCTCAAACTCCCCCCAACCCATCCTGCCCTGCCTCCTATAAGCTCCCCACAGTATCCGTCTCAGTGCCGGCTTTGCCTGTGGGCCTACTTCAGCGTGTGCTAATAGTGACTCCTGAACACAACTGCTGGCTCCCGGCATCCTCTCCAGGACAGGCAGGTTCTCCCATGACAAGACCCGCAGGGCTGCTCAGCAACTTGTCTCTAGGCATGGAGTGCGCTGGTCACTGGGTCTTCTCATCCCAGGGCCTGACCTCCCAGTTCAGCCCCTCAGCTGGCTTGGCCTTGGCCATGTGTTGCTGACGATGGGTCTCTCCAAGCGGCTGGTGCTTGCTACAGGTTCTTTGGTGCCTGCAGGTGACGACAGGAATTTGGTGACCCTCTGTGCATTGCCTGATGCTCCCTCTTGATGCCCCAGGAGCCAGCTGGGAGCTGGAGCAGGTCTGTCTGGCCAAAGCCGTGCACACGAAATCCACAGAGACGGGACTGTTACTGGGGCAGTGCTGGAGCGAGCCAGCAGGCTTGCTGATGCTGCTGGAAAGCGCATTAATTGAGAGAGATGAAAGGTAGACTCGGACCCCTCCTTTCTGGCGCTCTTGGCCAGTCTTGCTCAAGCTGGCCTGGCTGTATTGTGCACTGCAGCTGCCTTTGCCCATCCTGGGGGGTCACCTTGACCTGCTTCGCACTTAACTTTTTTGGGTACGTTGGAGCAATAACAGGTTCTAAACCCAGAGTCCACCGCACTCCCGCGAAACCAGGGCGGAGGGACAGGCTAGCAGAGACAGACTGGGGCTTGGCTCGGCAGTGAGGGGGGAAAAGGCAGCGGAAAATGGGTTTCCACTCAGGTCTCCCTTTCAGTCGTTTCAAATTCATCTTGGACGCAGTCCAGATAGGGCTATTTGAAACGCTGCTGTAGGTGCGTGCGTGTGTGTGTGTGTGTGCGCACGTGTGTGTGCATGTGCACGTGTGTGTGTGTGCGTGTGTGTGCACATATGTGTGTGTGTACACAGGCTCCAGGAAGACAGAAACCCAGAGCACAGGCCTCCCTTCACATTGTGAGTTTTGTAGGATTGAGCTCGTCCCTTGCTGAGGTGGAGAGCTGCGGGAAGGTTCGTAGAGTTTCTCTTGGACCGGGGAGAGCGCCGTCCCTCGGCATCTGCATGGCTCCTTGCTGGGCAATAAGAGCGATCCATCTACTAAGAAGGAAGTGGTGCTGCCGGCTGCCCTTGTGTGTGGCAAGTGGAGGGAAGTCAGGACAGGGCCGTCCCTTGGGACAGTTCCCCAGAAGGGGTCACCCAACGCCAGCCAGCCAGGCGTGTTTTGGAGCATGGTTCCTTCGGCGCCCCGTGGCCAGTGTAGTACTAAGGGGATGAGTACTGGGGCTTTGGCAGAGGGGTTTCTCTGCTTCCCCTGCAGCTCTGGACTGCTCCAAGAAACACCCCAGGGGCTCTGGGAATTGCAATCAGGTTTCTCATCTAGCAGGACGCCTGGGTTATTACGATGTCATTTGCTTGCTCAGGGAAGTGGAACTTGTTCAGCAGCCGGGGTTTGCTTTGTACGCCGACCTCGGTGATTTGCCTCTTCCAAATGCCACGTCAGTGCAGCTAGGATCCTCAGGCGCTGACCTTTCTGTGGGCGGTTACATTTCCTCCCGACACACGCAGAGAGCAGGGCGACGGGGCTCTCTTCCCCACACCTGCCGTGCGTGTCGGCGAGCACTGTAGGAGCCTCGGGCCCTGCAATCCACGGCACTCGTCCAGTGGTCTGCACACAACATCAAGCGTATGCCCGAGATCTAAACCACACGATACCAAATGAGTCTGGTCGGCCTCAGCCCAAGTCCTAGTGGGATGAGATTCCACGCCACAAACACACTGTCCTCACTGGCCCTCGCTGTTGGGTCAGAGCGACCAGCGACTGAACGGGCCATCGGGTCTGAACTCCCTTCTCGTCCCTTGGAGAGGGTCCCTGCAGGGTGGAGCTGACCTGAGGTATGTGGAGGAGTCACCACTGGGAAGGCTGCCCAGCTGCCGTCTATCCTGTGCCTGTTATGCACGTAGGGGCGGGCAGTCCCCAGTGGGGTCAATCCAGCATGGTTCTGCCCCGGTGCTAAACTATTTGATCAGCAAACAGGGAGTAAAGGAAGACCGTGGTGGAAATAAGCACAATAGACTCATTGAGTCATTCACCAAGAGCGCCGGGGCCCTCTTAAATCCATCTGTGTCCACCCTCTCCCCTGCCCACGGCTCCTGGAGCATCTGCTCACAATGTGGATTAAGTGTAATTTAGTTTATCTGGCTGCTGATTCTTTCAAATCTACTCCATTTAGTTTAGGGCGTTAGACTTTTAATCTGGCTTTAAAATTTTAGCCAACGTCAATGTAAAAATGTGGTTTTTTGGGGGGCGGGGAATGGGTTGGAGTGGCAGCTGGCTCCTAATGTGATACTGAAAAACTTGTCTCTGTCTCCCTGGTGTCTGTATATTGGACTGTTCTAGCTACGGGGTGCGGGATACGGGGACGGATGGAAAGTCTGATCCTTCGCTTACCGCAGGCAAAGCTCAGATTGATTTCAGTGGGGCAGGATCAGAGCTAAGACCCTTGGACCAGGTTATACTGGCGCTCTGTGTGGTTTCGAAGTGTCACATGAGCTCCTAGTTTTCCCATATTAGAGATACTATTGTAATGTAATACAGTCCAGCAGCTTGGGAAACTACAGCTATCCTGCCCGGTGGATCCCACTGAACAGGGGCGGCTCTATGTATTTTGCCGCCCCAAGCACGGCAGTCAGGCGGCTTTCGGCGGCGCGCCTAAGGGCGGTCCGCTGGTAATGCGGATTCGGCGGCATGCCTGAGGGAGGTCCGCCGGTCCCACGGCTTCAGCGTACCTGCAGCCAAATTGCCGCCGAAGCCACGGTACCTGCGGACCTTTCGCAGGCATACCGCCGAAGGCTCCCTGACTGCCGCCCCCACAGCGACCGGCAGGCCGCCCCCCCGCGGCTTGCCGCCCCAGGCACGCGCTTGGTGCGCTGGTGCCTGGAGCCGCCCCTGCCCCTGAATAGCATTGACTCTTATTTAAAACAAATGAGTTCCCATTTACACCCTATTTCCTGCAAGACAGGTGGGATTTTAAGGCCTCAGAACTCTGTTTGTTTGAGTTTACGAAATACAAAATTGCATCCAAAAAACTATACTAAAAGAATATCAAGTTTGCAAAGTGAAGCACTCACAGGCTAGGAAATGCCAGTATTAATGTTGCCTGTACAACTGAAATTCTGCCCCTCTGTGGGTATGGATGTCGTAAATTACATAACCACACAGTTGTTTTCTTGTAACCCCATCTTACGCAGTAGACTGGCTGGACAGCGGACACCAAACAGGCAGCTGTTCAGTAGTTCCTTATCCCATGCATTGTTCCCTGCACACTAGCCAAAGCCTTCTCTGAAGACAGAATCATAGAATATCAAGGTTGGAAGGGACCTCAGGAGGTCATCTAGTCCAACCCCCTGCTCAAAGCAGGACCAATCCCCAGACAGATTTTTGCCCCCGATCCCTAAGTGGCCCCCGCAATAATTGAACTCGCAACCCTGGGTTTAGCAAGCCAATGCTCAAACCACTGCGCTATCCCTCCCTCCACAGAATTATTAATTTCCTCCTGGGCTTTTCTACGGGGTTTTCATCGCAGTATCTCAGTGCTTTACAAACACGAAGGCATTTATCTTCCCACAACACCTCTGTGAGGAGGTTTTATTAAGCCCGTTCTACACATGGGGAATTGAGGCCAGAGATTAAAGCAAAAAGTGTTAATTAGCCTTGCGTGCCCAATTTTGAGATGCGTCAGACCTGATTTTTCAGAGTATTTAGCATTTTATAGCACTTAATGTGTTCCGTGCAGAACTCCCAGTGGCAGTTGTGAGTACTCAGCGCTTCTGCAAATCGGACGTCACGTGGCTCAAGCTGGGTTCCCAGTAAATGAGGCACTGACAAGCCTCCTGGGAAGATGAGGGTTTAACTGACTTGCCGAACAGCAAATGGGAACTCTGTGGCAGAGGCAGGGATAGAATCCAATTCTCCGTGGCCGTATTCCGTTATCCGAACCATGAAACCCAAGGCAGGGGCCCTACAGACAACAACCTTCACTACCCAACCTTGAGTCATTCCTAGAGAACACTTTGTCCTGTTCTCCGAACAAGCAGTGTTCTGTGGACAAATTTAGTGTGTGATCCTGTAGTTAGAGACCGTGTCCTAATACAGATGCATAAGATGGCTGCATGCAGGTGGCATTTTCCAACTTTTGGGTGCGTGACTTTGCAACTCTAATGTTCTTTTAATGGAATTTCCTAAATTAAAAAAAAAAAAACCATTAAAATTGAAAAAACAAACAAACAAAAAATGTAATCAAGTGGAACTATGCTGACTCCTGACATGGGTCATCAGCGCGGTTGGGGTCTTTACAGACACAGCACAGTTCTCCGCTGCTTGTAGCAGTAGAAGGCTGTTATCTCTTATACCATCCTTCCCCTAGAGTGACACCCTGTGCCAGTGGGTTTCACAGCTATCTGCTGGCAGCAGAGGAATGTAGGGACTCAGGGATAAAGCGTTCTACACCTGCATCTAGAGGGTAGTGTTCTCTAGTAGTTACAGACCTTCCTGCCCCTGTCTGCCTGAACCCCACCCCCACGTTAGTTCAATTAGGGGCCTTAATTTCCTTGGTTTCCTTTGAAGATCTCAGCCTGGCACTCGAGTCCCTGACCCTTCTTTAGGGAAAGCTGGGGCGGGAGAGGCAGTGAAAACAGAGTGCTTTTGTGGAAACACATAGATCTTCCTCTGTTAATTAATTTGACATTTATATAGAGCCTCTCATGCAAAGATCCAGCGTGCTTTGGCAGCCCTCACAGGCAGGACAGCGTATGTAGGCAGGGTGCCCTTTGTATCAGCTAGCGATGCAGTGACGTTCCGCAGACGTCCAGGCTGGAAAGGAAGAACAGTTCTGTCCCCAGCTGCAAGTGCAAGAGAAAGAGCAACCGAACGGGAGCGGCCGAATGAAATCCTCGTGCTGACAGCTGGGCTCGCACCCGCCTCTAGCACCGGGGGATCAGGGCGGCGGTTGGGTTTTAATCTGAAATACAGCAGCATGACACCCCCCGCATGACAGCGCGGGATTGGGTCCGTGCTAAAGCAGAGGAAAATGACCCTTTCAGTGAGTCACTAACACCATGTCCTGTAGCAGGCAACTGCTTTCCTAGGGATCATTAGAACCATCGGGTGAGAAGGGCCACAAGAGTCACCTGGTCTAACTCCCCCCGAGGCAGGATTTGTTGTGTCTAAACCATCCAGCCTCCTTTTGAGAGCCTCCCATGAAGGAGCAAGGTGCCTCCTCCCTGGTCTATCTAGCTGTGGTACTTAGATGACTCCACCACCATAGATCTGGCCACCTCACACTCTGTTTAGCCTCATGCCCCCCTGTGAGATGGGGCAGGCTATTATCTCCACTTTACTGCAGGGGACACTGAGGCACAAGGTCACACAGGGAGTCTATGACAGAGCAAGGACTTGAACTGAGGTCCCCTACATCCCAGGTTAGTGTCTTAGACCCTGGACCATCCTGCTTGTCTTGTGTTCATTAACAGGCCACACCTGCTCCGCCCCAGGCCCTGAAGTTGAGGGTCAGGAGCCCAGCAAGGTTCCCTCTCCAAGGCAGTGTTGTATGACGCAAGATCTTTCTCTCCGGCAGACTAGGCGGGATGCTACTTGATCTGTTTATGCACGTGTATCGCCGGCATCCCCAGTGTCTGAGCGAAGCATTTAAAGACAACAACAACAGCCACCATCGCTCTCTTTCCTCCTTCCCAGCCTGTCGGAGAAATAGCTCCGTTCGTTTACAGGGGCAGTTTTAGGGCCGCTGTGTCTTGTACGGTGCTGAAGCTATGTCAGGGCCGTAAAGCTTCCATCCTAGAGCGAATTGCAATGATTGAGCCCGGAGGTCGGGAACGTGTGGGTCGCTCGGGCCAGGTCTTTACCTAGTAGGGTGGGGCAGGATCTGGGTAGGGGCCAGGTTTGTTGCCATTGGACACCAATAGCATGGAGGAACCTTAGGCTGCACCCAGCTTAATAATCAGAGGGCAGGTAACCTCGTTAGTATGTGTGTGGGGGGTGTTTATACAGGAGGCTGGTTTTCTCTTTTCACCAGCATCACCTGGCCCAGGTGCTGGTCTTAGCTCAGCATCGGGTCTCTAGATTCCTCTGCAGCGGCTGTGACCTCTGGCTCCCTTCCCCCTGCTGTACCCAGCCAGGAGTGGGGGGAGCCCATCCCGCCCCCACCTCCACCTCGCTTCAACTCCCCTCCAAAGTGCAGCTGGAAATAGCTTTACATTTTAAAGCCAGCCCATAAATATTTGACAGTCCCTGCATGCAGCTCATTGAAGGGATATTACCGTCTGATGGCTTTTTAGCTGGTGTCTGTCCTGCGGCTGGTAGCTCTATAACGAGATCTCGACAGGAAACCATCCCGGTTCCACGCCATAAAGATTAATCAAAACAAGCTGAACGGGGGCAGGGGGGAGGGAGGCAGGGGCTTCTGCAACAATCATTTTTATTTTCCTGGTGTGCGGCTCCAAAGGCAGATAACTAGCAAGGAATGGCCAAGAGAGATGCGTGTCACGGGGAGAGCTAGCCCAAAGCTCCCGTTAGAGAGAGAGCCCAGGAGCAATGCCAACCCTGAGCGTTCAAGCATCATGATCGAGGCCCCAAGAAATCCTGAGATTGGCTTAAAAATCATGAGGTCTTATTTATTCATTTGTCTTCTTCCTTCTGAGCCTTTGGGGGGGGGTCACATTTTCCAGCTTTTCTCTGCTAGAGCCATTGTATTTAAATGGAAGCTGAGAGTCCCACATAATCACGTGACTCCAGGAGCTGGGGCTTTAAGGAAAAACAACCAGGGAGTGGGAGTTCCGTGATACAATTGCAAATTCCGGCAACACTGGAGGAGGGGATGGCGTGCCGGCATGGCTGGACTGTTGCAAACCGAAAGACTGGGAGCAAGATCTCACTTTGCTCTGCAGCTTGTTTTGTTACTTGTTTGCCCCGTAGTAGCATCCAGAGGCCCTAGGGGAGATCGGGGCCTCATGGCGCTAGAACAAAGGCATACGAAGTCCCTGCCTGAACAGCTCTTCGTGCATTAAGGCTGGCGGCCCTAGCCTCTGCCAGCACCGCGGGTGCTGGTTTGTGTGAACTGATCCCCTGGCTGCGACGAAACTGGAGTGAGGATCCCCCAACTCCTGTCGCGTGAGAGCCCTCAGACAGGAAGGGCTACCAGCTCACTAGTCATGGCCAGTGGGGGCTGGAATTGAAGTGACGACCTAGAGGGGGAGGCCGCATTTCCCCTCTTAGCCTCCTGAGTCGTGGGAGTGGGACATAGGCAGAGTCCAGGTCGGGGAGTTGGGCAGGGCCTGCTGAGGCATTAGCAGCGTGTGGATCCCCCTCTGTCTTCTGTCCATCACTAGAGCAGCTCGCTCGTCGGAACGATGCTCAAATGAATCCAAGGCCTTGGCTCCAGCCCAGTGGAAAAACCCAGAGTTGCCAGGTATTTGTTGATGAAACAGGATTATTTTATACATCTCCAGCAAAGCTTTAATCTGCTGCTGGGAGTCTTATCAGAGCAAAAAGTTCCCTTTTTTGGAGTTCGGAGTGAGCTGCCCAAGACGGAGAAGCTGAGCACAGGAAGGAGTGGGCAGCCCGGGCACTGGGGTCAGCAGCAAAGTCAAAAGCCCACGCTAGGTTGGATCTGTACCTCTAGCCAATGACGAAGGCAGGTCTGGGGCTGAGGCCCTGGCCTGGGGACCAGGGCTCAATTCTTGGCTCTGCCACAGACTCCCCGGGTGGCCTTGCACAAGTCATTTAACTGCTCAGTGCCTCATCTGTAACATGGGGATAATGATGCTTCGTCCAGCGTCCCACCTCTTCATCTGCCTGGTCTGGTCACACTGGAAGCACTTTGGGGCAGGGATCCTCTCATCACGTACAGCACCTAGCCCAATGGGGGCCCTGGTCTGGGCAGAGGTCCGTAAGAGTGACTGTAATGCATGTACTAGGTCTACCTCTGCCTTGTGCTTGAGGCCCGGTGACTGGGAGGGCTCTGCCGCGCGGGGGCACAGTGCAGCGCCAGCGCTTATGGTATATTTGAGGGGGTTAGTGGTGGGGGCCAGAGCAGGTTGGATAAAGTAAAACTGGACTGGGGTTTATTGCACGGGGGACAGTTCATGTGGCCGGCGGCTGCAGCAGACGGGGCCAAGGGCCTGGGCTGGGCTCTGGTCTATCTGAACCGCAGTGACCCAGGCGAGGGAAGGGCTTGCTTGTGGCTCTGAGGTTTCGGTGACTCGCCCACCAGACCTCCCTGCGCACACGCACGGCTGAGTCATCGCTTCCCTGCCTGCTGGCCTGTCTGGCAGCCTGGGGAACAGGATTCCCCGCGCTCGTGACCCGGCCGTTGCGACACGAGGCAGCTGAGCAGCTGCTGGGCACGTTGCGCAGAGCAGAGGCCAGTGGTTCTCAATCAGGGGCCCCGGGCTGTGAGCAGGTTTCAGGGGCCCACCAAAATAAACCAGAGAGCAGGGCTGGCGTTAGACTCCCTGGGGCCCGGGGCTGAAGGCAAAGCCTGAGCAACTTAGGTACGCAGGGCCCCGGGCAATTGTCCTGCTTGCTACCCCCAAGCCTGGCCCTGGCTTTTATAGGCAGGAAAGCAGTTGCTGTGGCCCAGGCGGGCTGTGGAGTTTTTATAGCATGTGGGGGGCGGAAGGGGGCCTCAGAAAGACAAAGGTTGAGAACCCGTCTTGGGGCTGGCTTCGCTGCAGGTAACGTGACTCCTCTCCGCTTGAGTCAAAGCAGCCAAAGGGAAAGGATACGCACGCTGCTGTGTCCCCATGGGCACCGCCCCACCCCGCGGGGGCGCTAGGACTTTGGGGGGCACATCCCCTGGGGCTTAGGGTGCAGTTAGCAGAGGAGCTCTTTGAATTCCTTCCCAGCGAAGGGGGAGGAGAACGTGTCTGGCCTTCCTGGCACACGGGGGGATTGTGGGAAGGCTCTGGAGGCAAATGGCGCTAGCCAGCATCCACCAGCAGCATGATTGTGTCAGCAGCTGACTAGCCGGGCTCCCTCGAGCGGTAGCCAGTAGCCCCACAGGGCCAGACAGAGAGGTAGGAGCCCAACCACACTCAGGTGAAGGGGTTAGATTGCAGATGGGACTCGAGTTAGGGGCAACACTTGAATTATAACTCAGGTAACTTTGCAATGACAAGAGGGGTCCCCCTTAGTCCATGACATCTCCTGCCCTGCTTCTCTAGTCCTTCCCCACTGCCCCCAGGTAACGGCCTGCCAGTGATACAATTACCCTGCCTTCCATGCAGCTGCGTCCCATCCTCCCCCTTTGGGCAGGGCCACTGAAACTAGGAGTCGCCAGACACTGGAGTGGCTCGTTTGCTGGTTAGCGTCCCCTTCGTTTCTGTCTCTTCTGTGAATGCTTCTGAGCCTCCAAGCCCAGCTCAAGCTACACCTTGGAATGCAAGGCCACCCCTCCCCTGATCCTGGGGGTTTCAGGCTGGTCTGGCCCCTGTGCACTGAGCCGTTGAATGGTGCATGGACCATTAGCTGTTCAGGACAGGCCTGGCGAGGGGCGTTTGCTTGGGCTGCCGTCAGCTAATTTGACCGTGTTTATTTAAACATGCTCTGCAGCCCAGATCAGAGGAGTTTGTGGGCTTGTGGCTGGAGGAGGGGGGCGGAGGGGAGGCGAAGGAATTCTCTGGCATAATCAGGATTCTGTCTCTCCTTCCTTACACATCGTAAAAATAAACCCGCGGCGAGAGACGGTTTAGAACAATATTCCATTCAGAACGTGCGCCCGGGCCCCCATCCACCGGCCAGTTCCTGGGCATGGCTGGTGTTCTTGGAGGGGACTGGGCCCATTTTCCTGCCGCAGGGAAAGGAGATGATTGAGGGTGGAAAGTATCAACCACGTTCCAGCAGGAAAACGTGACGGGCTTTCCCTCCTCCACTTGCAGATCTCTTCCCTCCCGTCTCGCCTAGCAGGGCCCCCCAGCTTCAGAACCCAGGAGAGTGAGCTCTTGGGGGCTTGGATCATCTTGTTCTGGGGCTGTGCAACTGGGCCCTGGCCCACGGCTGCGGCTCCTAGGTGCCTCTGTGCGGGATGGGTTTGAAATCCAAGCGCTTGGCTCTCACAACGAGGGGCGCTGTGTAAATACTCCCATTCAGAGCAGCAGAGCCCCCACGTGCAGGGGACATGTCTTGTTTGTCGCCCGCGGCTCCGGAGGTCCCCGGTTCATCCAAGCTCGTGGTTAGCTAGGCACCGGTATGTGCTGGCTGAATGGACGTGAGGGGCAGGGTGGCTCAAGGAATTACTGTGCTCCAAGCAGAAATCAGCTGCTTCCTCCCCAGCTGTCTGGAGGTGTCCATCAAGAGGTTTGGTCAGAATGGGATGGGGGTGATTGTAGCTAAGCCAGGATCTTTGCCTGGCGGGGGTTGACATGCCCATTGCAGATGTGGAGTCCCTGCAGTCCTGTCTGGCAGGTAAATGTTAGCCCCATTTTAGAGATGAGGCGACTGAGGCCTGGAGAGCGGCAGTGACTTGTCCAGAGGGAGCTGGTGTTAGGGCTGCAGCAGGAACTCACAGTTCCACTCTGCCATCCCTAACCTGGGGCTGCTAGAGCCTCTGGTGTCTTCACACATCCGCGGCAGTGGGGGTGGGCATGTTGTTCGAAGGGTTTCTTGCCAGCTCGGTTTCGGAGGCTGGTCCTGTGTCGGGTTTGTGCTGTTGGCTGATTGCCACCATCCAGGGGGCTGGAAGGTTTTGCTCCTGTTAGGATGGGCAGTGAAGGCTTAGCCTGGCCTCGAGAACAGAATGCAGCCCACGGGCATCCCGGCTTCCTCCTGCCCCACACTACACTGGCCTGAAAATGCTACTTCTAACCACCTAGAAACAGCACCTCCGGCTGGGAGACCATCCCACTGCCCTGTCCCCGACCCGAACCCTTGTGTTCCCACTGGGGCCTTTCCCAGTGCGCTGCCTCGCCACGATGGCAGAGCTCGCTTGGCCTCATCACTATCATCTCTTGGGGGACCCCTTCCCATCATGCACCTGTGACCTCCTCTACCTGCTCAGGCCGCCTACCACTGAAAGGGGACCTTGGGAGAGAGGCCCCAGCAGTGCCCTAAACCAGCCCCTATTCCCGTCTGCTTCTGGACCCCTCCCTGTTTCCTGTCCTAGCTCAGCAAACCCTCCCCCCGTGCCCTTTATGACCAGTTCCACCTGGGGGGCTCAAAGCCACCCCCTCCCTTCAGGGCAATGGGAGTTTCACCACCAAATCGTTCCCCAGACGCGCTGAGTTCCTGGAGTTGGTTTACATATCTGACGACTCCTGGGATCTCCCCAACCCTGCAGCCCTGAGATCCTCAGCCCCCGACCTGGCCCATTTCATCAATTCCACAGAGTTTATGGCCAGAAGGGACCATTAGATCATAGTCTGCCTGCTGTCTAGCACAGGCCAGGCAGTGTCCCCCAGATACTCCTGTATTAAGCCCAGGAACTTGGATTAGATGAAACCCTTTCAGCCCTCGGGAGACACGGTGGCCGTGTGCCACAAGCAGAAAGCAGGAGAGACCAAGGTGCCAGCCGAGGCCCCTGCAGCCGCTGGGCATCGATTCAGTGAGACGTGTCCGGGTGAAGCCAGCAGGCGAGCCACCCCCCATGCCACAAAGGGAGGCAACTCCCTCCTCTCCCCGACGCAAGATTCCTCCCCATCTGATCTGGGGGGAAATTCCTTCTCGACCCCACATCTGGTGATCAGTGTGACCCCGAGCATGCGAGACGACTAAGAAAAAGGATTCTCAGGACCGCCCCGGCCCACCCCATCTCAGCCCTTGATCTCCCTTGGATTCTTCGACCATGGGATGTTGTTCCAGGAAGAAGGATTGCTAGGAAGAGATGGAATCCACCTAATGAAGAGAGGGAGGCAGGCTGGCTAACCTATTGAGGGGGGTTTTAAACTAGATTTGCCAGGGGATGGAGACCTAAGCCCAGAGGGAAGTGGAAGACCATAAGGAAACACAAGGAGGAAGGTGCAACAGGGGTGACCTCCTGATTCATACTGAGAAAGTAGAGCAATCGGCTAGTTATCTTAGGTGCCTGTACACGAACACAAGAAGTCTGGGAAACAAGCAGGAAGAACTGGAAGTCCTGGCACAGTCAAGGAACTATGATGTGATTGGAATAACAAAGACTTGGTGGACTGGAGCACTGTCATGGATGGGTATAAACTGTTCAGGAAGGACAGGCGGGGGAGAAAAGGTGGAGGAATTGCACTGTATGTAAGAGAGCGGTATGATTGCTCAGAGCTCCGGTATGAAACTGGAGAAAAGCCTGTTGAGAAACTTTGGGGTTACGTTTAGAGGCGAGAGCAACAAGGATGGTGTCATGGTGGGCGTCTGCTATAGACCACCAGACCAGGAGGATGAGGTAGACGAAGCTTTCTTTGGAAAACGAACAGAAGTTTCCAGATCACAGGCCCTGGTTCTCATGGGGGAGTTCAGTCACTCTGACATCTGCTGGGAGAGCAATACAGCAGTGCACAGACAATCCAGGAAATTTTGGAGAGTGTTGGGGACAACTTCCTGGTACAAATGCTGGAGGAACCAACTAGGGGCCGTGTTCCTCTTGACCTGCTGCTCATAAACAGGGAAGAATTGGTAGGGGAAGTAGAAGTGGGTGGCAACCTGGGCAGCAGTGACCATGAGATGATCGAGTTCAGGATCCTGACTAAAGGAAGAAAGGAGAGCAGCAGAATACGGACCCTGGACTTCAGAAAAGCAGACTTAGACTCCCTCCGGAAACTGATGGGCAGGATCCCCTGGGAGGCTAATATGAGGGGGAAAGGAGTCCAGGAGAGCTTACTGGGGGCGCAGGAACAAACCATCCCGATGTGCAGAAAGAACAGCAAATATGGCAGGTGACCAGCTTGGCTTAACAGTGAAATCTTCGGTGAGCTTAAACTCAAAAAGGAAGCTTACAAGAAGTGGAAATTTGAACAGATGACTAGGGAGGAGTATAAAAATATTGCTCGAGCATGCAGGGGTGTAATCAGGAAGGCCAAGGCACAGTTGGAATTGCTGCGAGCAAGGGATGTGACGGGTAACAAGAAGGGTTTCTACAGGTATGTTAGCAACACGAAGGTGGTCAGGGAAAGTGTGGGACCCTTAATGAATGGGGGAGGTTGCCACTAGGTGACAGATGATGTGGAAAAAGCTGAAGTACTCGATGCTTTTTTTGCCTCGGTCTTCACAGACAAGCTGGACATGTACAAGTCCATGGGGCTGGATGTGCTGCGTCCAAGGGTGCTGAGGGAGTTGTCTGATATGATTGCAGAGCCATTGGCCATTATCTTTGAAAACTCATGGCGATCGGGGGAGGTCCTGGACGATTGGAAAAAGGCTAATGTAGTGCCCAGCTTTAAAAAAAGGGAAGAAGGAGGATCCGGGGAACTACAGGCCAGTCAGCCTCACCTCAGTCCCTGGAAAAATCATGGAGCAGGTCCTCAAGGAATCAATTTTGAAGCACTTGGAGGAGAGGAAGGTGATCAGGAACAGTCAACATGGATTCACCAAGGGCAAGTCATGCCTGACCAATCTGATTGCTTTCTATGGTGAGAGAACTGGCTCTGTGGATATTGGGAAAGCAGTGGACTTTAGCAAAGCTTTTGATTCGGTCTCTCACAGTATTCTTGCCAGCAAGTTAAAAAAGTATGGCTTGGATGAATGGACTATAAGGTGGATAGAAAGCTGGCTAGATTGTCGGGCTCAAGGGTAGTGATCAATCGATGTCTAGTGGGCAGCCGGTATCAAGCGGAGTACCCCAGGGGTCTGTTATGGGGCCGGTTTTGTTCAACATGGGGCACATGACTTATGAGAAGAGGCTGAGGGAACTGGGCTTATTTAGTCTGCAGAAGAGAAGAGTGAGAGGGGATTTGATAGCAGCCTTCAACTACCTGAAGGAAGGTTCCAAAGAGGATGGAGCTCGGCTGTTCTCAGTGGTGGCAGATGACAGAACAAGGAGCAATGGTCTCAAGTTGCAGTGGGGGAGGTCTAGGTTGGATATTAGGAAAAAAAATTTCACTAGGAGGGTGGTGAAGCACTGGAATGGGTTACCTAGGGAGGTGGTGGAATCTCCATCCTTAGAGGTTTTTAAGGCCAGGCTTGACAAAGCCCTGGCTGGGATGATTTAGTTGGGAATTGGTCCTGCTTTGAGCAGGGGGTGGGACTAGATGACCTCCTGAGGTCCCTTCCAACCCTGAGATTCTATGATTCAAAGCACCGGGAGCCGTTCACAGCGGGTGGTGTGGGCTCCTGGACGTCAGTCGGCACAGCGCCGCCATTGAAGGCTTTCTTTGCTATGTCACCGGAGCTCCCTTTGAAGTTGCCCTCAGTTTTTTCCTTCCTGCCCTCAGTGTGGCTGAGGTCGCGGGGCTCGGCCGGCAAGCGCAGGCCAGGCACACATTCAGGAAGGGCCGGGGAAGCGGAGGGAGGGACAGGAAGGGAAGGGGGGCAGGAGGTGTGGATGACATAGCCCAGGACTTTTACCATCTCTGCTTCAAATACCAGTGAGCCGACAGGGCCCGGCCACGGCACTGTAAATTTCGTCCGTTGGGAGATGAAAGGCCCTCAGTTTCGCTGGGGGAGGGGTGAAGCGGTGCTGGGGGCTGTTTGCTGACATCTGCGGCTGTTGTGCTCGGTTAGGGTGAACCCAGTCCGTGCGGGCTGTGGCCTGGGGCTCCGTGTGCCACCAGTCCCACAATGCTGGGATCGGGGGGAGGCTGGGGTGGAATGAGTTTGTCAGGCCTCAGGCCAGTTCCTACCGGCCTGTGGGAAATCGTCCCCATCGTAGCTGGTGCTGACTAAGCCTCTCATGCACTGTCTCAGCTGGGAAATCAAGAACTGGCCAGGCCAGGGAGACTGAGCTCCTCTCTTGGCCCACACTGCCACTGCCCATGCTGGAGCTGCTCTGAGTATGGAGAGGCAGTGTTGCCTAGTCAGTGAATAGAGCACTGGATGGGACACTGGAGACCTGGGTTATGTTCCTAGCCCTGCCACTGGCCTGCTGGGCGACCTTGGGCAAGTCACTTCACCGCTCTGTGCCTCAGTTTCCCCATCTGTAAAACGGGGATAACAATTATGACCCCCCCCGTAAAGTGCTTTGAGATCCATTGATGGAAAAGTGCTACATCAAAGATTAATGAATAATTATTATAGGTCTCTGGGGCTGTCAGTCCAGCCCCTTTTAAAATCCCTCAGTGCAGCCTGTGCCATAGAGGATGCAGCATCGTGGAACTTGCCTGGGGCGCAGCCGGGCCCCTCCCTCTGGTGCTGGCTCCGAGGGGCCTGTCCATGGCTTGCCACTGACTCCTGGCACCAGGACACTCGGGTTGTTCCAGGGTATTTGCTGGAAGTAGGATGACCAGACAGCAAGTGTGAAAAATCGGGACAGGGGGTGGGGGGTAATAGGATCCTATATAAGAAAAAGACCTCAAAATTGGGACTGTCCCTATAAAATCGGGACATCTGGTCACCCTAGCTGGAAGTGTTGCAGGGCCAGCAGGGAACCTTCCTGCCATAGGGAGGGTTGGGGCAGAGCTGGGCCCGGCCCTAACATCCCGATGCAGGAAACGCAGCCCCCAGGAGACACCAGCCTAAACGCTCCCTCGAGGGACGTCTCTGGCCTTGGTTCCCATGTGCTCGCCCTGGGTTCTCTCTCTGTAATTACCTTGGCAGCACTCCAGCGAGCTCAAACTGCGCCCACCCTGTCTGCCGTCTGGGCTGAGTCTTTCTGGCTATTCCCACCCCCTCCCCTTCCTCCCTCTGTGCAGCTCAAGGTGCAGAAGGGGTCCGTGGCCCCAGGACACTGCACCAGCAGGGCACTGCGCCCTCTGGAGTGAGGAGCCCCGTCTGGCCCTAGCTCTGTACCAGGGCTGCAGGAATCCCCGTCCCCGCCCCTGATTTCTGCTGCACCCAGGCATCCCCTCTGATCCAGGGCACGAAGTCACCTAAACTCTGCGCCCCGACCAACCGGAAGCCCGGCGCAGCCATGCACCCACACGCGGGGCTGCCTCGAGGAAAATCGATCCCTCAGCAGGATCATGGCTATCTTCCAATGGCGCTGGTGAGCACTAATTGAGGCCTAATTACTGATGACTGGTTGCTGATAGCAGCCAACTGCCCCACTGAGTTCCCTGCTGCTGCGCTGTCCTGTGCGGCTGCTCGGAATCCATCTGCAGCACCTGCTGACTGATTTCCCCAGGTGTTCCTGTTTCAGAGCAGGTGGCACTTCCATGGCACCCATCCTTGGAGGAGTGCGTAGCTCTTCAGTAATAGCACGTAGCACTTGTGCAAAGCACTTTCCAGACATTAACCGGACCACGTAGAGCCCACCCGTGATGCTAGGTCGGTCGTTATCCCCATTTCCTGATCAGGAAACCGAGGCACAGAGAGGTTAAAATCAAATGGAGTCACTGGCAGCGCTTGGATTAGAACCCAGGAGTCCTGACATCCAGTCCCATGCTCGCCCGCCTCTCAGCATGGCATGCTGGGGGTTGTAGTTCATCGGTGGTCTTATCTGCATGTGTTCCCTTTCTGGCCTGCTATTGAAACAAAATTGGAAATTCACTAAGGATCTTGGCTGCTTGAAACGAGATCGGGTGACCTTTGCTCTGGCTTTCGTTCCACCCCTTGAGCTGTCTGCCACACAGAGATTGCTCTCGGGCTTCACTCCCATGGTATGCAGCGTGTACCATACGTCTAGCCCTGGCTGGAGAGATCGGGCTCTCATGGAGCACAGCAGCACCATGGCAATGCGATGAATATGGATGACCCTATACCTACCCACTAGGTATTGCTCCCCATTGGGTGGAAAGAGTGAATTCTCTGCCAGGGGCAAGTGAGGGTCTGTTTGGGCCGGATATCAAACACCTAACACATCCCAGGCAGCTGAAGGTGTGAACAGAGCGTGGTTGGAGCAAGAGACAAAGGGAACAGACAGGTGTGAACAGATGGTACTTAAGGCAGGTGCTGGGAACAATGGAGAGGGACAGGGACAGAGAGGGAGCATGGATCTGGGGCCGGGCTCCTGCCAGCATGAACTCCATTTAGAGAGGACGCTGCCCATGTTCACCTAAGGACTCTTGGGCCTGGTCTACACTAGGACTTTAATTCGGATTTAGCTGCCTTAATCCGAATTAACCCTTCACCCGTCCACACTACAGAGCCAGTTAATTCGAATTAAAGGGCCCTTTAAATCGATTTCTGTACTCCACCTCGACGAACGGAGTAGAGCCTAAATCGATTTTGTTAATTCGAATTAGGGTTAGTGTGGACGCACACCACCGAATTACTGTGTTTAAGTTAATGGGGTAGTGTGGCCGCACACCACCGAATTAATGTGGTTTAAAACCGAATTAAGGTGCTTAGTGTGGCCGCGCACAATCGAATTTATACAACCTGTTTCCCAAATTCGAATTATCTAAATTCGGATTAATCCTGTAGTGTAGACATACCCTTGGAGGCTAATCAATGGTACGGTGTTTTGAGAAGGCTGCTGGGTGTCGCTGCAAATGCTGCCTGAGGCGCATCCTGCCCTGCGCAGGGGACGTCTCTCCCAGGAATCTGACTTCAGCTGGACTCGCTGCAGGAGCCACAGAGAGAAACAGCCGTTGGCGCTTGGGGGCCCAGTTTTGGAGCTGTTGAGGCTGTGGGCCTGCCCTTGTGGAACAGCCTGGATCTCTGGGGTCCGGGTTACTCCCAGGAGCCTGTGTAAAGCCGGGACATAGCCCAGGCCCTGTGAATTCGTGACACGTGGTCAGAGGGAGATTTGGCTGGAGGGGTCCATCTTGCCTGGGGATACGCGTGCTGGAGCAAGAGGTGCTGAGGTGTTTCGTTCGTCCCCCTAGGAGCTCTGCGTCCACGAGAGGCCGGTGGGGTGAGCTCAATATCTCTGCTGCCCCGGGGAAATCCCAGCGAAGTGTGTGCGTTTGTGTGACCGAGAGCGAGACAGAACCCTGTTACCGGCGTAATTTGGCACCCGGGCCCAGGGCTCCTGACAAGCACAATAACAGGCTGTTCTCGGCACCCGGCCTCCTTAATTGGTTGTTTCTGTTTGTGACGGAGCTGAAAGGAGCTGAGCCTGCCCGTTTAGCTGAAGATAATTGGTTTGGGTGCTGCTCGGAAAGCAGCAATTAGGAGCCTGGGAGAGGGCTGCATGCGGGCTGGTGGCATAATCATTCCCCGTCTGGCTCGGTGAGCCTGGCTGCACACCAGCCATTCTTCCCGAAGAGTTCCCACCATTGCAAATGCCCGTGCAGGCGGGAGAGTCAGCGCAGACGGGCCGCAGGCGTTTCGGCTGCTGGGCTCTCCCCCTGCTCTGAGCAGGCCCGGTTGCTGTGGGGGAGCAAGCAACCCAAGCTCTCCCACCAGTGGGGCTGCAGCGCCTGCATCCGGGCTGGGAGATTTTAGGGGGAAAAAGCTGGGGTGGTTACAGCCGGAGGGAGCTAGAAGATGGGAAAACAAACGCCCCCCTGGTAGCTGAGATTTCTGCCTTACTGCTGGACGTGCAGCAGAGCTGACTATCTGCAATGGAAAACTCAGTCCCCCTTTGCCACAGCAAGGCAGCCGTGGGCAGGTTAGAAGGCAACGTGGGGAATATATTCACACTTGCCTCAGATGCGGTTGGTCATTCATATTATGTATATCATGGTAGTCCCGAAAGGCCCCAGCTGAGATCAGGGCCCCATTGCCACAGCACCTAATGAGAGGCAGCCCCTACCCCAAAGAGCTTCCAGGGTAAGTAGACAACTGAGGCACCGGGAGGTTAAGTGACTTGCCCAGTGTGCTACAGGGAGTCTGTGGCAGAGCTGGGAATTGAACTTTGGCTAATGCCTGGGCTCACCGTGCAGTGCGGAGGAATATTTGCATTGCCATGTTAAGCTGTGGTACCGCGTCTTTGCCGCGCAGGTACGAGGGGAGGCTGCCCAGAGCAGGGCGCCATGTGAGACTTGAAGGGGTGAGGATGCTAGGTGTGTGTGCGTGAGGCGGGAGGGCACGGGGGGCTTTGAACGCAGGGCAGCTGTGTGGGAGACACACTGCAAAGGGGCTGGGTACGTTTCTGCTAGGAGAAAGAGCTGGCTCGGTGCACCCCACCCCCGTTCCCAGCCCCCTCCTCCCGGTGCATTCTGCTTGCCCTTCATTTCCACGCCTCTTGTCCTTCCCTTGGTCTCCCTCAGTCCCCCCCTTTTGAATTACACTTGTTGCCATGGGAACGGTGTCATTGATGCAAGAGATGCTCGGTGACATTCCCAGGTGCCGTGCGGAGCCGGCATCTCTAATCGCTTGAAATGCTGCACCCTGGGGTGTGAGACGGGGGAGCTTGTGCCACAGATGAGGTCATGTGTGGGTGGGGGTGGTTCTGTCCCTCCAGGCCGCAGACCCGCCCCCCCCCAGTCAGTGGGAGAGCACTTACGTGGGAATTGGGGTTGAGGAGGGTTGTCCCCCCAGTGCACGGTTCAGTGCATTCATCATGCACTTCGTGAACTCCGCAGCCCCACGCCCCAGTTCCCCACCATTATCCTGCAGAGAGCACGGCCCGTGCCGCACGGCCATGACAGCTCTAGGCCCCCTCTTGTTTCCTCCCCCCACACTCTGCCCTACCCCCATCCCTTTGCTCGCAGGCTGCTTTTCCTTTTTGGGAGGCAGCAGGCTCCATTCCTGTATTTGCAGCCCCCTGGCTCTCAGCGGACAAGCTGTCATTCCAAGTCACTGGAGGCGACTCCTCGAGGAATCCCTTCCCCGTATCCTGACTGAGCCGCGGGGCCCATCAAAAAATGGACTTTGTGTCAGGGACTAAAAATAAAGTTGGGGTGTATTTTTCCTGGGAGGTGGGTGGGGCTGAGTCTTGCCCATGTATACATTGTGTGTGTGGCTCTTGCGTGTGTGTATTGTACATTTTATGTGTGAGGCGTGTGCATTTTTTGCATATCTTGCTCATGTGTGTATTGTGTATTTTGTGTGCCTTGGGTGTGTGGTTTATAGGTATCTAGCATGTGTGTCGCATGTGGGGCTCTCTCGCATGTGTGTATTGTGTATTTTGTGTGCCTTGGGTGTGTGGTTTCTGAGTATCTAGCATGTGGGTCTCTCTCGCGTGTGTGTGTTGTGTATTTTGTGTGCCTTGGGTGTGTGGTTTATGGGTATCTAGCATGTGTGTTGCATGTGGGTCTCTCTCACGTGTTGTGTATTTTGCATGCATTGTGTGTGTGTTGTGTGGCTGTGTTTAACATCACATCCCCCACCCCAAACTCTTACAATGTTTCACGCTGCCTTGCGAGCCCTGCTCTTCATTTGGGGACCCATCCCTGAACATCCTTGGCACTGCCCATGGGCCGGGAGCTCGCTTTGCCATCCCGTTTGCCTGGAGATGGCAGAGTGCCAGGCTAGAGTGTGCTTTGGAGAAATAATTATGAATCATTGCCTTCCGCGCTGTAATCTGGTTAATTCAATTTGCTCTCCACTACTTTCCCACTCGACTTCAATTTGGATCTGACTTGCCTTCCTCCAAGAACACGCTTTCCTTGAATGACTCTGGGCTTTTCTCTCTCCTTTCCCCGCAGATTGGGTTATCTGTGAATTAGTGATGAAAGATGAGCTGCCCCTCGCCCTGCGCTGGTGTGGCACTCGTGTGCTAGGGCCAAGCCGGGAGATCGGCCAGCTCCAGGTTACACCACTTAATGAGATTAGGCCGAGGGTGCCTTTGAGCCCGGATAGGGCACGCAGCCTTTAACCTCAGCATCGATTGCTCCCAGGGACTGCGTGGAAGACAGTGGGCGAGACACTCCTCAGCGTCTCCTTTAAATCGCTGGCCCAAAGCCCACGGAGATGCTATGTCTCCTTCACCGGGGGTTCCCGCCTGGGCCACAACAGTGGATTAAAAGCCAGGGCCGGCATTAGGGGGTAGAAGGCAGGGCAATTGCCTGAGGCCCCACGGCACAGGGGCCCCGCAAAGCTCAGTTGCTCGAGCTTCGGCTTCCACCCAGTGCAGTGGGGCTTGGGCTTCAGCTTCAGCCCCAGACCCCTGTGAGTCCAAGCCTGGCCCTACTCTCTTCCTGGTTGAGAACCCTTCCCTGCACCCTCAAGCCTTCCAACCAGATGCCTCCCGCTCTTAAAGGCACAGCGCTTTATAATCCCAGGGAATACTCAGTAGGCATAACACTGTCGCAGGAGATGGGCAAACAGCCTGTGCCAAACCCCGCGTTCCTGATGGCTGGGCCATTTCCTTGGGAGGGGGTGTTTCTAGTCCAATCAGTGCGCATGGAAGAGGGAGATTCTGGCTTTTCCACCTGCTAGACTAATCACTGGCGGCTGTCGGAATCGACAATCGTGAAATCCACAAGCGAAGCCCAAGGTTGTCATGCCAACCGCTTTGCTCTGGATCTGAATGACAGTCATCGTTGCATGCCTCGCCCTTTACATGCACGGATCCAGCTTCCCAGGTGGCGAGATGGGTGGTATCAGGTTAGCTCCGGGGGGAAATGAGGCACAGAGAGATTGAATGTTTACAGAAGTTAGGCTTGTGGCAAGGGCACTGGACTAGAACTTGGGAGAGCTGGGCTCAGTTCCTGGCTCTGCCACAGACACCCTGGATGACCTTGGGCAAGTCATTTAATCTCCGTGCCTCAGTTTCCCCTGTGTACACTAGGGATCCTCCTTCCTTTCTCCTGCTCTTGACATGTCCATTTATACTGGAAACTCTGTCGAGGCAGGGAGTGACTCTTTGGCCCCGGGTTTAGTCAGGGCTTCTAGATGCTATTGTCAAATAAATAAGGAAATAATTGATTTCTCCCAGCGTCCTGAGGGGCAACCGCTGTCCGAGATCAGGACTCAGAGCTCCTGGATCTCAGTCCACTGCTCTGATCACTAGTCCATGCCCCTTCCTCAACCTGCATTAACCCTTTCCTGGGGGCCTGTTTCAGGGCACAGCTTCCACGTTAACCCACAAAGGAGAAGTTTGTCAGCCCTGCCCACTCCCTGCCTCCCCGGAGTATCACAGACAGACCTCCCGTTGGATTCCCATACAATCTGCCCACCCCCGCCTTTGTTCCCCTGTGGGGTCTCTGTGTATGCCGAAGCATCTGCTGCCAGGGGCGCAGAACGGCTGCTCCTCGTAGAGTCACAGATTCCAAGGCCAGAAGGGACCACGGTGACCACCAGTCTTGATTTAAACGCGGTCAGCGATGGAGACTCCCCCACGAGCCTCGGTAACTTGTCACACAAGGGCTGATCGCCTGCACGGAATGGACATAACCAGGGGTAGCAGACGCCCCGCTCTGCAAACCAGGCTCCAGGACCCTCGTCAGCCCCAATGCAGGCAGGTGCAGCTCTCGTTGAATCCAGTGCCGTGTGTGTCTTTCTGTCCGTCTTCGTGTCTGTCGCAGGATCTGCCCCTTCCACGGGGAGCAGCTCTACCATTCGAAGCAGGAATAGAAGTGGTGCTGGGCTGGCCCGGCAGGATGTCCCCTCCCTCCGTGCCCGGCTTGTGCCAGCTGGGTCCCCTCCCTCTGGCTGAGCTGGTCGGCGCTGGACTGAGCCGCTCCCATCTGGACCTCTCCGAGTGCTGAGTTCAGCTGTTCCAGCTGCAAGTTGCCGTCTGCTGGCTGGGCTGGGCTGAGCTCCCGGCTGGGAGAAGAGTTAATTGGAGCGACGTGAGGTCCACCAGGGGATCCAGGACTGCTGGGTTCTATTCCTGTTGCAGTCTGACCTCGGGGAAGCCCCTTCTCTCAGTGCCCGATGTGTAGAATGGGGCTGATCCCCCATCCGGGCCGCTCTATTAACTTCTCAGGAGGCGTGTGGAGTCCTTTGGATGAAAGGTGCCATGGGCGTGCCCAGTAGCCAGCGTGCCTCATGACCGTGTCCCCGGGCATCCATCTGCTGCCGCGGCGGATAGCCGGCCCAGGCCCAGGGGATGAGGCCGATCAAAGCGGTGCTTTTAGAAAAGGAGCCAGGCCTTCTTGCTCGCAAAGGCCTGTGTGTGGCAGGCCGGGCAGTGCAGATGTGCTCTGTGGGGAGGGGACACCCCTTTACTTCCTGCTCCAAGGTCTTTCCAAGTGAAAAGCAAAGGCCGGAGGGGGAGGAATATCCCCCCCCCCCCCCCCCCCCCCCCCAGCAATGTGGAGTTTAGGCGCCTGGGGAGGGAATCGCATTAACAGAATTCATGCTGCCAGGCTTCAGCGGGAACGGGATTAGGCTGGCAACGCTGGCATTTACAGCAGCTAATTGAATAAAATGAATTTTCCTTATTTGTTCCATATAGTGATGGGGAAGGGGCTGGCTGCTCGGTGCCCTCCGAATGCCCTTCCTGGGCGCTCGCCCGCCCTGGGGGACTTTAGGTAGGTGTCTTCGTGACTGCTAGGTGGGCTAGCTCCCATGCGCTCTGGGCCACTGAATGAAATGGCCACCTGTACTCTCCCATTGGCTTGCACAGCTGCATGGGCCCTGGTTGGTGCAGGCTACATCAGGGCATTGTGACCGGGCGATCTCTGGGCAGGGGTGGCGGCGTGCGGGGGTCTGGGGGAGGTGCGGGGCTCTATGCAACCCCGCGTTTGTGCATTCGTGTGCCTCTTCCTGCGTGTCTGTGGGCTGGGCACCTGCGCCAGTTACAGCCCATCTCCTTAGCCGCTCGAACGCTTCACAGCAGCAATAACTTGGTCACAGGTATGATCCCCTCCAAGAGCCTGCCTGGTCCCTGATGCCCCTGGGGCGGAGGCTGATTCTTGGGAAGGGCAGAGAAGTGCCAGACTCTGCTCTCGGCATCCATCTGGCTCCCTGGCTGCGTCTCACTCTGGTTATGGCTGTGTCTGCATTATTACCGGCCACACACTGCCGCGCAGCCCCCTCTGCCCATTAGCTGCCATCAGCCTGTCTGCGCTCTGGGGGGCGAGCTGTGGCTGAGAGGCGGAGGGAGCGTTGGCTGCCCTGGTGCAGGGCTAACGCCAAGGGGATGGGATGCCCTTAAAGGGACAGTCAGGACACTTCGCCTGCGCCAGGAGCCATGTAATCTCCCATCTCTCCCAGCTTGGCCTCAGTTCCCTTTTGCGGCCAGCCACAAGGATGCTGGGAGTCAGAACTGGGTTCTAATCCTGGCCCTGTCACCGGTTCCTGTGGGCCCTTTAGTGAGTGTCTCAGTGCTTCAGTCCCCTTCACAGGGGTAGTGCTACTGTAGAGAGCTGGTGTGTTTGTGTGTGTGTGTGTGTGTGTGTGTGTGTGTGTGCGCTCCTACTCCTACTATTTGATGGAATGAGGACTCTGTGTGTCTTAAGCCCTATACTGCTAACAGCCAATGGTGATTTCCCGTTAGATCAAATGGCAGGGGACTGTGCCCCAGGAAAAGTTAGCATCCTCACTGTCATTGTGAAGTTCCGAGTAGCCACAGCATGTAGCGCAGGATCAGCTGTGAATTCCTCCACTGGCTGCAGATGAATTACCACCCTGGCCCAAAAGGAGCTGTGGGGGCTGAATTCATTAACATCTTTTAAGGCCCAGGCATTCTGCGGTTCCCCGATGGAAGTTGCTAGGACAGGGCAGAATGTGGCTATGGTAGAGTTTGGGGATGGTTTGCAAATAAACAGCGTGTGTTTGTGCCAGCAACATCCCCAACCCCAAAATAGCCCTGTGAGAAATGGATCCTTTGCTCCTTAAAAATAACACGGATAAGAAAAGCCCCGCCTCCCTGAACTCTGTCTGCAGGAACCTCGCTTCAAACGCACTCAAATTAGAGAGGAAATTGAAATGATAACTTCTGTGGAGGGAAAGCAGCAGGTGTGGAGCGGATGCGACCGAATCAAGCAATAATAGCCTCTCTGCTGTGCATGTCTCATTCGTCAGTGCCCCAGTCCTTCTCCGCTGAGTGCTTATTTAGCGCCTTTGGGTACACAAGGGCATCTGTGTGTGTTTGTTCTCACTCCGGGCTAGGAGTGCCTTCCTAACCAGAGAAGCCACTCTGCCAAATTGACATTGTGGGCTTCCTTATTTAGCTCTAACACAGCTTTGGGGAAAAGTGTTTTTCTCCATTTACAAATCTCAAGGGAACTTTTCTAGCTGCCAGTGATTCCAACCCAGGCTGGGATCTGAAAACCCATCTGGGTTCATTCTGTTTGTACAAGGAGTGACAATGCCGGAGGAGAAAGTACGTTCTCAGTGTTAGAGCAGGGGACCGGGAGACAGGACTCCGGACTCCTGGGTTCCGTGTCTGACTACACCACTTGCTCACTGCATGACTTCTCCGTGGCTCAGTAAATCGGGGAAGTTGAAACCAAGCTCCCAGCGATGTAGAGAGGATTAATTTAGGGGGGTGTGTATAAAGTGCTTTGAGATCCTCAGGCAAAAGGATTGCTCTGTGGGTAAAATAAACTTCATTTTGTGGTTGGAATTTAACTGACCTGCCCGCTGGGACGTGAATCAGAATCGAATCCAGTTTCCATCACTGTATGGACTCCACAGGGCTTACAGGGATAAATGTTTGTGCCAGTCAAATCAGCAGCTCCAGGATTCGGAGACACGGATGTGTTGAGTAAGGAGGAGCTGTTGTAACAGCTATTTTCTTGGCCATACCTGCACCGGAGCTCTCCTTTGGGGGCACGGTGGGTTCCACACACCCCGCAGCCCAAGAACTCCCTGCGAGATGCAGGTAGAAGCCCCAGCGGAGCCGGGAGCAGCTCGGCGGCTGTACAATCAGTTGTTGAGGCCGGGGGAGGACATCTGGAGCCCCACTAACTGGTCCTCGGGCCATACACCATTGGGCTCGAACCCCGCAGCTCAAAGGGGGTGCTGAATCCACGTACACTGTAAGTGCTGTGTGTTACTGTGGGTGAGGAGCCGGGAGCACAGGCTCGGGGGGGAACCACTTGTTTTCATCAGGCAGGGGCTGAATGAGGGGTACCTGGGGGTGAGGCTGGGAGGTGGGCTCTGCCTTCTCCGTGGAACAGGCTGCTGGTGTGAAGCAGCAGGGGCTACAGGTGGCCACCCGCTGGGGATTTCAATGCCCCGCTCCCCCCACAACTGACTCTCACACCGCATCTCGGAGCGTCCTTCCATGCCTACCCCCCATACAGCCTGAGCCCCAAGGGCTGGGAAATGGCCGCATGCTGTGTCCACGCAACTAGCTTCCCAGGCAAATGGGCATCCCCCCCCTCCCCCCCAGATCCCTGCCTTCACTCCCATCTTTCGGAAGTATTTTGTTCTGAGAATCTGATGGATTATAATAAATGTGTGCTGTAAAGTGGACAGGCTGTCAGCTATTAGTCTAATGCCAAGCTCTCTGCTCCTCTGCTGGGGGAGGGGTACAGTTCGTCATTTGTAACAATGCGGGGGTGGGGGTGTCTCACATGGAGGCTGATGCGAGTTTTCTGCTGGTGGATCTGGAGACAAGGGGTTATTTATGCGCAGTGTATTTCCCCAGGAAAGTCCTGTGGAGCCTGATTCAGAGTGGAGGTGCGTGTGTGTGCGTGCGTGCGTGTGTGTGTGTGTGTGTGTGTGTAAGGTTGTCGTTTATTTCCCCCAGGGAAGTTCAGTTCAGATGCCTGTCTGCTTTTGGTGAGGTTCCTGCTTTTTCTGCAAGGTTTCCAGACAGAAATGAGGCAGGAGGTCAGGATATAGTCCCAGTGTCTGAGTGAATCATTGGGGTATTACCCAATTTCCTCCCGGCCCCTGACCTCTGAGATCCCTGATCTTTGCTCTGAATTCCTACAGCTCCTAATCTGAGCATTTTGCCCTCCGATAAGCCTTTCTCATTACCACTCATTCCAGAGCAGAAGAACGTCGAAGGGGATTTCTGTAACGTTTCCTTGGTCTGAATCTCATTCCTTTAAAAAATGCTCCTGGGGTTCAAATATCTGTAGCTACATAATGGGCCAAATTCCCCCTTTGTGTCACACCGGTTACACCAGTGGCATCACCCCAGGAATGGCCGTTGTGTGTGAGGCCGAACTGCGGCGGGGTGCTGCTGAGAACCCACTCCCTAAATATGTCTCCATCCCATGTGCTAATTTCCCTGCTCTAAGCAAGTGGTGGTTGCTGGCTGTCTCTGTCCCAATATAGAGTCCCTCCACCCCACCCTTTGATTATCATCCATGGAGCGGCATCTGACCCTAATCCGGTTCCCCCTGCCTGGTGTGTCTGGCTAGGCAGGTACCACAGGCAACAGGAACGAGTTAGGTTTTCAGAAGCTGCCTGCAACTATAAATATCTTGGAGAGCAGCAAAATCTCCCAAGGGTTTGGCACTAAATATAGTTCTCTGCTGCATGAAGTCATTGCCATGGAGAACTGTTGGTTGGGGTCTCGCTGCTCCCTGCCTCCCTGTTAAAGAAAGGGTGGAGGAGGAAAAGAGGGCAGAGCGGGAGAGGCGTGCAGGAAAACCGTTGCGTACAGCAGGATGTGCAAAGGAGAAGACTCTCTCACGTAGCCAGTGGTACGGCTGTGCGAAGGGCCGGGGGTGTGGGGAGGGGTCTAGCGCGATGAAGGTGGAGACTCTGTGCTAAGTCCAGAAGAGCAAAGTGGTTTTACCTCTTCACCAATGGAATTCTGGGCTGCTCTCGGGGCAGAGACGTTCCCCAGCGTAAATCAGAGCAGCCCCTGGGGTGCTCTAGTTTACAGCAGCCTCCCAAGGCTCCACCCAGAATCTCTGTAGCAGGAGGCATTATGGAGAACCCCTGCCCCAGGCCTGTCACACCAGGACTTGTGATTGGCAGCTCTCTGCCCACTGCTTGTGCAACATCCCTTGCCATTCAAGTCCTGGCCTGCTCCAAATGGCTCTGTGAATGCACCGGGGTTCTGACATGCCGCCCCCTGCTATTCCGGTCCTGGGGAACACACACGCATGTGGATCTGACTGTGCATCTGGGACACACGCATGTGGATCTGACAGTGCACTTGCAACCTGACCCACCGCACCCCCGCCAGTGAAACTCCATTCCGACCTGTACCTTCCTGCCCAGCCATTCAAGTCTGTGACCCCACATGATACATCTTGATCCTGACCTGCAACGCCCCTTGCTATTCTGGGTTGGAAACCCTCCTTGCTTAGCCCTGCTCAATCATGACCTGTTATTCAGTCCTGGGCTTTGCCTTCTGGGTTTGCCACTATCAGTAAATTTACTGACTGTGAGTTTTTTTAAAAAGAGACATAAAAAATTTACAGCCATTGAAATTTGGCCGAGAAATTTATATCTCTGTAAAAATAGGAACAGTAAAAAAAGGAACTTTTAGAAAAATACGTTTTTTTCCTTTTATTCTGGTGTAAATTCCCAGCCCCTCTGAGCACTCTCCATATTCTTTTTTTATTTTTTAATTCTGGAATGATTGAAAACAGTGGATTCTGTTTCTAAAAACAACCCGCTGGGACCCGAAGCAGCAGCCATTACAAATCCCCCAAATTGCTTTCGAAACTTAATTTTGTGGATTGCGTGAGCACTTTCAAAATGTAATCTGGGTTTAAAATTACAGGGCACCGGAAAGGGTCATTGCAAAACCAAAAAAAGACTAGGATCAGCGAGCAAAAATGAAGCTGGCTAGTACCTGCTGAGTGGGATTAGCACGTCTTGTCTGTCTCTGAATAAGAAGTGCGTGCGTGTTTGACATTCATATAGAATCTCAGACGGAGAACACACACACACACACACACACACACACACACACACACACACACACACGAGAGCCCAGGTTTTCAGACTGCCCTAGCCTGGATATTTGTTTTCGCTGCAGCGTGGTTACTCTGGTCCCTACTCCAGAGGATCATGATTACTTTACTCCAAATTCTTTAAGGATCAGAGCTTGTTGCCTCGTTAAATGACTCCTCTTTGCTGCCCCAGCTCAAATCGGCTTAGGGCTCTCTCTTATGATACAGGTCACTGCAACAGCACCAAGGCCTCGTTGCGTAACACAGAGCTGGCCGTGTATGCAGCAGCTGGACTGAGGGAGGATTGCATTGTGGGTAGTTCTTTGTATTGCGGATGGCAGCTCCTAGGGACCCAGGACTGTGTTGTGCCAGGTGCAGTACAAAGAACAAAGAGATTGTCCCTGTCCCGATGATCTTACAATCTAAGTATAAGACAGGAGATAGTGGATGGAGACAGACAGAGAGACGGATGGGGGAACCCAAGAAGACAATGAGACAGTACTGGTCAGCAGTGTTCCCTCTAATTTTTCCCACCCATGTGCGGAATGACTCATCACCTTCGTATTGGTGCACATAACAAAATTCATGTGGTGGGGGTGGGGCCAAGGGGTTCAGAGTGTGGGAGGGGGCTGAGGGCTGGGGCAGAAGTTTGGGGTGGGGCTCCGGCTGGGGGTTTGGGCTCCAGCTGGGGGTTTGGGCTGTGGGGTGGGGCTGGGGATGAAGGGCTCAGGGCTGGGGCAGAGAGGTGGGTGCAGGGGGTGTGGGCTCTGGCTGGGGGTTCAGGCTCTGGGGTGGGGCTGGGGATGAGGGGCTCAGGGCTGGGGCAGAGGGTTGGGTGCAGGGGGTGTGGGCTCCAGCTGGGGGTTTGGGCTCTGGGATGGGGATGAGGGCTTTGGGGTGCAGGAGGGTGCTCTGGGGCTATGGCAGGGAGAGAGGGATCCCTTCAGCTCTGTCTCCCCGCAGCAGCACCTGGGATGGGGGGTGGGAGGCACCTCTCCCTGCCACTGGAGCTCTGGGGCTGAGACTGCAGGATAGGCGCCCGTCCCCCAGCCGCGGCAGGTCTGGGCTGCAGGCTGACTTGGGGAGGGGGAGGGTGCCCCTCCCCTGGCAGGTTGGGGGCTGGGCTAGGTAGGGGTTGGAGGAGGGGTGCCCCTCCCATGGCAGGTTGGGGGCTGGGCTAGGGGGTGGTCAGGGGAGGGGTGCCCCTCCCCTGGCAGGTTGGGGGCTGGGCTAGGTGGGGGTCAGGGGAGGGGCGCCCTCCCCTGGCTGCGGCAGGTCCCTGCTCCAGGCGGCCGCAGAGCTTACAGGGAACGTATCTGGCCAGCACGCTAGGCAGGTCTCAGAGCAGCAGCTGCGGTCACGTTTTGGGTGGGCATCGCAGCAAAGGAGAGTTTGCAGGAGGAGAAGGAGGTGGATTTGCGGCTATTCACGGGAGAGAACACAAAGGTGTTTGTGGGAAATTTTCAGAAGTGGGCCATGGACACAGGTCTGATTGGCAGAGGGGAGGCGGGCGTTGCCAGCTGGATGGTGAATGAGAGATGGGTGGGGATAGCAACAGAGGCAGTGATTCCAGCCAGTGGTTTCTGAAGACTCCAGGAGGAGGGGTGCACGCCAGTGGTGACGAAGTCTTTTGCAGATTGTCCATGCGGCTGCGTTCCTGCACTTTTGTTCAGCAGCCAGCGGGACAACAGACGTCCCCTTGATGCAAGGTTCAGGACCAGCTATGGTCCAGTAAGTCTAGATGTATAAAAGGTCACATAAGTCATGCCTAGCGTGATCTTCGGACAGCAAATAGGACGGAAAGCTTGGTTCACCGGCTGTTTGTTACTTAAACGTCACTTGGAGCCAAAAGAGGAACCTTAAAGGGAAGGAAACTGATGAGCAGAGTTGTGTGACACAGGGAAAACCTTTTCGTGATGTGTGCAGTTCTTGCTTTAGGGAGATTTTGCATCTGTAAAATTTGTCCTTATTTTGCAATATTTTGTCAAAGCAAACGGGTGGTAGGGGACGTGTGGAATGCCGTGTTCAGGTTATGGTGAAAATTGATCTTGGTCTAACTGAAAATGTAGAAAATGTCCCCTTGAAAAATAGGGCCATTTATGAAGGCAAAGTGGCCTGTTTTGACCTGAAGATGTGTGTGATTTAAACCCAATAGATGAAAACACTCTCAGCTTCTTGCCGCTGCGTTTGTCAAATTGGGCCATTTTCACAAAATCACAACGAAAGGAAGCCTTGTGACTGTTTCAGTCTTGCCAAGCCCAGGCATTTCAAAATCGTCAGTCAGGCCTCCCCAAATCATGAAACTTTAAGAAATGATAAAATTTGGGTTCCTTTTTGTTGGTTTCGGAGCTTTTTGGGGTCACATTTTCAAGCTTTTCCCTGTAACCTGGAGGACTAGAAACTTTTATTTTTTACCACGAAAGCCGAGATAATCATGTAACACCCTTTATTCCGGCAGATGAGGCTTTAAGAAACCCCCCCAGCATTGTGAGACTTGCCATAAAATCATGAAAGTTGGCACCAACTGCTATTTTGCCTGGAAACCCAGGACTCTTTTCAAAGGGGGAAGGGCTGGGTGTATGGTAAATCAAAGAGACCACTTTGGATTTCAGTGAGGAATTTGAAAATCAAGCTCCCAGAATCCAGCCCTTCCCTGAAATGGTTAAAAGTGACATTATCTGTACTAGTTACCAAGAGATTTAATTTAAAAAAAGCCCCAGTGACTTCTATATTCTTTCCAAGGAAAACTAGTCACTGCGCGACATCCTCCACTCCTTACTCAAGCGGGCCAGTAGCTGTTAGTGGAATGAGCTGGGTGAGAAAGGGAGAGCGGGATGTTGTTCAGCTCGCCAGCTGCAGCAGCAAGCCAGATGTGGTGTTTATTAAGCTGTCGTAATTTGGTGCCACCCACGTGCTGTGGATTTTGCCCCCTATAGAAATCTGGCTCCTCCTCAAACTGCAAAACCGTGTAGCAAAGGAAGAAAAGACTTGACTTTCTTTCTAATGGTGCTAACAGGGGGCTTTGAAAGGCTGCCGTTCGGATGCAGTGGCAGAAGTCCCTGACTCAGCCAGCCCCAGAGGACTGTGATTTAGGAGGGAGTTTGCAGGCAGACAAGACGCCCAAGAGCTTTGGAGTAAATCTGAATCGCTGTTTGTCTCGGTCAAAGTATGGCTCTGGCGAAGCCGACCGGCCCAGGGGAGGATGGTCACTGCTGAGCAGTGCTGCCTGGTGACGTAATGCCTGCATGAGCCGCAGGAGAGGCGGGCCTTGCTGTGCCTTTAAAAAGGAGTAGCCAGTGTGAGGGGACAGGGCTCTGCTCCTACCCCAGATCCTCCCCTCGCTCTGGGGCAGTTAGTGCTGCTGCTGACACTTGTGCGCTGAAGTGCTAGGAGCCGAGTTCAGGATGCATGAGGGAGGCTTTGCCCTGGGTGAATGCACCCCCCCCCCACTAGGTCTGGTCTCTCTAACAGCCGGGTCAGGCAGCAGGAAGGGATGCCCAGCAGGTCGCTATGGAAATATCCAGGGCCACAGGAGGCCTTTGGCATCAGCCAGCTGGGGTGTGTGAAGGTTGGGGGGCGAGGGGTGTCTTCCAGGGCCTCGGATGGAGCTGGAGGGATGTGTGGGTGGGAGATAGGATCAGAGAGTGGCTGCACCGTTTAGTCTCTGCTCCCGAGCCACTGACAGAGCACCCGGCCGTCTCCTTTGATCGCGGGCAGCATCTGGCAGCATGGAGGCGCTGGGCCCGTCACCGCGTGCCGGGGAGATATGGCTCCCACGCAGCACCCATTAGGACTGTGTTCTTTTGTGCCCGAATAATGCCGAGACCACTGCAGTCACTACAGCACGGGTCTGGCCCCGGGGGAGGCCCGGGCTGTGCGCTCGAGCGAGGCTGCAGGGAAAGGCTGCAGTCAGCCACTGCTCTGTACCGCAGCCTTGTTCCTCAAGGACGCGGGGACGGGAGTGTCTCCCAACTGCCCTCTCCATCCCCCATCCTCTCGCAGGCGTCACACGTCAGGCCTCGCTGCCTGCCAGGAGCAATCGGGCGCCACACGAGCTGCCTCCGTGCCAAGTTCTTCCTGCAGACCTCGGTCCTTTTCCCTCCCCACTGCTCTCCGGGTCCAGATGTGCATGAACCACTCTCGCTTCTCCCTGCCCTCCCCCCCTTCCCTCCCCCCGTCACACACACACACACGCTTCTCCCTGCCCTCCCTCCCCCCCATGACACACACATCCCCCCACCTCCTCCTGTGACACACACATACACACAGCTACTCCCGTACCTTTGCACTACACTGTTCATTTCTTCTGTAAATACAGCCTCAGCAGGCTGCGAACTCACTCCCCTGTCAATCGTTTGGGCGCCTCTTACTGATTTCCCATCCGATGGCTGGCGGCTGACCTGTGTGAAATGAGCTGGTGGGTCTCAGTGTGGTTCCCAGCGGGGGAGGGGGCTCTCAGTGTAGGGCCAGGGGTTCTCTTGGCGGTGTAGTTAATCCACCTCCGCGGGAGGCGGTAGCTGTGTCAATGGGCGTCGACGGAGCGCTGTCTACACCAGGGGTCAGGCCGATGTGACTGCATTGCTCACAGGGGCGGATGTAGTTACACCGATGTCAGTTTGTTGTGTAGACCTGGCCTAAGGTGCACTCACACCACTGGAGGCCACGTCTGCACTATAAACGTTCATCGGTAGAACTACGTCGCTCAGGGATGTGAAAAACCCACGCCCTGAGCGATGCAGTTACACCGACCTAACCCCTGGTGTGGACAGCGCTATGGCAGCTGGAGGGCTTCTCCCGTCACCATAGCGACCGCCTCTCGGGGAGCTGGATGAACTGCGCCGCTGGGAGAAGCTCTCTTGTCGACGTAGGAGTGTCTTCGCTGAATCGCTACCGTGGCGCAGCGTTTTAGGTGTAGACTTGCCTGGAGTGCCAGGCCAGCACCCTAGCAACAAGCCAACCCTTCTTCTCTCTCGGCTTCGCCCTGTTGTCAAATGCTTCATGTGCGATTTCGCTTTGGTCTTTTAAGGCTTCAAAGTAGCAAATCTAAACCAGCTGGGGCAGGGGGTGACTGTCGTGAAACTCCTTTCAGCTGAGGCGGGAGACGTGTGCTCACAAATCAGAGCGTGGAAGAGGACCGCTGTTTCACTATTGGCCGTGCAGTTTTTGCACTGGTTGGAAGGTCTGACAGCCCTGGAGACAGAAGGTCTCTAGCCACAGGACAGGGATGGCCTGGCAATTGTTCAGGGATCACACAGTGCTGAAGGTGCTTGCAAGAGTTCTGCTTACTTCTGTATCTGGTTCCCTCCCCTTCTAAGTGGCTGGCATTACATAAAAAAGAACTTCACAATACTGTACCCCACCCAGGCCTGCGTCCTGGGAAGCTCAGCCCTTAAAGAAACAGTCCCCATTACCACATCAGTGAGCCCCACGTCTGTGTTGGAGGGACCACCTCTAGGATGGAGAGGGGAAATCATTCTCTGTGACTAAGGCTAAGATTTTACCTTGGATATTTTTATTAAAAGTCATGGACAGGACACGGGCAATAAACAAGAAATCATGGAAGCCGGAGCCCCACCATGTGGGGCTGAAGCCCACAGCCTCTGCCCCACTGTGGGGGACAGAATCCTGGAGTCCCACTGCCCGGGGCTGAATTATTGGAGTTTTCAGGAAGTCGCGGAGGTCTCATAACATCACAGAATCCGTGACCTCCTTGAGAGAGTCGTAGCCTTATCCGGGACCCATTCAGTCCCGGGGCTCTCTGCTTAGGCTGCCAACAAGGCGGGCAGTAAGAGCAATCGCGTTGTCCTGTGTGAGCATGGGGGTGGTGTGGGATGTGGACATGACTGACCTGGCCTGGCGTCTTTGTGATGAGGACCAGGCTCTGCGAGGAACTGGACTGACACCTACCGATTCTTTGTGCGCAGGCCACCAGCCAGGCATTAGGCTCTATAAGGTGATGGATTCAGACCAGTGCCCTAGAGACGGAGGCCCCTATGGCTCCAGCTTGAAGTCCCTGAGGCCTCAGGCTCCTCTAATGACTGCCCAGAACTGGAATAAAGTGACAGGGGAGCCGTGTGCTTGCAAAGGTGGATTTACTCCTTGTCCCCGGAGAGGCGAGGGCCGAGGGGGCTGGAGGTGTCATCCCTCCTCGGGGGGGTAGGGAAGAAGGGCCCAGCTCCCTTGGAGCTCTGGGAAGGAGGCTGAGAACATGCACCAGCCGAGCCTGTTGCTGGCGCACGGTTTACCCAGCTGCATGGAAGCTGAGCTCCATTGACGAGGCAGCCGAGTTCTCCCTGCGCGGCCACTCCAGCCGCCATGAAAGGAGGCTTCTGCTGTGAGTGGCATTTAAGTTAAGTGATAAGGTGTCTCAGGAGAACAGGAAATTAAGCCTGTCTGTTTTCTACCTACTCTGGTGACTCCACACCTGACAATGGGGAGGTGGTTGTCAATTGCAGATTGCAGCCCCCTGGCTGCATGGAATTCGGTTTCAAGAGGCAAGTAAAATGTCTTTGGTTTGGGTTGGTTAAACGTCCTGATCTCGGTATGCTCTCTGCCCTGCCAAACCTGGGAGCTGCAAATGATTTCTCTCCCTCACCCTGCACAAGATTTTGTTCCCCTTTAAGCCAAGAGCTCCCACCACCCCCGGAGAAAGCATTCGGGGACGGTTGTGGGTGGTAGAGTATTTTCCAGACCGAGAGCCAAATTAATTTGGAACCAGATGCTTCGGGCTCGATTCCCAACAGAGCTCGGCACCCACCCTGCTGAGAAGCTCTGAAAACCCAGCGCCTTGTTTTAGTGCCTGAATTGGAGTCCAGCTCTTGACATGGAGAATGCCTAGACTGCAGTCACAAGGCGTGATCGCAGCTCCCTAGCATGGAGCAGTGAAGCTGGGGCAACACGAGCAATTCCCCAGGGTTCTGGGCAGGCTTGCAGAGTGCACGCTGAAGCACCATTCCAGCACCCTCGCCAGCGAGATGAGAGCTAGCTCAGGTACGTTGGCTGGCACTACAGTCACACCCAGGGATTGCAGGCTAGACATAGCCGTAGAGTTGCAAGGAAATTGCAGCTCCCATGGAAGTCTGTGGTGCTCCAGTGCCTCTGAAAATCAGGCCCAGCGTTTGTACATGTTCACAGTCTTGCTAACCTCCTTGCTCCTGTGGTGCCAGCCCCAGACCAGCAGCTTAACAGGGGCGGAAGGATGGCGTGGGACTCTGGAAACCTGGGCGCAGTTTCTGCTGTGCCACAGCCTCTCTGTGTGACCTTGGCAAAATCACTTAATGGCTTAGAGTTCTCTCTCTGTCCGATGGGGATAATAGCAGTGGCCTGGCTCCCCGGAGGGCTGTGAGGATAAATGCATTGGATTGTGAGGGGCTCAGATACCATAATGGAGGCTACGTACGTACCAAACAAATGTTGTGTTTACACTATTTGCCAGTCCTCTCCCTCCTATGTAGTGGAAACCATTGGACAGTCACTGGGGGCTTCCCAGCCACTGGTCCCTGGGCCAAAAGTGGGGTCAGGAAATCACTGCACACTCTGCCAACTCAAAGTTCCGCTGGAGTTTCAGCTGGAGAAGTTACTTGCCGCTGACAATTGCAAACTAGTATATAACCATCAACCTGTGGGACTCACTGCTGCAGGAGTCTTTGGGACAACGTTTATAGCTGGGTTTTGAGAACAGCCTGGATAACGTTCATGACCATTAATAAATACACTCCTGCTAAGATGAGGGTAACAGGGAGTAAGCTCCTTGCTGAAGGGGTCAGGAAGATGCTTTTCCCCAGTTAGAACGGTACAATTGGCCAGGTGCATTAATCCCCCCCCCTTCTTTCTCTGAAGCTTTAGATGTTGGGACTGGAGCCCACATACTTGCTAGGCTATTTGTCCATCTGGTATGGCAATACCTGTGTCCAGACCCAGAGGCAGCTACATTCCAGTCCAGGTGAACCTGTTCATTATAAAAACGTTGCACGGTTCTAATCAGCCATCCTGATCTTTATTTCTAGCTCACTGTGTGGCTTACGGGGGTGGGGTCAGATGGTCCAGTGAGTAGGGCACCAAACAGAGTCAGGAGATCTGGGATCTAGTTTCAGTTCTGCCACTGACCTGCTGTGTGACTGTGCGCAATTTGCTTCACCTCCTTGTGCCTCAGTTTCCTCATAGAGAGCGTGATGTGGCATCGATCCTTGAGGGGGCCACTTAGGGATCTGGGGCAAAATCAGTACTTGGTCCTGCTAGTGAAGGCAGGGGGCTGGACTCGATGACCTTTCAAGGTCCCTTCCAGTTCTAGGAGATAGGATATCCTTTATAAATGTTTGTCCAGTGCTTTGGGAACCTCAGATGGCAGAAGCTTCAGAAGGATAAAATTAGGGCTGGTTGAAAGTTTTCCAGTGGAACATTTTTCCACCCGAAAATTCCAATTAATCAAAATCTAAACACTCCCCCGGAGCTCACCAGTTTTGCCAAAACTTCACTTTTTTAGGGGGGGGGGAAATTGAAATGAAATGAAACATTTCAGTAAGGTTGAAATATTGTGTTTGGACCTTACCGTAATGGAAGGTTTTAAATTTTCATTTCAGAACGACGTTCTGTTCTGAAATGTATTTCATCTTGTAGTATAAATGTTTCCTATAGTTATTATCAACTGTAATATAAAATAAACAAATGAAATTAAAAAAAAAATGTTTCCATCGACTTGAAACAATTTCGTTTATTTTGTTTTGGGGGAAATTTCAAACTTTTATGTTTGGCTCCAATTCCAAAGAAAACCAAATTTGGAAATTGGGGGCTTTCTGTGATATGGTGAAATATTACAGTTATACAACAAGAAATCGATTCCAAGGCCAGAAGGAACCATTGTGATCACCTAGTCTGACCACAGGTCATAGGACTCCCCCAAAATAATTTCTAGACCAGAGTTTTTAGACAAAGGAGGAGAGTAGAAAAGAATAGTCCAGAGAAAAGAGCGTCCAGTCCCATCTGCAATATCCTCATCTTGTCTCAATGAGGCAACGGATCCACCACCGTTTGTCTTTCCAGGACTTAAAATGCAGGGTGGAAATCTTAGACATTCCCCCAGAGGTGGAGCTTCTTGCCCCAGGGGCTGCAGATACTTTAAATCCTTGCCAATGCAGGAACCCAGAGCTACCAAACTCCTCCCTGCTCAGGTGCCTGGTCAGAGCTGGCTAGTGCAATGCAAACAATAGCTTGTGAAATGAATATTGGCCTTTCTCCCTCACCGGGGTTTCCAGCGCCATTTCTAATACAGACAGTGGAGTGAATGCTGCACAAACGCCTGCAAGTGAAATGATGCTAATGGGCAATGATTAATTTTTTTTTTAATGGAAAAAACTGTATGTGTACAGAAGCAAGTTGGCTCCTTTGGTTGTTAAAGGCATCACTGGGATGTTACATCACCTGTGCAAAAAAACTGCTATAAATTAGAAATAGCGTGTGTGCGCGCACACATTGATACTGTGCTGTTTACCTTCTGAATAGCTCCCAAACATTTATTGCCTCTAGAACATCCTCATCAGTGTGGTAGTGAGCTATTGTTCCCTTCTTACAGGTGGGGAAACTGAGGCACACAGTGGTTACGGACGTGCTGCTCAGCAGTTGCAGCTCCTATTGACTCTACTGAGAGTTCTTGGTCCTTTGCACTTCCAAGAAGCAGGTCCTGAGTTTGTCTGAGGCCACGGAGCAAGTCAGCGTCTGTCCCGGGAGTAGAACTCGGGTGTACCAGGCTCTCAGTCCTGTGCTTGAACGAATCGATCTGTTTTCCCCCTAGACAGAGACACAGTGTATAGAGCTGTGAACTCGCTGCAATGGCCGTGTCGCTGCTGTATGGAAAGTTTGGGATGCCCAGGTTGCTGCTATGTGTGAATGCCCCGACGGTGCCGCTTTGAAAGCAGAGTGCTGCCTGCCGCTGGGCTCCCGGCTTCCCTTGATCTGAGAGGGGTGGCCCAGACTGGCTCTATGCTAATCAGAGCTCTCTGGATTGCCTAGTTTGGGCCTGATCCTAGACTCATTGAAGCTGCTGGCTGTTTGGCCTTTTATTGGGGCAGGATCTGGCCCATTTTAAGCCAGTGGAGGAACGCAGATCCTGGAAGTCGGCTGTCTTTCCCTGCTTTGTTTCGCTGTCTCCCCCATGCAGGTGGCTCCAAGGGTGTGTCTACGCAGGGAAATTAACCACAATAGCTATTTTCTGGCTTAGCTTAATCAAGTTAAAGCTTAACTGCCAAATGAAATCCGAAAACGGCACTCTTACTCTGGATTAAATTTGTCTACACGGGGAGCTATTCTGGAGTAGCTACAGCACCGTAAGGCCACACTCTACATGACAATTTCCCCATGTAGATAAAATCACCTTCTCTGGTCCTGGATCCCACACCAGTGATCACACGCAGAAGTCCAACAGAAGTCACCTACAGGGCAGCAAGTGCTCATTCGTGAACTGCCTAGGCAGCCGTACAGACCAGCCGGTCGGGTCCCTCCTCTCTACGCTCCCCAAACGGTCAGCGAATGCACCCCTTGCAGCTCCACAGTTAAGTAGGCTGGGGAAAGTAGGTCGTGTGGGCAGGCTTTGTCCTACATATGTAAATCACGTCTATTTATGGTCACCGGCGTGACAGCAGGATCTGGTCTCTCTCCCTCGTTCCGTCTTTGGGTGCAAGTGGTTTGTTCTGAGGCCATCTCAGGCTGGGTGTGCGCCATGCTTTGCAGTGCAGTGCCTTCGCTGTTCCTGTTTGCTAGCACTCAGTAATGAATGTCAGAGGATCAGCAATCCGCTGTGCTGTGTGGTGTGAAATAAACACGGCACTGGGGTTGTGTTGCATCCGCATCACTTGTCAAGTAAAGCTAGAAGAGCCAAGGGAGTCACTAGTGACCAGCTACCAGGGAAGCATCATTAGTGCTAGGGCCTGGGAGTCAGGACTCCTGGGTTCTATTTATGGTTGTGCTATTTGCTCTCAGCATGATCTTGGGCAGCTCACTACAGAGTAGAGCCAGGCACATTTTTTTGACTGAAACTTTTTTGGAGGGGTGAAAAAATGCAAATTCTAGTGGAGCGAAACATTTTGCAACTGTATGTCAATTGGGCAAATTGTGTCGGTCAAAAAAACCCCAAACCAAACCGCCCTTAATAATGTCTGGAAAAGTCTAAACAGTTTGTTGTGACATTTTAGCAATGAAATATGCCGACTTTGGGGTTTGATATTTACCTTTTCATTTTATTGTTTTTAAAAAGGAGAAATAAAAAGCTCAACGTTGAAACAAAAAATTGAGTTTGACCTGAAACTATTCTTTTCGAATTTGCAATTTGCTGATAATTTTGAAAAGTCTCATTTTCCTGTCGACCCCAAACCAAATCCTTTTTAGATTTTTTTTTCTTTTTCAAAATTGCCCCCAAACCAAAAAATACATTATTTGCACAGCTCTAATTACAGGGGATCATAGAATATCAGGGTTGGAAGGGACCTCAGGAGGACATCTAGTCCAACCCCCTGCTCAAAGCAGGACCAATTCCCAGACAGATTTTTGCCCCAATCCCTAAATGACCCCCTCAAGGATTGAACTCACAACCTTGGGTTTAGCAGGCCAATGCTCAAACCACTGAACTATCCCTCCTCCCAGAATGGAAGGGCTCTGGGCTCTTGATTCGCTATATAACCTGGGTGCCCTCTTATCTCACAACGGATGCCACTGTTGGAGTGGAATGCTGGGGAGAGGTTACAAGACCTGGGCTTCCACTTCCTGAGTTGAATGGGACCTTCTACCAACTTATTTAGATACTTACCATATATACTTGCTCATTAGCCCGTTCGTTTATAAGCCGACCCCCCAAGATGGTTAGGTAAAAATAGCAAAAACTATATGACCCTTTCATAAGCCGACCCTATATTTCAGGGGTTGGCAAACTTTGGCTCCCGGCCGTCAGGGTAAGCAGCTGGTTCGTTGGGACATTTTGTTTACTTGGAGCGTCTGCAGGCATGGAGCCCCTCAGCTCCCTGTGGCCGCGGTTCGCCGTTCCCAGCCAATGGGAGCTGCGGGAAGTGGCGTACCACAGGGAGCAGACGTTCCAGGTAAACAAAACGACAATGTATTAGAGATTCAATTCAATGATTCCGTAGAGTTTAAAATCATCAAATTTTGGTGTAGACCCGTTTATAAGCCGACCCCCTTTGCTCTCTGATACGTCACTTTTTTACCAAAAATATTCGGCTTATGAACGAGTATATACGGTATATGGCCTCCATCACCTCACATCCTAACAGAGCAGCTTCTTGGTATCTCAAATAGCAATTAGAATCACAATCTCTCTCCTGCCCAGTTAGCAGCCGAGAGCCCCTTTAGTGTATAGTCTCTGACTAAGAATGCAGGAAGACTTAGAACAGACTTCCCTCTGCTTTTCATACTAGCTGTGTGGGGCAGGCTACCTTTATAGCCCGGCGGTAAATTTGTGACCACTTAGGACAGAGGGCTTCTCCACCGCAACACAGAGGAGCAATTCTGGTTCCACAGAGCTCTTAGCAGCCGCAGAGCCAGAGTCAGTTCCCCCATTTGTTGGTGTGGGTCTTTCTCCCGGCAACAGGGAAGAGAAAACCTTTAAAAAAAAAATGGTTGTAAAAGCAAGAAACTTGGCAGGGGGACTCGGCGGCAGATGCGTTATCTGAATTCATTCTTGGAAATTGACTAGATTTTCAAGTTGACGGTGCCCCTTTAAATTAGAGCAGGATTACTCAACAGACCTAATTCATATTGGAGTCCCTCGGAAAATAACAGAAATGCTCCAGGCTGCTAACACGTTTGAATTTGGCAAGCGCAGCATCTTAATCAACATCCATTAAAATTTTCATGACAGCTTTGGGGGGGAGAAAAAAAAACTTCTTCCAGCCAACGATATGTGAGCTTCAAACGGAGCGTCTGACTGTCAGGGACAGGGGTTTGCAGAGCTCCAGCCTTGGCTAATTACTTGTAATTAAGCCCCAACAGGAGCAGGGAAAGGCCCAGCCAGCAAGGGGCTCCCCCCTTCCACACCCTCCCCAGCACTTTTGGGGAATCTGCGATGGTGGAGGGAAAATCTGTATTAATCTGCACCCAGCAGAGCAGTGCCCGGGAGCCACTAATATATTCCTGATTAATCATTATTAGGAGGTTCATTATCCATAGCTCAGTGCGAGAACGGATTGGGAGGGGCGAGGGGCCTCAAATAATTGAACTGCAACAGTTTTAGGAGTAGATATTAGGAGTAGACAGTTATTGCAGCTTTCCTTGCCAAAGCAAGTGGAAGCTTTTCCCTTTTAATGCTTGTTAAATATGCTCCTAATTAAGCCTCCCTCTCTGTCTCACTCATTCTTATTAATTCCCATAATTTTGTACATTTCTTCCCCCTTTTTGTCACACAATATGGCAATGCACCATAAATGGATTCTGTAGTGTGAGCAAATTTTAATGAAACTCCCCATACACCTGTTGTGAAAGGGGTAAATTTGGGATGCTATGATGGTCACACCTGCACAGATTCACATGCACCTGGAACACCTGCCAAGCCTATGTTTGCACCCGCATGTAGGCGGGAAGTTGTGGCTGCAATGGGCATGCTGTTGCAACCACAGCAGAAAACGTTGCTCTGTAATTCCACGGGAACAGCATTATTCATGGGAGAGCAAGGGGCAGGCACTGGACTGGGACTCAGGAGACTGGGATTCAGGTCCTGTCTCTGCCATGAAGTCATTATGGAATCTTGGGTGAGTCACTTTCTGTTTCCCGCCTGTAAAATGAGGATATTGCTCCTTCCTTTGTCTTGTCTAGTTAAAAGCAGCGACTGACTGCTGCTCGCTACGCGTTTGTACAGCGCCTAGCGCAATAGGGCCCCGATATCAACTTGGCTTTCTAGGTACGACCATAAAATGACTAATAATAATGCTCTCAAATAGCTGCTGTGCGGGAGAGAGTGGTTGTGCTGTGGGGATCTGTAGGGGGAAATCAGGCAGTGGTGTTGGGCTTTGTGTATCATGCGGATGCCAGGGCCATGGAAATGGGCCTTTGGGTCGCTTTAGACACTTCAACTGACCCTGATGAGACTTCTTCATAATATTTTATGTTTCGTTGTTTATCATTTTAATTACAGTCTTGTTTTGTGGTGCTTTTTACTGTACAGGGCTTAAGGGCACTTGGTGATGTACTGTATGAGTGAAACCACCTTGTGGAAGCTAGAAACTCAAAGGCATTTCGCATACGTGCACTGGCTTTTGTTATTGCAGGGTGGCTCAGGCGGGCTGGGGCTGCACTGACGGTGATTTCCTCCCCCGGTAAAGGATCGCAAGGTCTTTTCCAGAAGAGCTTTTAAAATGAATTACGGAGTAATATGTTTGTAGGTTGGGAGTAGCCGCCTTGTCCCAAACTTTAAAGCTCTGTTGTTATCAAAGCACCGGTGTTTCTTGCAGATAAGAGGAATAATGGAGTGGGCAGAGGGTTTCCAGTAGGAAAATGCCTTCTCAAAGGGCTGTGAGAGCGCAGGCATCCTGAACTGGCTCTGCTCCTTCTCCTTGGAGTCAGACCCCTCTGAATTTAAAGGTTCCCAGCTAGATTCCTTTTAGAAACCCACTGAGACCAAACTGTTGCTCTCCAAACTGAGGGTATCTCTGCGCTGCCAGAAAAGGTGTGCTCTTAACTGGGTTAAAATAGCAGTGAAGATACGGCAACTCGATTTTTAACTTGGGTCCGCAGCTTGCGTCCACCCCAGGCTGCCCTACAGGCTTTTAACTCGAGCTGCAAACCTGAGTTAAAAGCCTGGGTCTTCACTACTGTTTGAACCTGAGCTAAGAGCAGGTCTTTTTTTGCAGTGTCGACATACTGTTAGCGACCTTCCTAATGGCCACCACCTCAGTTAACCCCACAGAAAAAAACGGATTTCCGTTGAGAACTATCTCTAGTCTGAGTTAAAGGGGCAGAAAGTTCTCACCATCCTTTGGTGGCCCCAATGTGGAATGACTTGGTTAGCGTGAGCCCAGTTTCCATCTCAAATGACCGCCGTAATGACCGGCACCGTTTGGAGACCGCCCCAGCAGAGAGGTTGGTGACTGAGCTCCCTGTTCCACCCCAGAGGGCATCCTTCCAGCCGCTGAGGGGATTCACACAGGCAGGGTAGCTTGCACTTTCCTTGCTGGCGGAGAGGAAGTGTCAGGATGCAGGAGCAGCTAAGCTGGCACTATTGCTGGGCAGACAGAGCCAGGAGGACTTGTAGATATTTTGGTGGCTCCAGGAAGGCTCTATCAGTACATAAGTTAAGGCACCATTATTATTAGCCCAGTTCCTGGATTCTGTAGGACCAATAACACTGGTTGTGCAGGGCAAATGCCTTCCTCTGGCAGCTCTCTCGAGTTTCTTTTCACCAGTACGCTTCTGAGAGCGGACATGGGTTCGCGCGATTGTCCTGGGAAGTGCATTTCAGCAGAGCTGGGTGGGAAACCGTTTTCCTGTCTGGTGACTATTTCTGAGTTTGAATTATTTTCCCGTCGCGAATCGAGACCCAAAAAAATCAAAAGCTCAATAATAGTTGTGATCCGAACGTTTTTTCCCTGTGTTTTGGGGAGAACGTTGAAACGTTGTGATTCGCTTTTGATCCTTTTTCTTTTTTAACGCTTTTCAGTCTAATTAGCTTAAGTTCTGAAACAAAAAGTCATTTCAAACCAGAAACTTGTTTCAACACCATCAGAACTTTTCCTCAACGTTTTTTCGAGTGGGGAAATTTGTCGAATTCGACCCTGTGTCATGACATTTCCATTGTGATGAGTCAGCATTTTTGACCAAAAAATATCCTTGAAAAATTCCTGGTCATCTCCAGATTCCAGGTCTTTGCTGCGGCCCCTTTAACAGCAAAACGGTGAGGTTCATTCCAGGAGGAACGAAAGTGCCCAGTTGGGAGGTGGAAACAATCCCGTGTGACTTAGCTGACCAATCACGCAGCTCAAACACGGAGCGCTCATGATTCCAGTGACTTGTTCACCAACAGCTGAGATTGGTTTGTGGCCCAAAACATTCACTGATTTGTCAAAATCACAGTCTGTTCCTAGGTGATTGGCCAATGGTGGGTGGGGTGGGGTAAAGGGGCCAAATAAAATGGTTCCTTGTGACTTGTTAGCCTTGCTGTCCACAGCACAGGGCAAGGGGAAGGGTCTTTTCCTCGGTGCTGCACCTGAGCCACGGACTTCAGACCCGGGTGCCAGCACTATCTAAGCCTGTTCAGATCTGGAGCCCATTCCAAAGTGTTGCCTTTAACCCCTTCCTTGCTAGCACCTGCTGGGACCCCTGACCTGTCTGAAACACCACTTCTCTATGAGAACGTTGGCCTGTCTGCAGCCATCCATGCCCTTTGAAGCCCAAGGGAATTCAGTGAATGACACGGAGTTCCTGTTTAAAGAGGCTCTCGGCCAGTGGGGAGAAAGGAGAGGTTTTAAGGCTCCAGGATCTGTGCATTGCCCCGTACGCATCCCGAGTTCAATACCAGCATGGTTAATTTCAGTCTGGTACTTCTGCTCCTCCAGGGAAGGAGCAGCTGGCTCCATTCCATGGGCTTTAAATGCCCCTTTCCCTTTAATTTCCAAGGCTGCAGGAAGGCTCCGTGTGCTGGGTAATGCATTTCCTTCTCTCCTGACTCTCAGCAGGGACCTTCCTTCCAAATCCTTTTCTCCTCAGGTCTCTGAGATGTCCCAGGCTTCCTCCCCTCTCTCGCCAACTGTCACTCTTCACAGCTCGCTGCTACAAGCCCATATGCCGAGTGCCACTACCCGGGGACCTTCCCAGAATGCCTTGTGTCCGGTCTCTTCGCACCTTCCGCGTTTGTTACGCTTTCCATCACTGAATTCTGGCTGGAGGCGGCGGGACGGCTGCAGCCTTTGTCCCTGCGAGGGCTGCGTGGCTGAGACTTCAGTCTGTCCAACTGAGGGGGATGGTGTGTGTCAGACCCGGATTGGAGCATCCATATCCTGCACTGAAGGAACCAGTCCCAGGGCTGGGAGGAGAGGCACAAGGGCAGGTGTCTCTGCTGGTCTCGTTGCAGCTGTTTTATATGCAGCTCCCGTCCCTGGGTTTCCTGTGGAATTTGCTGGGGGTGGTTGGAGGTGTTAGAGAGACGAGAGGGAGACGCAGTCAGGGAGAAATGATGGGGCAGCGGGTGTCAGAGATGTGGCTTTGGGGAGCCCAGTTCTCCCTTCTAGTGCCTTGACCACGGAACAAGGGAGACTCGGCGCTCTGACATGTAGTGCCAGCCGTGTCCCAGTGCCGGCCCAGAGCAGGGTGGGCGGGAGATGGAGCGTGGGGTACGTGGCTCGCTCAGTCTGCGTGTGCAATACAGAAAAGGTGGTGTGACAGGAGCAGATCCTGTCACGTCTGCTGTTGCCCTGCAGTGTTGTAAGAGATGAAGTGTGTGTGTGTGGGGGGGGGAGGAGGGCAGGCAAGGTAAAGCTGCCAAAGGCACCAGCTCACTTGTGGGAACACAGCAGCTACTGGCGCTAATCAGAGGCCAAATGGGGGTGGAGGGTGGGGGAAGGGCGCAAAAGGAGGAGGAGTGTCTCCCAAACTCCACTCACAAACCAGGCTCCACCAACCAAAAGCAGGCCTCCCAGTAGATTGTTCAGCTCTTCATAATACAGCCTTTTCTCTCTTTTCTTCCACGCTTCGATCAGCAGAGATGTAGCTAACACTTGTGGCCTTGTTGTCATTAGGCTTCATAGTGAACACTCTATGCAAATGAGCGAGGGCAGGTCACGCCCCTCACAACCTTTGTTTCAGTCTATCTGCAGACTCAGGGAGACATCAGTGGACCGGATAACCCTTGACTCAGGGTTTGAAGGTTTTCGTCACAACCGCGAGGGCTAAAAACCTTTGTTTTTAAATTGAAATTAAAGTTTAAATTCTGGAGCAAGAAGATGTAGCCACAGTGGTGGAAAGCATTGGTTTGCCAAGCCAGCCTTGTTTGACCCTCGGTACCACTGTGGGACCCATGGTGTCTAAGGGCTAGATAAGTGCATAACGCAACTGCAAACGGCATATGTGGTATGAATAGGCATGCAGTAGATTGGAACTTGGGGGGCCTTGGGTCCTTTTGGTTGTTATTAATGACTTGTATTACACTAGTGCCCTGACCAAGATCGACGCCGATTGTGCTCGGCGCTGTACAACCACACAGTGAGAACCCGGCCCTGCCTCCCAGAGCATGTGTTTGACCCAGCGTGGAATCCATTCATGAGGCAAATCCCTGCAGTGGATGAGATCCTGGGACTGGCTGTGACCATGTGTACCCACGGCAGCGCTAGCCCAGAGGTGACAGGCAGACCCAGCTACAGCAGAGCGGACGCTGTGTGCTGCACTGTTAGACACAGCGGGGACGGCCGTACAATCTCCCATCCGAGTCTGGTGAGGCTTCCTCTGACCTCCCTCTGTGGCTAGAGGTTACCTGTGTGACACTCTTTAGACCTGCCGCTGATGCCTTCAGCTGCCGGACGCTGATGCAGCAAGGATCTCTTGCGTAGTTTGAGCTGACGACTAGCGTGACGGGTGCTGGGTTCCCAAGAGCTGCAAGTGACTCACTGCCTCTTTCTTCAGCGAGTGTGTGTGTCAGGGAGGCACTTTTGCACTTGCTGGCTGCAGCCCAGTGGATTTATGGGGGATTGATTTACACTTGCCTGGTTTGCAGTCATTTTCGGGGATGTCTGTTTTTCCCTGGAGTCCATAGAGGGGGGTGGGGAAAGGGGGAAGGATTACGGAGTGGGGCAGCCCTGTGCTACACTATGCCCACATTATACCCTCCATCTCACCCCCCTGCCAACTGGGCAGTGAGCAAGCCCCGGCCGTCGCCTTCCTTTTGATAACCTCGCGCCCTGGGTGAGCCCCCTGGATGCTTTCTCACGCCAATCCTGCCGTTGGGAAGAGCTGGTTTAGGAGCCACAGGGCTCCTCTCCTTAGCATCCCCCCACTTCCTTCACCCCTCACCCCACTTCCCACCCCCATTCAGAAGCTGCCTTTCAGCAGCCGGTCGCCTCCTTGCCGAGATGGCAAGCAGCCAGCTTGTCCATTGTTGGAACAAATTCTTCGAGTGGGGGAGTCCAAGGCTCCAGACAACCGCATCCGGCCCTCCTTCCCTGGCCAGGCGGTTCCCTCTGACCATTCTCTCTGCTTCCCGGGACGCTCTGGGGCTTGGCAGTTTGGCAAAGCCCTTGGGATAGAGAGAGAGGCTTTGCTGCTGCCAATGAAGCAGCGTTGTAGCCCTTGAATGGGCAGGAGGGTGGCCAGGATGCTGGGAGGGGATTAGGGGATTCAGTGCTGGTGAATGGTGCTGCAGACCAATTCCTCTGTCTATGGAGTGGGCATTGACTCCCCTACAGTGGGCCCCCACCATGTCTTTCAGAGACCCCCTTGAGGGGAGCCAGGGAATTCAGTCTGGGCTCAGCTTCCCTACCATGACTGCCAATAAAGGGGCCCACTGCAGCTGGACTGAGACCCACTAACTCATCTCCTGTAGAAAGCCACTGCCCAGGCATCGCTACCTCCATCGTCTGTGCCGGGGGGTTACAGCAGTAACCTGTATGAGGGGAAGGCCGAGAGCCAAACCTGGACCCGCCGTAAATGCATTCGCACCCTCCGGAGTTCAAAAGTCACGAGGCAGGCCCTGAAAATCACGAGATTTTAAAAATAATAATTTGGGCCCTTTTTCTTTCCTTTCTGGCTCCTGACTCTGTAGGTCACACTTGTCACGCTTTTTTTTCCTCTGCAGCCAAGAGGGGTAGAAAGGTCTCCTGCAGTATCTTGAGTCTGGGAACTTGCAGAAAACCGTCAAATATCGTTAGAGTTGCAATCAAATCACTAGAGTTGGCAACACTTGTGTAAACGGGTCCCACCCTATTCACTCCGCTGCAGCTGTGCCTGTTTACCGCAAACCTCAATCTTCAGCATTCAGGGTTATTATTTAATGATTCCTAGATTCCAGGGCCAGAAGAGACCATTGTGATCATCTAACCCGCCTTCCTGTGCAGCACAGGCCAGAGAACTGCCCCCAAATAATTCCTAGAGCCGAGCTTTTAGAAAAACATCCCATCTTGATTTAAAAATTGTCAGTGATGGAGAATCCACCATGACCCTGTCGTAAATTGTTCCAGTGGTTCATTACTCAGTGTAAAAAAATTAGGCCTTATTTCCTGTCTGAATTTGTCTAGCTTCTGCTTCCAGCCACTGGGTAATGTTAGACCTTCCTCTGCTAGATTGAAGAGCCCATTATTAAATATTTGTTCCCCATGTTGGTATTTACAGACTGTGGGCAAGTCACCCCTTAACCTTCTCTGTGTTAAGCTAAATAGATTGAGCTCCTTGAGTCTATCACTGTAAGGCAGGTTTTCTAATTCTTTATTCATTCTCATGGCTCTTCTCTGAACCCTCTCCAGTTTATCAACATCCTTCTTGAATTGTGGGCACTAGAACGGGACATGGTACTCCAGCAGGTTGTCCCAGTGCCGAATACAGCAGTAAAATCACCTCTCTGCTCCTAGCTGAGATTCCCCTGTTCATGCATCCCAGGATCGCATTAGCCCTTTTGGCCACAGCGTCACCCTGGGAGCTCACATTCAGCTAATTATCCAGCGTGACTCCCAAATCTTTTTCAGAGTCACTGCTTCCCAGGGTAGAGTCCAACATCGTGTAAGCGTGGCCTGCATTCTTTGTTCTTAGATGTACACATTTACATGGAGCTGTATGTGCTCAGCTCACCAAGAGATCCAGATTGCTCCGAATCAGTGACCTGTCCTCTTCATTATTTACCACTTCCCCTCACTGCATGATGTAGCAGCTCCCATGTCAAGGTCTCCAAGCTCTTTATACCCCTCCTCCGCCCCCCAGGAGACAAGTTAACGATCATTACCCTGTTTCATAGATGGGGAAACTAAGCCCAAAGAGGTTTAGTGATGGAAAATCTGCATCACAGCGGGTAATCCCAGAGCGCCCGTCTCCCCGTCCTGTACAGCGGCGGCTCTCAACCATTCCAGACGACTGCACCCCTTTCAGGAGTCTGATTTGTCTGGCCTACCCCCAAGTTTCACCTCCCTTAAAAACGACTTGCTTTCAAAATCAGACATAAAAATACAAAAGTGTCCCATGACACTGCTACTGAAAACTTGGTGACTTTCTCATTTTTATCATAGAATTATAAAATAAATCAACTGGAATATAAATATTGTACTTCCATCTCAGGGTATAGTAGATAGAGCAGTATATACAAGTCATTGTCTGTATGAAATTTTAGTTTGTACCAACTTCGCTAGTGCTTTTTATGTAGCCTGTTGTAAAACTAGGCAAATCTCTAGATGAGTTGATGGACCCCCTGGAAGAGCTCTGCACACCCCCGAGGGCACATGTATCCCTGGTTGAGAACCACTGCTGTACAGTATGTTAGCAGCAGAACCACCCGTTGGTTACCCATTTTGGCCTTCAACACCCCGTTTCCTGATTCTCCCACCCTGGCACCCTAAGCTGATCAGAAAGCACCTCCTTTGCAGAGTACCTGGAACACATCTAGGAGGCAGAATGACCCAAACCCTCCCTGTGGATGAAATAACAATTTGGTCAATAACTGGCTGAGAATTCAGCATCCCCGTTGAGTTAAGGCATGGTCAGGAAGCGCTCAACACAAGGCATATCTATGAAAGATCTCTCTCGAGCGAGCAGGGGGGTGGATGGGAAGGGGGGCTGCTTTAGCTGGGAAAGGGTTAAGAGCCCTGCACACCCATGCATAACAGCCTCCGCTCAGGGGAGCCTGCCGACCTGTACTGAACCAAATTCACTCTCTGTCAGATTGCCAGGGGCCACTTAGCTGGGACTGATGGAGAGGTGACCGCTGGAGTGAAAGCCTATTAATAGTCACAATAAGAGGTTGTGGGGTTTTCATACCATTTCATTCTCTGGGATCAGTTTAATTACAGTCATTTAAAAGCAATCAAAAGGTGGCAAGAGGAATATTGAAACTGTAATAGCTGGGAACTGATTGCTCGTGTGATTGGGGCGGGGGTGGAGTTAGAAAGCCAATGTTATTTTCTTTTTTCACCCGTGTCACAGAAAGCTGGCTAACGAGCAAAGAGCTGCTTTTTTGTTTTTAATGAAGTGGATAGGGCCAGATCCTCCACTGCAGTAAACGAGCCTAGGTCTCGTCATTTCAACGGGAGCTAGCGTGGGTCACACCAACTGAGAATCTGTCCCGCTGAGGTAGGAGGCAGAACATGCTTTCGATGCGCGGAGCCAACCGAAGGTGCATTCGGCTGCCTGGAGTCCTGTTCAGAAATGGCTGCAGGGCGGGGGGCCTGCGGAATGAGATCTAAAAGCCAGGGTGCCCTTGTTTTTGTATCAGGAGGGGAAAGGAAGTCGTTAAGGAAAGAACAGGGAGAGGTGGAGCCGCTCTTGTGTTAGAGGAGAACAATGCACCAAGGCTTTCCCCGAGTCACGGGCTGCCAGAGATTATTCTGTTCCCAGCCACTTCCTGAAGGAAAGGTACGAAAGGAACGGGGTGGAAAAGCGCTTTGCAAAACTATCTCACCTCATGTGACGCAGGCACCAGTTTAATTGGTTCCAGCTAATATAGCTGGTCCAATTTGCAGCTACCCAGTAGCTTCTTTGATCTACTTATGTACAGCCCACATCACCACACTACGTTGTTAATAGAGCCGATCCTCAAGCCTGCCCCTTGGTGGGAGGTAACAGCCTCCTCCTTTTAAAGATGGTGAATTGAAGGAGGGTAGATTAAGTGACTTGTCCAAGGTCATACCGTGAGCCTGTAGCAGAGCTGGGAACTGAGCCCCACTCTCCTGAGTCTGCTTAGCCTCCGAACCATGAGACCATCCTGCCTCAGCACGGTGGGAAAAGGCCCGTTCCTTGACTAAAGTTACGAACTGAGGGTGTAGCTACGCTGCAATCAGCTCTGTGATCTGCAGTCTGATCCAGGCTAGCTCAGGTATGTCTAGACGTGCTGCAGTCCCACCTCTGACTGCAGCAGAGACACGCTCGGAGTTAGACCAGGCTGGCTGTGGATACAAACTGTGTTTGGATCCAACTCCGTCCGTGACTGATTGTAGTGTAGTCCGGGCCTCAGGGACTGGCCATGCTTGCCTGGAGCTGGGAAAGGGTTTCCCTTAGTGCTTGTGAGGCATCCCATAGCCGGTGTCAGCAGAAATGATGTTTTCCTCCTCTTGCCGTGGGGTGGCATGGATGGGATTTTTAAGCCCTGAGTCAGTTTGCACATGATGGGGAAGACGAGGAGTCATGCGGGTGGAAGGCAGAACGTTAAGCAAGTCCAGGTTTAAGATTGGCAGGCTCCAGCTTAGTGAAGACACGTTATCCCGGGGCAGAGAGCTCTCTAAGGGCTTGTCTTCACTGCAGAGTTAGCCTGGGCTCGTACTAGGATGTTTCCTTAACCCTTGTCCCATCCATAAACAAAACCGTCTCTCCCAAATGTGGTGCTTTACACCCGAACTCAGCTAGGCAAGACCCTGGGCTTTGCTGACCCTCAGGCTGGTCAGCCACCACTTTGCAGTGAGGACACAAACGCTGATACTCCTGCAGTGCCTTCCCCCAGTTTCACCTACGTGAAGGACAGACAATTCTCACACCGGGAAAGAATCTTAGTTTATTGCAGTGCTAAGAACCACGGGACTTGCCGCCAGAAACCCGAACGACACCCACGGGGGAGTGCAGCGTCAGTGAGGACACAGTCACTCGGGCAGGGCTTTGCAGTGTGGCTGCTCATGCCTGGGCTAGGCTAACCCGGGCGTTCAGAGCCAGGTGCTGATCACCCAGGCGCACTAACTGTACAGCAACCGAGCTGCTGATGGCTCTAATCTCACATTTTTATGAAGGCCTAAATGTCCATAACTCTCAGAAATCCAGCGTCCTGAGACACGAAAAGTTGAGGACCCTCTTTTGGAGGAATATGGAAAAGCCATCGGCGCCCTCACCAGAATAAAGGAGCCTCGTGCCCAGGCTGTTTGTGAAGGCTGCGGAGGAGTGGGAGGATATAAAGGTGACTCCCAGGCCTGAACCATGAAGAACTCTGATGATGTAGGATCCCAGCCTGTATACATGAATCATTTCCCTTACCACTGCAATGCAGCCACTTCTGGGGTAGGATGTGGCAGCTGTTTAGGACACAGCAATGCCACTCACCGATGCAAGAAAATCAGTGGAGAAGCGTCCTGTACCCATCTGAAGCTGCAGGAGGAATTTTATGGACTCAGAAAAGAATATGTACAGCACCTAGGACAAGGGTATCTTAGTCCATGATGGGGTGCCCATGCAGTCCAAATAATTAATATTAATGATGTGCTCCAGCTGTGAAGAGTGTGGGAAAACTTAGAGACAGCCTTCACTGGCACCTTTATTTTAATTTCATAGCACTTAGCTAGAGAAAGTCGTACGCCTCCCCTAGCCTGCAGCCGTCTGCAGGACTGATCGGTACAGTCCATTCCCCAGGGCTTGTCCCAAGAAGTTTTAAATGCCCCGTGCGAAGGAGCATCCCCCGTGCCCTGTTTTTCATGGTTTATTGTTACTCAATGTAAATAATACCCAGCTGCAACGACCATCATGGCAAAGCCACCACTGGGGATTTAAACTTGGGACATCCGGAACTAAAAGCACGAGCCGCTCTATCTCGGAGAAGTAAATCCCGTAGCTGGGAACTGTAGCAGAGCTGTATCTTCGGTGGGCCAGGCACAGATGGGGACATGTAACACAGTGAAAAGTGGGGGACATTTGTCTCTTGCGAATCCATCTGCTCCTTGTTCTAGGGCTAAATACAGAAAACATGGGCCACATGCGCACAATTGGCACTAGCTATGGTTTGCGGAGCACGGCATGAGTCACCACTGGCTGTTTATAGGAGGGGAAGGGAGCCTGTAATTCCTTTAACACTGATCAGTCAATCCTTGGCTATTCAAGGTCTCCTTCCTTGGGGATCTCTGGCACCAGGGGGAAAAGCTTTTAGATGTCCTTGTTTTCTGTAATTTTACAGGACGCTGGCCAGGTGTTTAATCATAGCTAAGGTGGCCTGTATTTTTCCCCACTCTGCATACTGCATTGTAATTATTAGCTGGAGTACAGAGGCCTCTTGCTGGTGCAGTAACGTCATTGTGGTCGTAATTAGGGAAGGTAAAACTGGGGGGGGCGGTTACTACATAAATGTGGAGAAATGTGCAAATGAATGGAATCAATGAGTGGGGGTCTGCTTTGCTCTCCACCTATGTTCTGGTCAATGGTCTCAAGTTGCAGCGGGGGAGGTCTAGGTTGGATATTAGGGAAAAACTATTTCACTAGGAGGGTGGTGAAGCACTGGAATGGGTTACCTAGGGAGGTGGTGGAATCTCCATCCTTAGAGGTTTTTAAGGCCCGGCTTGACAAAGCCCTGGCTGGGATGATTTAGTTGGGGATTGGTCCTGCTTTGAGCAGGGGGTTGGACTAGATACCTCCTGAGGGCTCTTCCAACCCTGATGTTCTATGATTCGATGATGTTGTAAGCCACGGGTGTCTCTCAAGCTCTTCTGTGTCATGACTCCCTTTCCCAACCCTCCCATCAATGGCACCTCGTCCTGTTCGTTCTGCAGAGTGGCCACAGAACCCCTGTAATAAGCTAAGCAAGGTCAGGCTCAGATGACCTGCTAAGGCTTGCTCAGGCTATGTCTACGCTGCAATGAAAAACCTGCGGCTGGCTGCAGGGGATACTGGAACAAGGAACGAGGGTAAAAATGTACAGGGGACATCGGCTCTTGTGCCTCAGGTATAAACCAATCCCCTGCTGGGTGGGCAAGGCAGAGACCTCTTCCGTCATTCTGTTGTTGGGTCATTGTCCGGCATGGGCATGGGGATGGAGTTAACCCGTCCTATACTGGTGGGCGTTCTCCCCAGTCCGTGCATCAAAGAGCACAGTCCAGCCACTGGATTTCAGTCCCTTTTTCTTCAGGGCACCTGTTGTATTTCTTTAAATTAAAGCTAGTTAACACAAGTTTAACGTCTCTGCTGTGTCCTTTCCCCCTGACCCAGGGTCTTCTGCAGAACCTACCTATTCCCTGCAGCTCTTATGCTTCACAGGCCATCTGTCTGGGAGCTAGCGTGAGCCTTTCTGCTCCCTTCTCCTTCCTAGCCTGCTCCCTGCAGGAGCACCCTTCCCGGCCATCCGCCTGGGAGTCTGATGTCAACTGGGTTCTCTCCCCTGACTCAGGACCTTCCCGCTCCCTGTAGCTCTCACTAGCAGCTGAGCTACTCATTGGCTCCTGTGATAGCCTGGTGATCTTCAAGCTATCACCTGATCCCTGGTCTCATGCCATCAGCTGGGAGGCAGATGATTTGTCACACGTGGGGGTATCACAACGTCTGCTGGTCACCGCTCAGCGGCGCCTCCTCATGGCTCATCTGGGGAATTAGCTTGCCGCTGTCCGTGCCCCGTCTGGCCGCCGCTCCATTGCCCCCGGCACTCGCTCTGCGGCTGTTCTCTCGCTCATCAGGCGCTGCAGGGCCTCTCCTTCGTGGCTCAGCCCTCCGGCCAAGTCACCGTCGTCCTCCCCTTCCGGGCTATTCTCAGCGTCACCTTCCTCAAAGTCTCAGGCAGCCTCCAGCTCCGCTGTGCTGACTGCGCCTCCCCCACAGTGGCTGGGAGGGGAACCCGGGCCCGCCTTCCAATCCAGGGACCCTCGAGCCAGCAGCTCAGACCTTACTGCTCCTTCCCCGGATAGCTTCCGACGCTGCCTCCTCCTCTCCCTCTCGACTGCAGGCTCACCCCTGCTCTAGCCTCAGCTCCTAGGCTTTGCAGAAGTCCCACCCGTTCCTGCCTAGGTGAGCTTGGTTCTCCATCGGTCTTAGGTCCCCAGTGGGTGCAGCCTAAGGCTAATCGGTCTCTCTTGCCCCTTTAGCCCCATCCGTGCTGGTGTCGGCTGGACGCCCCATCACCGGGGGCTCACCCCAACTCCTGTAAAGGGCCCTCTCACCCTGCAGCACCCTCCCTCTGAAGGAGCTGGTGTCAGCGCTATCCGAGACCGGATACCGGGCTACATGGGCCCCTTCTCACCGCAGTTCTGATGCTAAGTAACCACTCACTGCGAGCTCCAACCTTGAGGGCCAGAGTACGGGTCTGATCCAAATCCCACTGAAGTCAGTGGAAAAAAGTCACTTTGACCTTAGTGACCAGGGCCGGCTCCAGGCACCAGCCGACCAAGCACGTGCTTGGGGCGGCACCTTGTAAGGGGTGGCCAATCTTGGGGTGGCG
>NW_020664587.1:4825991-4986148 GCF_002925995.2 Terrapene triunguis
GTTTTTTTTTTTTTTTTTGCTTGGGGCGGCAAAAAAGTTAGAGCCGGTCCTGTCAGTGACCTCTGGATCGGGTCTGTTTGAGCACATAGAGCTGCCCGGGCTAGCAGGAAACAGCTGGAAGAGGGGAAAGAAGGAGGCTGTCAGGCTGGGTGAGTCTTTTAGAGGAGAAATCCTCTCGTGCACGGGCTAAGCTTCTGCCTACCTGCTTGGCCCACTCTTCGCCGGCTCCCCTATCCGGGGGCTGATGCTCCGGTTGTTTGCTGAAAGTGACATTAAGCCGCAGCTTTAATTCCCTTTAATCCTTACAGGCCGGCTCGCGCTGCAAATTGGAAAACGCCGGCCCCTTCCACCTAGGTGCTGGCGAGCCGTCAGCCGGACAGGAGGTTAAATGCCTGCAGCACCTCTCCGGCAGGCAGGCGCTGGGATCAATAGCAATTGGATGGGGGATGGGACAGCGAATAAATGGGCCCTGGGAAGAATCGGCTTAAGCGTAGGAGGAGCAGCCTGCAAAGGAAGGAGGAGGAGGGTGGAGGATAGAAGGGGATAAATGGCCATTCAAGTGTCTTGGCAAATATAATTAAAGTCTGGGGCCTTCTCTGGGACCCTGGGAGCTTCGATGCTTGAAAATGGCAAAGGATGCCTCATCCCCCGCCATCGCTATTGAGCGTTAATAACCCCGAGCTCAGGATGTTTAGTGGGCTCCGTACTCACGGTTGCCGTGTAGTCACAAGCTCTGGGTTCAGTTCCTGGCTCTGCCACATACTCCGCGTTTGACCCTTGCCAAGTCACTTAGGATGAGCGTCATGGTGTGGAGGCACAGCTCAGGGGGAGGAGGTGAAACGGCTCCTGGAGGTGCTCTGAGTTACGTCAGCCCCCTCAAGGCCGCCAGAGGCTTGTGGCACAAGCCACAATGGCCGTAGTGGGATGTTCTGTGTCCCCATCGCTTGTGCAGCACAGGCCTGGGTCAGGAATTCGCCCCGGCCCCTATATACCAGCACAGTGTTATAGGGGGCCAGAACAAGGGACAGAATCGCAGGTACTGCCTCCTTGGGCCTCTCCCCTGCCTTGTGCTGGTTGCTCCTGGGAGAAACTCCCCATCCTGCAGTGAGCCCCAAAGGCTGGACGTAACCACGGGTGGGTTTGGATTGTATTCTGAGCCTGCAGCACGCAGGGTGTAGGGGGACGAGGCAGGCCACAGAGGACGTGCAATTGGTCCCTGATCTCGTCAGGGGTCTTCGGGTGCCCCAGTGCTAGCAGTGACTGATCATAAACCCCCAGAGGGGTGGTTGTGTCGGCCCCTCCCTCCCTTCTAGAGCTGCTTTTCCATAGGAGCTTTTGACAAAAACGAAGAAAAAAACAATTCATTTTTGTTGAACTTTTCCCTGGGAAAGTTTGAATTTTTGGTGAAAACTCAAAAAACTGGCATAAAGTGCTCCAACAGGCGAAGCAGGTACATCGGTCTCAAGGTGTTTTATACAGTAGAGCTGTTCCCATAAGGGAAGGGGAATAAGCGACGGCACCTTTAATATCAGTGTAATCGTGTCCACCCTCAGGGATGTGCTGGTGTAGCTACAGTGGTATAAAATCACCGCCCCGACCACCAGGCCTGTACCAATGCAAACACTGTGTGCAGGCCAGAGCTTCGGGTTTTCTGCTGCTGCCCATCACCATGGTATCGGAGCACCTTCCATGTATCATCAGTAACAACTGCAAAGTCCCGAGTTGGCTTCATTGACTCTCTAGCACTTCTCCCTTTTCAAGTTAAAAAAAAAAATCAGCTCTGCTTGGTGGGCAGTTTGAGGCTTTTGTTTCGATTTTATTAATATTTGGGTTTGGGGGTGGCAGTGTCATGGTGGACAGGCCTGTTCAAAGAGGGAGGTTTTGCAGCGTTTCCCAAAGACAGTCAGACTCTGGATTTGCTGGATCCCCTCGGGAAGTTGGTTCCACAGCTGCCCCCCCCCCCCCCCCAAACAGGCTGTGCCTTGGGCTACGCCACAGGCGCCAACTTTCCCTGGTGCCGGTGGGTCCTCATGCCCCCCCGCCCCCGGCCACGCCCCAACTCCACCCCTTCCCCGCCTCTGCCCCGCCCCCATTCCAACCCCTTCCCCAAAGTCCCTCCCTGCCCCTATTGGACCCCTTCCCCAAATCCCCGCCTCGGCCCCGCCTCTTCCCCGAGCGCGCTGCGTTCTCCCTCCTCCCCCCTGCCAGCGCTTGCCGCGCTAAACAGCTGTTTTGTGGCGCAAGCGCTGGGAGCTAGGGAGAAAAGGCGGGCACGCGGCGCGCTCAGGGGAGGAGGTGGAGGTGGAGCGGAGGCGGAGATGAGCTGGGGCGGGGCAGGGCCATGGGGAGCTGCCGGTGGGTGCAGAGCACCCACCAATTTTTCCCCGTGGGTGCTCCAGCCCCGGAGCCCCCACGGTGTCAGCGCCTATGGGCTACGCAATCTCTGATCTAACTCTGCTCTCCCTGATGTTGTCGGGAATCTTTTCAATGAGAGCAGTCGGGCTGCTTGTTCTGGAGAAATCCCCCCTCTGCCAGGGCAGGGTGCTGACAACTGCTGAATGTGAAACCTGAGGCAGAGCTGCGTGGAGAGAAAGGGATAGGAATTGGGTAGTATCCCTTTAAGTAGCTTGGGGAGCCCATGAGTGATGCACCCCATGTTCTGTGCTTTGGAAGCCGCGAGAAGCCAGTCAGCACAGGCGTGTGTGTGCAGCTAGGCCTGGCATGGTTGGGTGCAGCTAGTCACCACGGCCAGTTGGGACCCCGCTGTGTGGTTTCTGGCTAAGGACACAGCACAGAGGGGGCTGGCTGATCTGCAGGGGGAGACGGGGGGGGGGGGTTGTTCCTCCGTTTGGCTTTGCACACGTTGCCATTCCGTTGCTGTCACTCTGGGATCAGTGTGTCACTTTTTTGCTTGCTGGTCACACCCCTTGGCGTGAGCTCAGACTGATTTCCAGGGCCTGTCTCCCACTCGCTGCATGCGGATCTATTCCGATGGGTGGATCCAATGCTCCAAGCTGCTCCCTGCCTCCAGCATCAGCCGCGCATAGCTCACCCAGGGCGGGGATTGTTCTAATCCCCAGGCGCTGATACCCAAATGATTTCTGAGCCCGCTAGTGCTGATTACCATAGAGCGGGCTCTGCAGTCACTTGGCGCGCTCCAATTGATGACCCTAAAATGCCTTGAGAAGGGCGGTCAGTATCATTCCTTCCAAACAGGGAGGTGAAGAGACTTGCTCAAGGTTACATGGCGAGTTAGTGGCAGAGCTGAGAATAGACTTTAGGAGGACTGCATCGCTGGTTCCTTCTCTGTCCACTACTAGACCGTACGTCCACCAGCTGGAACTCCAGGGGAACTCAGGTAGGCACAGATAGTTCCCCACACTGAACTAGGCCAAGGACATCCCGACTCTTGCCAGGAGATTTCAATGACCCCAAGCAGCTAGGACCTTAGGTTTATATTTGATCTGCAACGGCACGTTCAGCAACACAGTGCTTCCTAGCACTGGCTCGGGTTTCATTTATGGGGCTTTGGAGAAATCCACCCTGCAAATGTAAATGGGGAGGGAGGGAGGGAGGGAGCAATGGGGTAGATTAATGCTCATCCCTTCGGATAAAACACAAGCTCGGGAAGCAGCCAAGCTGTTGCCCCGGGAGCTCTCTGTGCTCCATAACCATGATTCACCACCTCACAGACATTTATGGCCTCTATCAGCATGTCTGACTAAATCTGCACCTGGGGAGAGCCGGGGAGGCGTGGTTGGGTGAGCCACAAGCACCAGCCGGGGCATTGGGCTGGAAAGCCCTGGGAAGGGCTGGCATGATGGGCATGTTGGAAGAAGTGTTGAGTACATGAGCAGCACGGGGGATCTTTTCACTGCCCTAGCAAAAGGAGAGAAGAGACCCTGATATACTCAGATGTTCTCTCCCATTCTTTATCCATCTAGGAACACAGAAGCCTGTTGTTATTAGCATTATGGTAACACCTATGGGACCACCAACCATGAGCAGGTCCCCATTGTGCTAGAGGCTACAGAATGAGAGAGAGTCCCTGCCCCAAACAGCTTACAATTAAAACAGACAGCACAGAGAATAAGTAATGGGGACGCGAATCTAGCTCTCCTCATTGCTAACGTAGTGCCCACTCCACTAGACCACGCTGCTGTCCCAGGCTTGTTGGGGATGGCTTAGTGTCATAAGCGTCAGGTGTGAAATACAGACTTTCCAGAGCGGAGAGTCCCTGCTGTGTGAGTCTCCTGGCACAGAAGATATATAGAGTCTCCTACTCATAACTATGTGCAGATCTTTCTGCTCTTTGTGGACTGTAAAGAGACCAGCTGGCATTTTTATAAGAGTCAAGGTTTTCCTTAGACCAAAATTTCCCTCTCTTTCCAAGTGTGCTACTTAGCTGCTGACCTTCACCCCAGAGTTACTGCACTTTGGTGGTGCTGGGTGAAGCCTGTTAAAGTGGGATCCTTCTGCATTCAACTTCGACATAACTGCAATGTAGCAATTACATAGTTAAGACTACAGTAGGAGTTTTTTCCTTCTGACCTCTATTTTTGACCCCTTTCTAAACTTTTATTACAAAAAAGAAGAAAAAAAAAAGAAAAAAACAACCTTTGGCCTAAAATTTCTTCAGCTTGGTCAAAGGCCAGGAGTGAATCTTTTAGGAGTGTTTGAAGTCAGTCGTCCCAGCATTTTCAGAGTGGCAAAGTTCAGGAAAAATGAACCCACTTCTGACCCACTTTCTGATCTGCATTAGATCAGAGGATAGTGTCTCGGAAGCCAGCCTGCTTCTAAGAGCACAGTTATATAAAATGTTACTGCATCTTATTAATTATCTGTTAATCAGACTATCTTTTTAGTCACCCACTTAGAGGACAGCTGTCTGGCTAACGTCAGTTTTGTGGGCTAGAACTGTGTGTATGAAAGCAGAATCAGAAAAATAGGCATCCTTTACATTTTCAAAGTACTGCCGACATTAACTAGATAATCCTCAGTACTGCCTATGAGGTGGGGAATCAATATTAGCCCCATTTTACAGGTGGGGAAATTGAGGCATAAAAATTGACAGCCACATTTCCAAAAGGGGTCTCTGTTTCTGGGTGGCTTGGTTTATTGAGCACCCACCTTGAGACACATGATTCCTGATTTCCAGAAGAGCTGAGCACCCATAACTCTTGTTGTTTTCAGCAGGAGTTGTGGGAGCAAGGCACCTCTGAGCACAGGGCCCTCGGTATCTCAAACTGTATGCCCCACAGTTGAGTCCAGTTCAATCTACTGTGAATTCACTGGCATGACAAGTCATACATGCATTGCCAATGTAGTAAAAACTCCATCACTGACAATTAGAGGCCACTTGTGAAAATTTGGCCAAAGTGGCCAGTGGCTACCCAGTGAATCACAGCTGGGCTCTAGCTTCGAGCTCAATCCTTTAGCTCTCTTTAATTTTCTCTCCCCTATAGATGCACAACATGTATGAAAGTATATAGGTGTGAGTGCACATATCTACATATGTATGGAAAACAACTGGTTAAAAATAAGATGTCTTAATATGAGGCATAGACAGAAAGAATCTTCTCTGATGTAAAACAACAGAAGCAAAAGCACATGGAATCCAAATTCAGCATGGTCAACCCCAAGCAGTCAAAAATTCAGCCTGCAAAATCATGAGATCAGTTTAAAGATTATGAGATTTATAAAAATAACCAAACATTTGGGTTCTTTTTATTTGCCTTCTGGGTTCTGAGCCTTTAGGAGACACTCACGTCATGTTTTCAAGCTTTTTCCCTGCAATCACAAAGGCCATAAAGTTGTCATTTAAAAAAAAAAAAATGAAAGCGGACATTCTCATATAATCACCTGACTCCAGGAGCTGGAGCTTCAGGAAAAAAACAAATAGTATCATGAGAGTTGACAACATGTCATGGTATTCTCCTTTGCATTAGTGCTTTGCGAACCTCGGGAGGTTCAGAGACTGGCTTCAGGCCTGTGAAGTGAAGATTCTCCATCACTTGCAATTTTTAAATCAAGATTGGATGGTTTTCTAAAAGATCTGCCCTAGAAACTATTTAGGGGAAGTTCCTTGGTCTGTGTTATGCAGAGGGTCAGTGTAGATGATCATAGTGATTCGTTCTGGCCTTAAAATCTATGAAAGCCTGGCTGCTTGGAACCTCGTCTGTCTGTCGTCAAACTAGGCTGGGGAATTGCCCAAGAACCAGCCAGCTCTCTGTCTTTATGGTGTCCCCTGCACCTGAGCAAGCCAGAAAGATCAGAAGTGGCTGTGATGGGTTTCTGCCGGGGTGCCACCTGGAACTGGGGTACCACTGAGCCCTCTGACCCACCAGCCTGGGCTCCCTCTCACACTGTCCTGCTGTGACAAGCTGCAAAGCCCCCCAGCCTGCACTTTCACCAGCATTCACACAGGTAGGGACACGCCCAGCTGCAGTTTCATGCAGGCTCCCTAACCACCAGCTTCCTAGCCTGGGACCCCAGAGCACCGCCGTCCTGCCCTGGTCAAATCTGGCCAGTATATGGGTTTAACACCCGGTCCGCCGCTCCCTCAATGTGAAGAGAACAATACACACTTGTGGTAACCTAGCAGAGATTTTCCCCAAGCACTCCAGTCAAAGCTCACTGCTTTAGATAAAACAAAACAAGTGTATTAACTACAAAAGATAGATTTTAAGTGATTATAAGTGATAGCAAACAGATCAAAGCAGATTACCTAGCAAATAAACAAAAACGCAAACTAAGCTTAATATACTAAATAGATAGGATGGGAATCTGCTATTCATAAGAATGGCCCTACTGGGTCAGACCAAGGATCCATCTAGCCCAGTATCCTGTCTTCTGACAGTGGCCGGTGCCAGGTGCCCCAGAGGGAATGAACAGAACAGGTAATCATCAAGTGATCCAACCCCTGTCAATCATTCCCAGCTTCTGGCAATCAGAGGCTAGGGACACCATTCCTGCCCATCCTGGCTAATAGCCTTTGATGGACCTATCCTCCATGAATTTATCTGGTTCTTTTTTGCACCCTGTTATAGTCTTGGCCTTCACAACATCCTCTGGCAAGGAGTTCCACAGGTTGACTGTGCATTGTGTGAAGAAATACTTCCTTTTATTTGTTTTAAACCTGCTGCTTATTAATTTCATTTGGTGACCCCTAGTTCTTGTGTTCTGAGAAGTAGAAAACAACACTTCCTTATCGACTTTCTCTACACCAGTCATGATTGTATAGACTTCAATCATATCTCCCCTTAGCCATCTCTTTTCCAAGCTGAAAAGTCCCAGTCTTATTAATCTCTCCTCATACGGCAGCCGTTCCATACCCCTAATCATTTTTGTTGCCCTTTTCGGAACCTTTTTCAATTCCAATATATCTTTTTTGAGATGGGGCGACCAGATCTGCACACAGTATTCAAGATGTGGGCGTACCATGGATTTATATAGAGGCAACATGATATTTTCTGTCCTATTATCTATCCCTTTCTTAATTATTCCCAGCATTCTGTTCGCTTTTTTGACAGCCCCTGCACATTGAGTGGATGTGTTCAGAGAACTATCCACAATGACTCCAAGATCTCTTTCTTGAGTGGTCACAGCTAATTTAGACCCCATCATTTTATATGTATAGTTGGGATTATGTTTTCCAATGTGCATTACTTTGCATTTATCAACATTAAATTTCACCTGCCATTTTGTTGCCCAGTCACCCAGTTTTGAGAGATCCTTTTGTAGCTCTGCCTGGGACTTAACTCTCTTTAGTAATTCTGTATCATCTGCAAATTTTGCCACCTCACTGTTTACCCTTTTTTCCAGATTATTTATGAATATGTTGAATAGGACTGGTCGCAGAACAGACCACTATTTACCTCTCTCCATTCTGAAAACTGACCATTTATACCTACCCTTTGTTTCCTATCTTTCAACCAGTTACCAATCCATGAGAATGCCTTCCCTCTTATCCCATGGCAGCTTACCTTGCGTAAGAGCCTTTGGTGAGGGACCTTATCAAAGGCTTTCTGAAAATCTAAGTACACTAGATCCACTGGATCCCCTTGGTCCACATGCTTGTTGACCCCCTCAGAGAATTCTAGTAGATTGGTGAGGCATGATTTCCCTTTACTAAAACCATGTTGACTCTTCCTCAACAAATTTTGTTCATCTATATGTCTGACAATATTGTTCTTTATTATAGTTTCAACCAGTTTGCCTGGTACTGAAATCAGGCTTACAGGCCTGTAATTGCTGGGATCACCTCTGGAGCTCTTTTTAAAAATTGGCGTCACATTAGCTATTCTCCAGTCATCTGGTACAGAAGCTGATTTAAATGATAGGTTACAGACTGCAGTTAGTAGTTCTGCAATTTCACATTTGAGTTCCTTCAGAACTCTTGGGTGAATACCATCTGGTCCTGGTGACTTATTGCTATTTAATTTATCAATTTGTTCCAAAACCTCCTCTAACGATACTTCAATCTGGGACCGTTCCTCAGATCTGTCACCTAAAAAGAATGGCTCAGGTTTGGGAATCTCCCTCACATCCTCAGCTGTGAAGACTGATGCAAAGAATTCATTTAGTTTCTCTGCAATGGCCTTATCATCCTTGAGTGGCCCCACTGGTTGTTTAGCAGGCCTCCTGCTTCTGACGTACTTTACAAAAAATTTGCTATTACTTTTTGAGTCTTTGGCTAACTGTTCCTCAAATTCTTTTTTGGCCTTGCTAATTGTATTTTTACACTTCATTTGCCAGTGTTTATGCTCCTTTCTATTTCCTCCTAGGATTTAACTTCCACTTTTGAAAGGATGCCTTTTTGCCTCTCACTGCTTCTTTTACTTTGTTGTTTAGCCACAGTGGCTCTTTTTTGGTTCTCTTACCATGTTTTTTAATTTGGGGCGTACATTTAAGAGATTTCACTTTTGGCGCTGTACCCTTTAATTTCTGTTTCACTAACCTCCTCATTTTTGTGTAGTTCCCCTCTCTGAAATTAAATGCTACAGTGTTGGGCCGCTGTGGTGTTTTTCCTGCCACAGGGATGTTAAATTTAATTATATTGTGGTCACTGTTACCAGCGGTTCAGCTATATTCACCTCTTGGACCAGATCCTGTGCTCCACTTAGGACTAAATCAAGAATTGCCTCTTCTCTGGTGGGTTCCAGGACTAGCTGCTCCAAGCAGCAGTCACTTAAGGTGTCAAGAAACTTTATCTCTGCATCCCGTCCTGAGGTGACATGTACCCAGTTAATATGGGGATAGTTGAAATCCCCCCATTATTATTGAGTTTTTTTATTTTAATAGCCTCTCTAATCTCCCTGAGCATTTCACAGTCACTATCATCATCCTGGTCAGGTGGTTGGTAATATATCTCTACCGCTATATCCTTCTTATTAGAGCATGGAATTTCTATCCATAGAGATGGTACATTTACGGTTTTTACTTCATTTGATTCTGTGCTTTCTTTCACATATAATACCACTCCCCCACCAGCAGGACCTGTTCTGTCCTTCCGATATATTTTGTACCCTGGTATTACTGTAAGCTTCTCCTAAGGCCGATTGTTTTTCCTAATGGCCCATTACCCTGAATAGGCCCTTCCCCACCAGCTATCTAGACTTAAAGTATCTTGTCTAGTGGGTGTTACCCAGGTGTAACTACATTTGTAATACAGATACATAGTCGATATTCATAACTTCAGATACAAAAATGATACATGCATACAACTAGACGAATCATATTCAGCAAATCATAACTTTTCCAATGACATCCTACATGACCCACCTTGCATAATATGCATCATAATTATGCCATAATCATATCATCATAATATCACTATGAAGAAGATGGGGGGCAGTGTGACAGGGGCATTCTCCATCTCCCCACCCCCTCGAGTTTCAAGCAGGAAAAAAAAGAAGGGAAAAAAAAAAATAAAGATGGACCTGAACTGCAGTACCCTGAACTGGAACCCCTGAACTTTATTTAGGGTAGAGGGAGGTGATGGTTTGAAATCTGGGGCAGAATTTTGCAGCTGGTGCCTTTGTAACTGGCCAACCCCCCCACCCCCCCAGATCTAAATCTACCCCGGATTTTGGATCTGGATGTTGATTTTATACATCTCCCCTCTGATACAAGGGGCTGCATGAAAACCATGGGCTGGAGCTTATGGTGCTCCGCATCGGATTTTGTGGCTTGGGACCGTCTCATAATGTTAACTGAACTTTCCCCTACTTAAGGTTGAAGTGACAATGGCAGGAGGGTGAGGTCAGAGGTTCTGATTTTTATCCTAGTGGCTTTGCCGCTGCCTGCCTGGCAGGGGCTTTTCCATTGCTCAGGGTACCCTAGCAAAGTTACAGCTGAGAAATGAAGATACATCAAATATTACATTCCCGAGCGGGGATATTTACTGTTACCAGTCCCCAGAGATGCAGGATGCAACTTATTAAGACCTCTGGGAATAACAGAGTTTTTAAACAGCTCTCAAGGAGCATCTGTGCGTTACCCCAGTCTGCTTGGTGTATACACACAGCAAGCACACACACTGACATTCCGAGCATTGGCAAAGTGCCTGGGAGCATTTTAAACTCCCAGGCAGCTGACCCACTTCCCTTCATGCTGAAAAACTCCCAAGGTTTTGTGTCTTACTCGTGTTTCTGCAGTGAAGGCTTGAGGGCAAACATGTCTATGACTCGTGTGAAGGGTTGCGACGGGGCAGCATGTGTTTTACATGTTGGACATACAGATAATGTAGAAAACACATGTGCTTTCCAGAGCGTTAGGTCTGGGCCAATTTGCAGCAATGCAGTATCTGGGGACCGAGTCATCCCCATTGACTTCCGTGGAGTGGTGGCGGGATGAATAATATGGCCTGTAATAGCAACACCTAGAGCTGTAGGTCTCAAAGCACTTTACAAAGGAGGTCAATATTATTATCCCCATTTTACAGATAGGAAAACTGAGGCACAGAGAGGGCCATGACTTGGGCAAGGTTACCCAGCACACCAGTGGCAGGGATAGAATCCCAGTTTCCCACCAGCACACTATATACTGGGCCCCATATTTATATTAGGTAGATAGCCCTAGCTAGATACTACATGGATCAATTCCTGCGACCGTTGACAAAACTCCCTTGGACTTCACTGGGAGCATGATTTAAGCCTGGATAGGAGCAAGAGTTGCCACACTGGATCAGGACCCTGATCCATCCAGCCCAGTATCCTGTCTTTGAGTGTAGCCAGCGCCAGATGCTTCAGAAGAAGGTGCAAAAAAAAATCCCATGGTGGAAAATTATGGGATAACCTGCCCATAGGGGAAACTTCCTTCTACCCCCAAGCAGTTAGGGGTTGGCTTATGGTCCTGAAGTACGTGGCTTTATAGCCCTGTTTTTTAGCCTCCCTGGTTTTTCGCCTAGCTGTGCATTCTTATCAACATCTCCTCATTTTATGAATACTTCTAACCCCCTGGCCTCAGCAGTCCCTGGTGGCAATGAGTCCCGCAGGTTAATTATTTGCTGTGTTTAAAAATTAATCCTTTGATCTACATACATCTGTCTCTGCATTTATAAAATGGGCAGGATAAAGGGAGGATTCAGATCAAAGAGGATCACAAACTCTGGGACTGTTCTGCATAACCAAGTGGGTCAGGAAAACGCGGTAACATGCCTCACCCGAGGATGTACAAAGGTGGCATTGTGCTTCCCGGTGATTAAAGAGGCTGGGGCTCATGACACATGAGGCCTCTGCCAGGATGTGTCTGCACACCTTCACGTCACTGCATAGCTGAGTCTCTCTAGCCATCTTAATGGCTGTTTTTCTTCCTGTGCGTACATTTGTGTGTGTGTGTGTGTGTGTGTGTGTGTGTGTATGCCAGGTGCCAAAATTACAGTGTGCTGCACACACAACCCAGGTGATAAGTCCATCAGAGAAGCATGGTCTGAGCGCAGGGAACTCCTGAACCGGAAGATGTGGCTCCGTGCCTCAGTTTCTCCACCGGTAAAATGGAGACAATGATCCTCACCCGCCTTGACAAGCTGCTTTCTGATCTACACATGTGAACGCTTGATCATTCATCCTCAAGCTCTGTAATCTCCTTGGAGGGAAGGAGCTCCGGGGGTGCAAAGTTTTTTCTTATTCTTGCAAGTTTTCAATCTGGCTGCTGCTAGTATTTATTTGCATTTCAATGGTGCCGAGAGAGTCCCCAGCTGCAATTGGGGCCCTGTGGCGGTTGACAGACAATCCCTGCCCTGAAGATCTTACAATTGAAATAGACAAGACGGACAAAGGTGGGCGAAAGGGAAATTCTTATCCTCATTTTGCAGGGGGGATCTGAGGCACCGAATAGAGCCCTGCAACCCGACCTGGACCTGGCTACAAGCCCAGCACAGCAGGGGCAGTCGCTGGCAAGTGCACGGCACATCCACCTCTGCCTTGACCCCTTGGGCAGGAGGCAGCGGCATTGACTCGGGTTCGGGGGCAAACGTTGGGGTTGGGGTTGGGTCAGGCCTGAAAATGAGTCGCGAGCAGACCTCTAGCACAGAGGGAGCAGGGGCCGGTTTACCTCTCAGCCCCCAAGTGGTGCAGTGGGACTGGCTGGGTGCTGGACGCTTCTAAAAATCTGGCCCATCTTTCTGTGCCTAAAAGGCAGCAAAGCACGTTGAAAATTTCGCTCCTCCTGGGGTTCCCGAGCCCTTGAACAACGTGCCCCTAAAGTACTTGGTGGAATCATTCTCCCTATTTCACAGCAAGGAGGTAAGCATTGTTATCCCCATTTTACACACCGGGAAACTGAGGCACAGAGAGGCATGTGACTCGCCCAGCAGGCCAGTGGCTGAGCCACATCTTCTGAGTCCTCGTTCAGCATCTTGACCACAAGAGCACCCTTCTTATCGTTGCTAACCCCAGTGCAATTGTTAGTCCTATTCAATCATCTCAAGCTGGAATCCTACAGACTTATTTTGCTGTGTAAAAGAAGCATTACACATCTGCACCAGAATGGTGAACTGTTAGCACTTAATCCTCCCCAGGTAAATCCTCCGTTTATTACGCACCCATAAAATCCATCAAATGCCAAGACACAGAAGATTTTATCCTCTCCTGCCCCCGCCCCCCCGCCCGCCCAGTACAATCTGCCGGACGCTGTGTGGCTACGAGGGCTGAGTATAATCGCTTCAGCTATCACATCATTAATCTCTTTCCTATCCCCGGCCTAACCGACCACATAGCCGGCGAAGCAAGCGCAAGGAGGTTTTATGCACAGTGGACTGTCTGTTCTTATTATATTTGATTTAAAAAGCGCAATCCACCGGGGTAGAATTTTTATACAGAGAGCATTGTATGTAAAGAGAGGCAGTGTGACCTAGTGGATAGGGCGCGGGGTTCTGGCCCCAGCTCTTGCCTGCTGAGTGACTTGAGGCAAGTCACTTTAATGGCTCCGTGCCTCAGTTTCCCCATTTGTAAAATGGTGATAAAGAGAGTGGCCTCTTTATGACGTGCTTTGAGATCTATGGATCATAAAATATTAAATGTGGCAGGGGCAAGTTCTGTCCCTAGTTACACCAAAACGCCCAGCCGAATGCAGGTCGGAGGCTGACAGGTGGGCGGGCTGTCAGTCGTGTTAGGGAGTGTGCAGGGGCTGGGCTGATGGGGGCACAGTGAGCTGAGCTGGCTGGCTGGCTGGGTGGGGAGCTCCCTGCTTTTCCAGCTGGCGTGGGCAAGCCGCGCAGTGAAACGCCGCGCAGAGAGCCCTGCAGCCACACACAGAGCCCTGCGCAGGGAAGGTGCTGTCGCTGCTGCTGTCCAGCCTTGTAGCCAGTGCAGGAGGGGGACGAATGTCACCTCCGGAGTGGCTCAGCACGTCTGCCGGGTGACTCTACATCTGAATATCTCGCAAGTCCCCCCCCTGGAATCCCACTGCTAGCCCACCCCGCCACTCGGCCACGTTCAACGCCTCCTCAGGGGGCTCTGGGAGGGGCACCAGCCCTGTCTCCTCTCTGTCCACACTTTGCCCCCTCCAGCCCAGATCTCTAGGTTACCCTGGGCGGCTGCTTTGGCCCTTCAGATGCCTTTGGGGGCCGTGTTGTTGCCAGCTCTGGTTGTTCCCTCCACACCCACCCAGGAAGGGCCTGAGGGATGTCTACACTGCGGCTCACCCAGGCTGAGGGGTATGGGCAAAGGGGCTGTTTAATTGCGATGTAGCCTGAAAGGACCTCCTAGGGGCCTGGGCTCCCGCCCGAGCCTGTACCTCTTAGCCGGAGCCCCTTAGCCCAGGTCAGCTGGCCCAGGCTAGCCGGGAGTGTCTGATTGCAGGGTAAACAGACCCTTCGAGCCCTGACTGAATCCGCTCGAGCTGTTTCTGGCTCCGTGTTTCCTAGAGCCCAGTTTGGCAACCTCTGCTCCAGGGTGGATCCCGGCATGCCAGCTGCAATTGTCCTGTGACCTCCCACTCCAGATTCCTGAGCTGGGCTTAGGAACAACTAGAAGTGCTGAGCTGAACTGGCCTGCCTTGTACCTGAAGGCTCCCTGCTCAGATGTTCCCTGCCTACAATGATTAGCCCAGGGCTGCTCAGACAGCACCAACTGTTCCTGGCTGGCAAAGCGCTGGAGTCGCTCTTCTTTCCTTTCTCGGCTCCGGCTGTCTAGGAATCTGCTTGTTAACCACGTTCTGCCAGTAACAAAAGTATATGCTTTTGCATGGGAGGATCACAAAGTCCTGAATTAACTAAAACTCCTGCCCTCAGGGTATCTGTTGCGCTACCCAGTTTAAACAGAGGCACAGGAGAGCCACCGACTTGCGTACCCTCACGGGAAGAGTCACAGCTGGGAACAGAATCCAGGAGTCACAAATTCCCTGCTCTAACCACTGAACCACACTCCCCTTGCAGAGCTGTGAATAGAACCCAGGAGTCTTGGCTACTAGACTTGTGCTCCGGCCACTAAGCCACACTTCCCCCATAGCCAGGACTGCAGCAATGAAAGCCTCCGATTGTGAGGTTCTGCGTCTCTCCTTTGATCTGGTTTATTTTTCCTGGAAGGGGAGAAGGAAGAGCAAACCTTTTCCTTGACACCCACCAAACTTCTCTCTCTCCCCTGGCATGGCCCAGCCTCTGCTCTTAGGGGCCTTTTTTGCTTTTAACTCACCTTCGTAAGAGCCATCAGCACATCCCTTTGAGGGACTCTGAGCCCTCCAGGCAGCTTGTAAGTAATATTCATTAACGGGCTTGCGAGGAGGAAAGCCGCTCTCCCATCGGTATTTATAAAACGCCGAGGCTAGATTGACATAGAGGGTGTCAGACGTGTGGTGCGCAAGGGGCCCGGCCGTGCTAAAATCTCCATTCATAATGATATAATTAAGCTCAGCCTTCTTAATTGGATTGATACCTGCAGTATTGTTTAATGCCGTCACGTTCTGGCTTGGCAGCTGTAATGTAGGTCAGTTTCAAGTGACACATTGTCCCCAGCAGCAGCATGGGCCAGTTCACGTGTGGGATCCTTCCCCAATGCGGATTAAGCCGCCCCTTTCAGTTCTGGGCAGTGGCCTAGATTTCCCCTGGCCACCCCCACCTGAGAGCTAATTCCCGTACTTCTGACTGCTTCCAGCAGCGGTAGGAGGTGACTAGCCCTGGATTTGGGCTGAGCCATGTGCTGTGCCTGAAATGGGATGGGATCGTGACCTGCAGATCAGCATAAGCAATTGGGACAGCCAGGCCGATTTAGAAGATGGTTTCTGTCAGGGCCGGCTCTGGCTTTTTTGCCGCCCCAGGCAAAAAAGCCTCCGGCCGGGCCCTCCCCCCTCTCCCCCCCCGGCGGCCGGGGGGAGGGCGCCAGGGAGGAGGGCGGCGAGCCCGGCCGTGGCCCCGCTCTCCCCGGGGGCTGGAGCGCCGCGCCGCCCCCCTTCAGGTGCCGCCCCAAGCACCAGCTTGGTGGGCTGGTGCCTGGAGCCGGCCCTGGTTTCTGTTGTTTTTTTTTAAATGTTAATGTATTTATTTAGGGCTAAGCAGAGTTGGGTGAATGCTCCCATAGTGTCACCTCTCTCCTGAGCAGGAGCACATGGTGGGTTCTCTTTGTAAGAGAAAGAATTGCAACCGAATTTGGGTATTTCCTTAGGGTAAAGGTTTATTTACACTGTGCACACCAGTCCTGGCACAGAGGCGGTCACAAACAGCATGCAGACAATCCCCTTTTTCATGGCTGTCAGCCCAAACACCCAAGTCTGATTGCCAGGAAGCCCAGGAATTGGCTCTAATTAGAGAGACAAGGGCAGACACCTAACTCTCTCCTGCTGTTTGCAACAGCTCCCCGCCAAAATCCTGCAACAAAAACCGAACAACAGTGCAGCATTTCTTCGAAGACTGAACAGTGTCCACCCACTAAGAAAAAGTACTTGTATGTCTCCACTGCAATCACAGGGTGCAAATGCAGCTGATGTAGACTCAGCTAGCTTTGATCGAGCCAGGTACCACAGCACTGAACTTCAAGGCAGGCTAACTACTCAAGTAATTACCCAGAGTCCCAGGCAGGCTTGTACAGCCAGCGTTGAAGCCTCTGGCTTCACTGCTTCAGGACCTGAGCTAGCTAGATTAAAGCTTGCTTGGGTATGTCTACATGAGGTGCAATCACCCCCTATCTGTAACAGCTCCACCTGGGCATGCCTGCCAGAAGATATCATTTGTAGGAGGAGCTAGAAGTAACACCTAGACTTAGCCTTGGAAGAATTCAATTTGCAGTTTTTGGATAATTGGGATGAATACCATCTATTTTTAAGCAGTTTTTAAGATTTTTATGATTTTAAATTTTCACAGTTGTGAAAAATTATGGATTTGAAGCATCTTTTTCTGCATGTATTGATTTAAATGTTCAGAGTTGCGGGACGTTATAGAGGGGGGTTCAGGCAATGAAGAGGGTTCAAACAATCATTCTTTATGTCCCCGTAGACACTGGGATTAAAAAATGAAAGTTTATAACTGTTAAAATGCAAATTGTCAACATCACATGTCAAAATATACAAAGTAGGTCTCTCCTGAAATCAAACGCTAATCGTTTCTCCAGCAACATTTTTCTTAGTTTGCTTATCTGTAGCTTCAGTTATTATTGGTGGAAGTATTTTTATGTCAGTTTGCGTGTGTTTGGTGAAATCAACGTTTATCGACATTTACGGGTAAGAATCTATCCCTTCCAAGCCTACCTGTAGTTAAGGTTGAGTCTGTTATAAGCTTATATTGCCTATAACGTTGGCAAACTTTTAACTGTTTTGGCTGAAATTTTCAATGTTTTGTGTCTGTCTCGGGCTTAACTCCGCCCCCTTCTGCATATGTATTATAATACAGTATCTATAGGATCTCATATTCTTTGTTCTGCAGGATCTCTGCCTCATTCTGTGCATGGCATGGATAGTGAATGAGGCAGGAGGTTGCAGAAGAGAAAGGATGAGCTCTTGTGTTTAAATCACTGGCCTGGGACCCAGATCTGGGCACTGCCACAGGCTTCCTAGGTGATGTTGGACAAGTGTGTACCATAATTCGTATTCACAAGGGAACCAAATTAGGATTGCATTCTTTCTGGCATTTCCTTACTTCGGAGCACTTGACTTTGCAGCCTTAATGTTCCTTTAATGGAGGGTTTTCTGTGGCCTGGTCTACACTACGACTTTAATTCGGATTTAGCTGCGTTAATCCGAATTAACCCTTCACCCGTCCACACTACAGAGCCAGTTAATTCGAATTAAAGGGCACTTAAAATCGATTTCTGTACTCCACCTCGACGAGCGGAGTAGCGCCAAAATCGATTTTGTTAATTCGAATTAGGGTTAGTGTGGCTGCACACCACCGAATTAATGTGGTTAAAAACCGAATTAATGTGCTTAGTGTGGCCGCGCACAATCGAATTTATACAACCTGTTTCCCAAATTCGAATTATCTAAATTCGGATTAATCCCGTAGTGTAGACATACCCTGTATGTACTGTAATCTCTCTCTCTCTCCGAGTGTCGGGTGTGCTCATACTATGTGTATAATACAGTCACCCACCGCAAACGTTCTGTACATCTTCGTTTGGGTTATGAAACGTGGTTGCTGCATCCCCACCCCTTTTGTCTCCTCCTTTCACAAGCACTTTGTAGGGTTGTGTTTCACTAGCAGGAAGCGAATTTGACGCTGATCACGAGCGTGTGAGGAATGGAACTGATCCCATTCCCCATGGAACAGGGGCTGGGCACCTGGTGTGCTGAGTCTGCTGTTTATTGCACCAAACTGGCATAACTATAAAGGGAAGGGTAACAGCCCTCCTGTGTACAATACTGTAAAATCCCTCCTGGCCAGAGACTCCAAAATCCTTTTACCTGTAAAGGGTTAAGAAGCTCAGGTAACCTGGCTGACACCTGACCCAAAGGACCAATAAGGGGACAAGATACTTTCAAATCTTGGTGGCGGGGAAGGCTTTTGTTTGTGGTCTTTGTTTTGGGGGGAGTTCGCTCTTGGGACTAAGAGGGACCAGACACCAATCCATGCTCTCCAAATCTTTCTGAACAAGTCTCTCCTATTTCAAACTTGTAAGTACAGCCAGGCAAGGCGTGTTAGTTTTATCTTTGTCTTCTCAACTTGTAAATGTACCTTTTGCTAGGGTGTTTATCTCTGTTTGCTGTAACTTTGAACCTAAGGCTAGAGGGGGGTCCTCTGGGCTCTTTAAGTTTGATTACCCTGTAAAGTTATTTTCCATCCTGATTTTACAGAGATGATTTTTACTTTTTTCTTTAATTAAAAGCCTTCTTTTTAAGAACCTGATTGATTTTTTCCTTGTTTTTAGATCCATGGGGGTTGGATCTGGATCCACCAGGAGTTGGTGGGAGAAAGGAGGGGGGATGGTTAATTTCTCCTTGTTTTAAGATCCAAGGGGTTTCATCTGTGTTCACCAGGGAGTTGGTGGAAGAGTCTCTCAAGGCTACCCAGGGAAGGGAGTTAGCCCATTTGGGAGTGGTGGCAGCGGACCAGATCTAAGCTGGTAGTTAAGCTTAGAAGTTTTCATGCAGGCCCCCACATCTGTACCCTAAAGTTCAGAGTGGGGAAGGAGCCTTGACACAAACGCTGTCACGTACCTGGTGCCTTGTCTTCCCCTTGCACGCATTCGATTGTAAGCGCTTTAGGGCAGGGCCCCTCTCTTTTCGTGACGTGTCTGTACCGTGCTTCGCACATGGGGCCTTGATCCCAGCTTGGGGACGGCAATACAAATAATCCAATAGGAACAATATCATGAATTTAGCTGCAAATCCTGCCTGCCTCCATGCCTATCCCTCAACAGCAAATCTGCCCCAGCTCTGCTGCAAGAGGTTTCCCCACACCCGTGGAGGAGGGGGTGGGAATTGCTCCTTAAGGAGCAGACCATTGAGTGTCTCTTTTCTACTTACCATCCACCCGTGAGTTCCTTTGAGTGTCGCTTGAGTCTTTGCTGCCCCGTTCTCTTCCCCAGAGGCCCCGCAGTTCCTTGCATCTGGTGTCAAGCTGGGAAATGGAACAGAGGAAACCGAATCTAGTGCCCCTCCGGGGAATTGGCCGGGGCGCAGTGAGCTCTCCTTGTGAAATGAAAAAGGCGATTGTCTGTGTGACCTGCATGGAGCCCCTGGGAGACTGGCAGGTGCCACCAAACCCTTTGCATTTCCCAAAGGAAACGTAGACATTGAATGCCAGGGTGCTGTCACAAATTGGTGGCAGGTGGGGAGCTGAACAGCCATGCCTATCCCATGCACCACAGCCACTCAGGGCTTCACGTGGCTACGAGGATCGAATTCAAAACCTGTTCTTATGACACACACCCCCACTGCTTCTTAAGCTAATGCATCTAGGAATTATTTCAGGGAAGTTTTTTGGCCTGTGCTATACAGGAAGTCAGACTAGATGATCACATTGATCCCTTCTGGCTTTGGAATCTATGAATCCCCCTCAGCTGGTGGCAGTATAGGGCCTTTGACACACAGTTGAATAGCTCAGATTCCATCCAGCAGAGGGCATTGGTCTGTTCATCACAGCTCTGTATCAACCCAGGCCTGATCTCATGGATTGTATCGTGGGCTCAAGATTTGTGCTGTGTCAAGACCACACATCAAGAAACTGACATGCTCTTTCTTTGGGCCCCGATATGAACTTCACTCCTCCCAGTGTCTTAAACAGCGTTGGCTCTGTCCGACTTTTCTGCTGCGGCAATTTGCTCCCATCAGAAGTGCTGCATTATAAATGAAACCTTCTAGGAACCCGTTGGAACACTTAAGGCAATATTTCCACCGTGCCGAGAGTTGCCTGTTCAATTGATTTTTTGATTTTGATCATTAGTCCCACATTTCTAGAGGATTGCCGGAGAGGTCCACAGGCATCTCTGGGAGGCAGGACGGGAAATAGCTCCCTCCAGGGTGAAGAATGACAGGCTCTGTCATTCCGGCCTTGGCGGGAGTCCCTGCACGTGTGAGGTGCTTGTGGTAAGTGTACGGGGTGTATGCAACCTGCATGGCACATCCTGGGCACCTTTGTTCTTGGGAGCCAGTCGAGTTATGAGCTATAGGGAGGTGGGTTTTCCAAAGAGGGTTTCCATGGAGCTGAAGGAAGCAGGTTAGCTACAAGGAGCACTGTTTTGGTATGACAAAATCTGTGTGTGTGCGCGTGTGTGTGTATGTACATGCAAACCGTGTACACCGTCAGCCAGATCCTCAGCCAGGTGCTAATCAGCCTAGCTCCATGAAGGTATGCTAAGTTACAGCAGCAGAAGATCCAGCCCTTGATGTGTATTTGTATCTTGGGGTGTGTGTGTGTGTATCTGGTTGTACAGGATGGAAGTGTTTACATGGTATCTGTACAGTATGTCTACTATATGTATGTGTTTGGTATGCACACTGTGTATGTGTGTGTGTGTCAGTGTGTGCATGGCATGGCTGTATCCGGTTGTGTAGTGTGGGTGTATTTGTGTACCTAGTACCTGTATTTTGTGTATGTTGGTGTGTGCATGGTGCGGCTGTGTCGAGTTGTGCTATGTCTGTGTACATAATACCTGTGCTGTGTGTATGTTGGTGTGGTGTGGTGCGGCTGTGTTGGGTTGTGCTCCGTCTGTGTGTCTGTGTACATAATACCTGTGCTGTGTGTCTGTCAGTGTGTGCATGGTGTGGAGGTCTGTGTGTTGGTGTGGGTCGGTGTATCTGCCTGTATTTGTATGAAGACCTGGAACAGCCTCTAAGCTGCTGCGTGAAGCTTTCCAATATCCAGAATTACCCTGCGCTGCCTCCCAGCGCCCTCTCTCCCCGGGCTCCTCAGCGCCTGTGGAACTGCCCTGGACTAATCATCCCGCGTCCAGCCTGCAGAGACAACGGCGTGATTCATCTACCACCAAATCCCCCTTGAAACCTTCAACTCATCAGTTCCGGGAGGAGCCTTCCCATGGGACCCATTGAAATGTTATTCCCCTCGCTCTGAGCGCAGGGGCGCTGGGAGCTGGGGAAGGGATGTTAATACATTGCAGGGGAGGAGCCCAAAAGGTCACTTGCCCGGCCAAGCGAGAGGGGGAGCTTTCGGTGAATGCCCAGGAGGGCTCTGGGCAGCCACATTAATTTTCCTGCTCGGTGACAGCAGATGATACAAGTGTGCGGCCAGAACAGATGCTGCCGAGATGCCGGCATGTTGCTTGGCGTTTTGGGGAACATCGAGACATCCTCCCTCCCTCCCTCCCTCTCTCCTTCCCTCCCAGTGTCTTCCAGCATTGATTGGGGAATAACGATGCTCCACAACGACCCTCCATTCCCCTTCTGGATCGCCAGCCCCTCGAGGATCCCACAGCACTGGGCCATCCCTGGCAGTGCTGCTTTTCTTGGGTTATCTGCCCCCAAAGTCAGGAGCCAGACTAGGACCCAGGAGTCCTCGTAGGGCTGGCCCTTGGAGGAGGGAAGGGACAGGACTAGGCTAGGATGACACAGCCCCGGGGTTGTCTCTGGCTCTGCCTGATTGGGCACAGCCTGGGATGCCCAGGGTCTCTCCCCAAGTCCTGGCCGTGGCAGAGGCTGCTGACGACAGGACGGGGCTGTCTGGGGATAAGTCTTTCCTTGTACAACCGGCGCATTCGAAGCCGCGTCTGTTCATCTCCTGGTCTCAGGGATTCAGGACCGACATGCTCCTCTGTCGTGCTGGGTTTGTTTCAGCTGCTCCCTACAAACAGGAGAGAGCAGATCGGCCGCTCTCTGTCTACTGCCAGGGCGGTGTTCGCTCTTCCACTGCGACCCCCCAGCCGAAGGGGGTGTTTGCTCTGAGCAGACTGACGGGGCTTTTCTCTGCACAAGCCTCATCTGTAATCTCTGCTCCTCCAGGGCCTGCTAAACTGTGCTGGAGAGTTCGGTGTGAGACAGAGGGCAGGACACCTGGGTTCGGTGTGCAGCCCTGCCGCTGATTCACTGTCATTTCCTCTCCTCGTCCCTCAGTTTCCCCGTCTGCACAATGGGGGTAACTCTCTGACCCTCCCAGGCAAAGCAGCATGGAGAGCCCCAGGTGGAAAGTGCTCTATAAATGCGGAATATTAGCGTTTGTTGCCAGCGTTTGCTGCTTCCAGACAGGCCACAGGGGGAGATCTGCCCTTCTTGAGCTAGTTGGACACTTCCGCTGCTCAGCCTGGGCAGAACGGGAAGGGCAGAGGCCCGGGAATTGCGAACAAAGGCACTTGGGTGGCTAGTGCACAAGAAATGTGTAGAGCTTCCAAAGAGCGTGTTCTGCACACTGGGGCCAATTCATCTCTGGGTGGAGCTCCTTTGACTTCAGCGATATTGTACCGAGGAAGAATCTGACCCGCTCTCTGCCGTGTGGCTGAATGTATGTTTGGAGGCATTGTTGTGAAAGCTCCGTTCATTGATATCCACCTGCATGGCTCTGGGGATGGGGAGCCAGAGCCGTCTGGCAGGCTGTGCCGCTGAGCCACAAGGTGAGAAGGGACCGCAAGGGTCATGTAGTCTAACCCCCCTGCCAAGACGCAGGATTTGTTGTGTCCTAACCTCCAGGACAGACGGCTTCAGCCTCCTTTTGTAAACCTCCAGTGAAGGAGCTTCCATGGCCTCCCCTGGCAATTGCTGGGTTGCATTTGTGTGCAGATACATGCAGGGGGGTTGCAAGCGAGTTGGGAGAGTTTGGGCGTGGGGCTGGGTCGCCAGGCCAGGCTGACAGGGGCATCTGGGCGTTGGTGTTGCAAACCAGGCCAGGAATAGCGGAAGGTATGTGGAGCTAACTGGAAACGCGGCCAGTGTGGGTGGGAAGGAGCAAGTGTGTGGGTCTGGGCAGGCTGTGCGTGAGTGTGTGTGTGTGTATGCACGTGAGTGCTTGCAGATGTGTGTGTGTGAGACAGTGTGTCCTCTGTGAGTGGGTGTGCGTGTGAACACGATAGTAAGTATGTGAGTGTGTCACTGTGTTTTTTGCGGGTGTACATGACAATATGTGTGTGTGAGCACATGACAGTGTGTGTGTACATGATTGTGTGATTTTGTGTGTGTGGACATGTGTGTGGACATGACTGTGTATGTAGTTTTGTGTGTGTACACGTGTGTGTACACGACTGTGTGTGTGTTGTCTGTCGTTACCATGCGGGCGAGATGTCCTTCATGCCGTTTTGCTCTGCCTGACGCTCCAGACATGGGTCTGTAACTGCCCTGGTGGAAGCCGAGCCGGCCCCCTGCCACTGCACAACAGCTTTTCAGGGAGCCCCTCTCCTGTCCCAGGCTGACTTGAATGCAGGCAGCTCCGCCTGGCTCAGCTCTGGGAGGCCAAGGACAAGCGTCGCCTCTCGGGAGCATGCAGCAAACCCTGGGCAGAGGAGCGTGCCGGACTGTGCAGCGCATTCCCCTGCGTGCTGCGTGTCCTGGCAGCACGCAGGAAGCAAGCTGCCGTGGGCGAGGCTGGGGTATCCATGCACACAGCTCCTGCAGACCTTCTTCTTCTAGCTGATGGCGGGGAATGTCTGTGAGCCCCACAAACTCCATGGTGCAGCGCACTGGCCCTACTGCAAACGCACTGCCGTTCCCTGGCTCCTTCCCCCAGGCGCTCCAGCATGGCGCAGGCAATTAAACCTACAACCCTGTGCTATGTGTGGGGAAACTGAGGCACAGCGCGGGGACTCGGTTTGCCCAAGGTCACACAGCAGGTCTGCGATGAGGGTATCCCAGCACCCAGAAGGGAGTGACTGCGCTCCTGACTGTGCCCAGTTTCCCAGGGGGATGCAGCTGTTCCAGCAGCCGGAGCAGGCTCTGCCTGAGCTGAGTGCCGGGGAAGATGAACCGGCTGCTGAGTCTCCTCATCCCATCTGCCTGCGGGGCCCCGTGCTCGGTGCGACAGGGGGCCAATGAACGAGAGAACCCAAGAGCCCTTGTCCTGGTCTGAGCCCCAGACACAGACAGGGAGGGTCACCCATGTTGGCTCCATGAAGGGGGGTCCTCTTCCTGCTTGCTCTCTACCTAGCTTGTGACCTCCCCCTCCTCAGTATATCGGGGGACGGTTTGGGCTCCCCCAGGTTCCATGGGCCTTTCTGCAGCCCCCTGACTACAAGCCATTGATTGTCTCTGTTGGCACCGCGAGGTAGCTCCTGCCTGATCTCCCAGCAGCCCACAGATTTGCAGGCGGCTCCTGGCCCTGGGAAACAGGCTTGGACTGGGGTGGACGGGGTGGAGGGATTTGAGACTGCCCTCCAGAGAGCCCTACTGCTCCGTGCCATCCTGCCGCTGCCGCTCTTACACCTGGCTGCACTGTGCCCTCCACGCCTCACCGTGCTGCCAGGATGTTCCTGGGCCTACAGCACAGGGTGGGCAGCCAGGGCTCCATTCCCAGCTCCGCCGTGACCTGTAAGACCTTGGGCAAGTCATGCCCCCTCTGTGCCTCAGTTTCCCCATCTGCGATGTGGAGGTGGGCTGAGGCCGGATTCATTAATGTTTCTGGGGTGCTTTGAGATCCTCAGATTCAAGGTGCTGGACAAGCCCGGGATCCTGATTAGTGCTGTTAATTATGAATGTGCTCCCAGCCCCTTAGCACAATCCCACAGCCAGCCTCTGACAGCTGGCGCCTGGGGGATGGGCTCGTCCTGGGCTCACCCTGCTCTGCACCCCGGCCAGTGCTGTTCACTCCCGGCTGCCCACCTGGTCTCCCTGCGGGTCAGCTGCCGTTGGAGAGCCCTCAGGCGGCTCTGCCGATTACGCACTGAGCAGATTACTACCAGGGTCTAGACGGTGTTTGTGTAGGAGCCTGGACCTGGTTCTTTAATTCAGGGCTGCCTGGCTCATTCAGGATCTCAACCCCAGGCAGAAAAGTCTCTGGGTAGAGCGGGTGTTGGTAGGAAATGAAAATAGCATTTTTGCCACCTCCCTTTCTCCGGGTGTCTGCAGAATTCCCTGGTAGACCCAGGCGGTTCCTCCGGTGCTGGGGGGGGAATGTAACGACTGCAGGTTCAGCGTGGGTTTCAGCCGCTGGAGCTCCTGCGTTCCTTCTTCTCTGCTAGCTGTTCGTGGCAGCGCACTGGCCCCTGGGCCCGCGCCGACCAGCCAGCCGCACAATACAATTTGGAGGCTCTTTCGAGGGTGAAATTAATGTAAATCCTCGCTGGCACCAAACTGACCTCTCGTCTCCGCGCTTTGCATGTTCCAGGGCTGGCTGCGTTCTCCCATCTCGGAGCGCCGCGCAGCTCGTCTGGAGACGGCTGGGGTGGAGTTTCCCCCTCGCTGTTTCTCACAGTGCTGCAGCTGTGCCAAAAAACCCCAGGCTCGCTGGAGAACATGGGCCCACAGTGCCCCCCCTTTCCTAGCAGAAAGACCGGGCCCCGTTCTAGCCCAGCAAGGACTTACACATCTCTCATTACCATGCTGAGCACGTGACAGCTTTTAATATCATCAGCTTCCCGGCACTCGGTGTTATCCCTCTTTTACAGATGGGGAACCGAGGCAGAGAAAGGCTAAGTGATTTGCCCAAGGTCACACAAGAAGTTTGTAGCAGGATAGGGAATTGAACCACTAGCCCCTTCTTCTTTGCCCCCAGCCCCTCTAGCGGGCCAGCCCTGCTTGTACTTTAATCTGGCCTGGAGACAGGGCCGGCGCTTCCACTAGGCAACCCTAGGCAGTCGCCTAGGGCGGCAGGATTTGGGGGGTGGCATTTTGCCGTCCTCGGCAGAAATTCGGTGCTAGGGGGTCCTTCCACTCCGGGTCTTCGGCGGAAATTCGGCGGCGGGGGGTCCTTCCGCTCTGGCACCCGCCGCCGAAGTGCCCTGAAGACGCAGAGCAGAAGGACCCCCGCCGCCGAATGCTCAGAGGAGGAGCGCTGCCGCCTAGGGCAGCAAAAACCCTGGCGCCACTCCTGCCTGGAGAGATCAGAAAAATTCAAATTCATCGAGTGGAGCAGATCTGGGTTCCAGCCCCTGGCTCTTCCAGCCACTGGGTACCATGGGCAAGTCGCTGCCTCATTCCGTGCCTCAGTTTCCCCCTCTGCAAGATAGGGGACATTTACCCTCTTTCCTAGAGTGCTTTGAGATCTGTGAGTGACAAGCACAATCCAAGAGCTATGTGGTGGTCTTTCTAGAGAGGCAGGCCCCTGGTCTGCGCTTCTTCTGCTAATTCTACCTCTCTTCTGTGGATAAAGAGAGGATTCCGGTCTGCTGGGCTGTCAGTCTAGTACCTTGTTTCAGCCACCATTAAGCTCACATTCAAAAATAAAAAATTAAAAAAGATAAGGATGAAATCCAAACAGCAGCAACTCCAGCCTACCTCCTCTGCGAGGTCCCTGCTGTTCCGCTTCAGCTGTTTATTCCTTGACGAAATTAAATACCTGCTGTGATTATGTTAATATCGCATGCAGCCCCCGGGAAAAGAGTAAACAGCAATTGGTGAGTTCCCAGGGTGTCTGTCTGTGGTTAACTCTCACCGCGATTCGGGCCAGCCCTGGGCATGGCCAGAGGGCACGGGGGTCTTTAACGCAAGACAGAAGTGAGCCTGATTTATTAGCCGCAGAGCTAATGTGAAATATGGGTGGGTGGCTTTCCTGCTGCAGCTGTGGAATGTGCTAGGAAGGGGTGGGCAGGCAGTGAGGCAAGGACGGGCTGTTGAGTAACTTCCCTCATGACCACAGAGATCGGGGCCCTAGTTTGCCAACTCAGCACCTCCGGCTGCATGGTGCCCGCCCCGCGTCCGCTGAGTCAGCACTGAGCACCCCTGTGGAATCGTCCTCACCCTTTCTTGCAACCCAGGGCCACTGTGTTTGGGCACAGGGGCGCTTCGAGGGGCGAGCGCCACCTTCTCCTTGGGACTGCTGCTCTGTGGTGCCCATCCAAACACAGAACGGACTGGGCTCCGCTTTGGTTGAGCTCCTAGGGAAAGCGCTTGGCACTGTGCGTCTTCGAAGCGCTTTGCGAACCAGCCTCATGCCCCTCCTATGCAACGTGAGTATCGAACGGCCCAGAGTTTGTACAGATCCGTTTGAAAATTGACCCCCAGCTCAGAAGGTAAAGTAGGCCAGGGCTGCATTGCTGGGACCTGGATCCCAAATCCTCCACCCCTAGGGGGTTCTAATCTGGGCCCCTAGCAGCGACAGTGGGATACCGGCGGGTCCAATACAAGAGATGCCACCTCTTCACAGACAAGACGTCAGCTGCTCAGAGATCCTGGTTGGCGGCACTATCCCGGAGTCTTTCCAATAACCGGGGCCCACGGCAGGCCTCTCTGTCTGCCCCTGAGCGTGTCGCTTCCATGCAACCCCGAATTCCAAAGCTCCCAGAGCTGGAGCTGACAATTAGGAGACGTTGCCTTGAGGACACTGGGTATTTTTGCTTTTCCCAGAGTAGCTGAAACATTGCTGTCTGGTTTGCTTTATGGGCTGTAAAATTACCACTGCAAAGGCAGGATGTAAATGGCTTGTTTAGTTACATTTTATGAAGGGACTTCATTCTGGGGCAGGCAACAATCAGAATTGCTCTGGGTAAATACTTGTAGAGACCTTTCCAGTATTATTTTCCCACTCCGTTCCTTACCACTCCTTTCCCCTCCCCCACAAACCTCTTCTTTTCTCATACTCACGTGTTCACACACACACAGAAGAGGCAAATCTTGTGCAGTTCTGGTCGTCCCATCTCAAAAAAGATCTATTAGAAATGGAAAAGGTACCGAGAAGGGCAACAAAAATGATGAGGGGTATGGAACAGCTTCCATATGAGCAAAGATTAAAAAGACTGGGACTGTTCAGCTTGGAAAAGAGACGACTAAGGGGGGATATGACAGAGGTCTATAAAATCATGACTGGTGTGGAGAAAGTGAATAAGAAAGTGTTATTTACCCCTTCACATAACACAAGAACCAGGGGTCACTCAATGAAATTAACAGGCAGCAAGTTTAAAACAAACAAGAAAGTATTTCTTCACACCACCCACGGTCAACCTGTGGAACTCATTGCCAGGGGATGTTGTGAAGGCCAAAAGTATAACTGGGTACAAAAAAGAATTAGATAAGTTCATGGAGGATGGGTCCATCAATGGCTATTAGCCAGTATGGTCAGGGATGCAACTCCATGCTCTAGGTGTCCCTAAACCTCCGACTGTCAGAAGCTGGGACTGAACGCCAGGGGATGGATCAGTCGATAACTGCCCTGTTCTGTTCATTCCCTCTGAAGCACTTAGCGTTGGCCACTATCAGAAGACAGGATACTGGGCTACATGGACCATTCATTCGTCTGACCCACTATGGCCGTCTTATGTTTGTGATAATTCCTGATGAATGGGGCAGATTCTGCTAAAATCAGGAGGGGATATTGGATTTTTTTCTCATGCCAAGTTTTATTTGTTTATAACTTTTTCAAGAGACCCTTTCATTTTGCTAGTGAAGTGAACCCTGTGGGTACCCGATGCTTTCTCTGCAAATCTGAGTGACCGGTAACCAGATACGGGAGTGCCTCCCGCCAAAAATATGCCCTTGCTCTCTTATCTCTCAGGCAGAGTTTAGAGAATACTTCATCTTTCTTTGTCTCTCACAATGTTTACTTTATTGGTACCATGAGATGTACAACTGTTGCCATTGCTAATGTACCAATCATCTGGGAATAGATTTGCCAGTGCTTCTGGTCCTAAACCCTCACACGATGATCTTCTATGCTGTTAAACAGCTGCTGCGTTCCACCCCAGAGGTGGCTGCTTTTCAAGTAATCCTTGTAGCTGGTAAAAGTGCTTTGTGAGCCCTTTGTTTAGAGCCATGTTGTTTAGATATAATCTTTCTGGGGACAGGCCAGCAGAGGGTACAGAGGGGAGAATTTGCAGGCTGTTTCTGTGCCTGGTGAATGCGTGGCACAATCTGCTCCATCAGCCCACTGTTTGCATGTGGCAGGCACGAATTCCGTGCGTTCCTTCTGTTACGGTGAAGTTTCCCGCTTCTGACTCGGCAGCTCTAGGCAATTTTTATCTGCACTTCTGGCCTTTCTTCCTTTTATCACAAACAACATACGCCGCACGCCAGCGCAGTTTGCAGAAGCACAGAGACGCGGGTGCCAGTGAGAACGCTGAGTGGGGTTGTCCAGCCCAATCAAACCTTAGATCGGTTACGTTTCCAGATGAGTAACCGCGGCCGATAAAGTTCAGGGCAGATAAATATAGACTAATGAGTCTCTGAGCAAGGAAGAAAAAGAGGAAATGCCTTTTATAAATAGCGACGCTCTGGCAGCATTCCGACTGGGCTGGGAGACTGGCGCTGCACCCAATGAATTCCCCCCGCTTCCCCCCACATTCACAGTGCCGGCCCTGTGCATTCGTCACAGCCCAGATCTTCCGACGTCTCGCGCTGCCTGCCCACCGTTGATTGCGGCGGGAGTTGGGTGTCTGGGTCTCTGCCTCCGTACTAGGCCTGAGCAAGAATGGATCTTGTCGGTGCACCGGGGCGGAATACTGAGGGAGTGCAAAAAAGGATTCCCAGGATCATGGTCTCTGGGATTCACGGGCTAGTGGGCCAGGCATTGGGCCAGCCCGCAGCAGATCCTCATTCCGTTCCTGGCTCTGCTACTGACCTACTATAGGCAAGTGAGAACCTCCCTTGGCCTGTTTAGATTGGATGCTCTTGGGGGCAGGCACTGTGTGTCTGGGCTACGGGCGCCTGATCTCAGTTGGGCCTCCTGGTGCTGCTGCTCCCCTCATGACTAATTTGTGCCGTGAGGGAAGGCAGAGGAAATTGTGTTCGTCTCTGTGGAAAGAAAGCGCTGCCGTGCGTACAGTCTGGGAGGCCCCGGAGCTGGTTTTTCATGCTTCCTTGGCAGCCCTAGCACCTTGCTGCTATCTTTCTAACCAGCCAGCTCTCTATTTTTAAAGTGCTAATGGCTCTGGCATCCAGATGCCAACCAAATAACACTCGGCATTTGCATGTCTTGAAAGTGCTGCTCCGTTACTGACTAATTAACTCTCACAACGGTCCTATGAGGGGTGTCTTCTGCATTGAACAGAGCAGGAAACCAAGAGGCAAAAGGAGTTGTCCAAGACAACAGGCAAATCAGTGGCAGAACTCAGGCCCTCCGGTGTCTTTGGCTCCCCCGCCCCCCCAGAGCTCACAAGATGCACTGGCCTGGGCTTGCGAACCCCATCCTCCCAATGCAGGAAGTAATGCTGGTGATGTCGATGGCATTCTTCCCTCTGAATCAGTGGGGGATCCATACCTAAACATGGTGTTGGGGGGCAGCGTCCTGCCTGGGGGCCCATTTTTTGGCTAGGGTGTAACATGGAGTCCCTGGGCACTTGTGGCTATTAGAGATCCCATGGCCAATGTAGTGACCAGATTCCAAACTGGGTAATTACGTTCTGCCTCCTGCAATCCGCCCTGCAGTGCCCGCTGGAGCTGGGCGTTCTTCACTTTCCAGCCTCACCGGCATGGCACAGTGTGCAAGCTGGCCGGCCCTTTCAGTGAAGCAGTTCCAGCTCCTCGGATGGTTAAGCAGGTGCCCCCAGGTGGGACCTAATCAGGGTGGGGCAGCCCCTGAGGGAGAGGCTAAAAGGAGAGCTGCAAAGGGGTGACCTGGAGGGAAGAAGCTGCAGAAAGAGAGCTTCCGCAGGGGGCTGGCAGAGGCGCCATGGGGAAAGAGCTGCAGGAGGGGAGTAGCCAGTGTCAGGGTTACCCTGGGGTGGGGCTGGGAAGTGGCTTGAACCCCTCTGGAATGAAGATAGGAGGTGGTGGAGGGGGGGCAGGTGAGAAGTCTGGGGTGACCCTGGCATGGGAGGATGCTAGTTCGCTTGAGGCCCAGGGAGGGCCGGGGCCCAGGCCCAGCGAGAGGAGCGGCTGGTGTGGAGAAGAGGCGGTTCACTGGGACTGTTGGGTTGGGACGTTAAGGATTGCTCTAAGACTCAGGGTGAAATTATTTAGACTATTAACAAACAAACCTGTAACGAGGGTGCTTTCCATATTAAGGTATCGGAGTAACTGCTTGAGAACTGCAAGGAGAGGGTTTAGTTATGGCTGTGGCCTGTCAGACCATACTAGGCCAGGGATCCCGGAGACAGCAACCTTTGTGATACAAGGTAACTGTGTTCAACAGTTGCCCTGTTCCACCCAAGAGGTGGCTGCATTTCAGGGGTGGGCAAAGTGATCTCTAGATACCTCATTCTCCACTGGGGGTGCATGAAACTTCCTTCATGATGATAAGGGACTTTCTGATCCTCTGCTATAGAAATATGAAGGGCTGATACAGGCCCTGACAGGGTCTTTCTCTTATGGTTTTTCTGTGAGTTCATCCGCGAGGGTAATAGTCTGGTTTTGCGCCCCCACCCCCATAGTTGTTGTTAGGGCATTTGATGCACTGGATGAGGTCGGACCCATGAACCCTGAAAGGTGTGTTTGGGGCAGGGGGGCATTGATTGTTGCAGCAGTGGAGATCTGGTTGCAGGTTTTGCATGTGTTCTGGCAGGGGCTGGGGCTGCTCTGAGTTGGAGGGTCCTGGGCTGGGAGGTCCCTTCTGATGTTAGTTTGGTGGCACATGAAGTGAGATGGCTGCTGATGGACAGGCTCATCCTGGCGATTGGCATTGACTGGCCCCTCGGTGGTCAGTTTGGGCAGAAGGATTGCATTGAGCCGTAGAGGCTGAACTCTGCCCTCACCCCAAGAGACCATCCCTTCCACGTAAAGGCTGGGGCAGTGGTGTAGGGGAAGCTGCCTGGTTGCTGTCTGGGCTGACGCTGTACTGTGGGTCAGCAGAGGCTTTCACTCGCCAGGGCTGTAATGCGAATGGGAGTCAGGACTGCATGGGTCTATTCCTGGCTCTGCCACTGACTCGCGGTGCAGCCTTGGGCACGTCCCTTGCTGCGAGGCTGATATTTACAGGGCCGCCCAAAGGGGGGGGGCAAGTGGGGCAATTTGCCCCAGGCCCAGCAGGGGCCCCCATGAGAGTTTTCAGGGCCCCCCCATGAGAGTTTTCGGCAGCAATTCGGCGGCGGGTCCTTCACTCACTCTGGGACCCGCCGCCAAAGACCCTAGGCCCCCTGAATCCTCTGGGCAGCCCTGGATATTTACCCACCTTTGCAAATCTCTCATGGGTACATCCACGCTGCACACTCTTTACGGGGGTACGTAGAGTACATACGCTGCGCGCCCTCCTACCCTAGGCACAAATAGCAGCGTAGATGGTGAGGCACAGTTTAGACGAGTAAGGACACGCCTGAACCCTTAGGGCATGTACTCCATGCGACTCTGCACGCCCAAGCAGTGCCTCCCACAGCGACGCTGATATTTTTAGCAGCATCGTGTCCCGCTGCGGAAGCCTTTCCCTGCTGCGGTGAAAATCTCCGCAGTGTGGACACAGCCTGCTTTTCGCCGCGGCGCATAGCTACACATTCCCCGCATGCTGCCGCCAGTGGTGTGCAGTGGAGACGTACCTTCTGGGGCGCAAAGCGCTGGATACATGCTGCTTAATAGCACACCATATTCAAATGAAAGAAAAGTTTAGTCCTCAAGCAAGGTGAACCCAAGTGTAGAGTGTGTCGGGTGCTGAATATATAGAGGATGCAGGGTGAAAACAGGCCAGTGACCAAGAGTATTCCTGTCCCTTTTCTGGTTTTGGATGGGGAGGAGACATATTTTGTGTCCCCCGCCCTCCCCAAACCAGACAATTCTCTGCCTCATGTGCATCCTGGAATCCCACATAAAAGGAAGCTCTCCATTCACTTGCACTGGTCAGTTTCCTCATTGCTCACCAGGTTGGAGCGGTTCCGTTGAAATCGATCAGTGATGTCGAATGCAGGGAGCTGGTGGCCGTGAAATTCCAAACTAAGACCAGGTCTTTGCTGGCAAAGGTTGGCCGGGATTCCTATACTATTGTTGCTACAGTGGCAAACTCCGCCTAGCAGCGACGCAGTTTACAGTGGCGAAGAAAGTACTTTTGCCGGTAGAGCTTATACCGGTTCGGCAGGCAAAATGAGCTACTCTGGCAGAAGTACTTCAGTGCTGTGATAAGTGACGCTCGGTCTTTTGCTGGTATAGAAATGTTGCAAAACACAACAAACAGCCCCCTCTCCATCGCACCCTTAACTGACATCGCTACACTAGCCTAAGAAACCCAGGGTCTGCCCCTGCCTGCTAAAGAAAGCTGTCGCACCCCATTATCACCCCAGCTAACTATAAACCCCTCCCCATTTGCTGAGCGCCTGTCTGTGTGTGTCAGACTTTAGATTGCCTGCTCTTAGGGGCAGGGACTGTCACACTTTCTCTGATGTGCTGCCAGATGCCTTTGCTGGTGCTTTAATGAATAAATAATAGATGATAAATCCAAGCTGCGAGAGGGAGGGGATGGATCATTTCTGTTCATACCCGGTGTCCCGCCCAGCTGGGAACAACGGCACCAGTGTCTCAGTCCGGATCAGTCAAAGGATCCTCAGCATCTTTTCTTTCCCTTTTCGGCATGGGAGACCTATCGAAAAGCTGCCTGTTGGAGCCCGGCAGAGAGGGGATCCAGTTTCCTCAGCTGGGCTCATTGTCATTTGATGCACGGCAGTGGCCTTTTCTCTGGCTGCCTCTTGTGTCCTGGATTTGCCTGGATGCAGGGTCCGGGGAGAAGAATGTTTTGGTTGTTTCATGGATGTGTAAATTTCGGCTTGTCCGTGTTTGCAGATTAAGGGGCCCGGGCTCGGTGCCATTTCCTGGAACCTTGCCTGCCATTGAGCTCCTCCAGCCCTTTCTGGAAGAAGGTCTCAAATGATGCCAGGGTCTGTGACCCATTTAATGTGCGAGGGAAGCCTGACGTGGGCTCCTGCCCCGTGCCAGCGAAGTGGTGTTAGCTCAATGCCGTTTTGCTAGGTGAAGCTCGTCTTCCAAGCTGGGTGATTGGCTGGGGGAGGTGGGCGTGGAGGGAAAGTCTTCACAGCTGAGGCCTGGAGAATAAATGTTGCCTCTGTTTTTTGTAGTGCCCTTGGGGCACTTGGGTGGCTTGGGGCTGGGGGAGTGTAACTGGAAAGCCAACCCCTCTGACTTGGGGGATTTGAATTACACTGGATCTAAAGTGCTAGCGGAAAAACACAGCTCTAGAAAGGGGGCTGGGAGTCTGGGGCCAGCAAGGCTGTCGGCATCTAAACCTTCAGTAAGAAACCAAATAAACGTCTGGCCGCCATGGCTTGTGAATGTGACTTGAGGCTGCAGAGGGATTGCTCCGGTGCCTGTGGTGCTGCCCCTGCTGTTGCAGAATTTTCTGCTGCTCCTCAGAGCAACGGTGAAAGCTACAAGGCTCACATCCGTTTTGCTCCACTGCTTCTTGAAGCAGGTGTTACCTGCATCAGAAGAGGCAGACACTGGAGCTTATTCAAGACTGTGCAAAGGGGAGATGAAGTTAAGGGATTCAGCGAAAGCGTATCACTGCCCTCTGATGTGCCAATCTGGATGCAGCCATTTGCATAAGCAGTCTGACTAGTTAACATGGTTCCAAACCCCAGTGTTGCCGACCACCTGACCGACACAATGCACCAGCTCTTTGCATGGTGTTTTATAGGCAATCATGAGCCAGGATTTCCTTTATCTGTGAACCAATTTAGACGTTCTCAAAGGCTGTATAGTTTGAGGGAGACAATCGGCCCTCCCTTGATGCGTTAGTTTTACTGGCGGCATGAAACAGACAAGAGTGCATCTTTCTCGGTAGCTAATTTGTCCCTGTGTCCTATAGCGACGGCAGTGCATCAGGAGTGCGCGGGCAAATCAGCAGCTGTAATTCCTAAGAGAATCTGTTTGTCTCCCTGACGCGTGCCCTGTTTTGCTCCGCACATTGGGCCGGATGGTGTGACTGGATGGAGCTCCGTTGATGTCAGTCAGCTGGGCCAGCAGAGGGTCTGGCCCACGGCGTGTACAGAGCGGGAACCCCATTCATTGCACACTCGCACTGGATTGGGGAACGGGAACGTCAGCCAGCGAAGTATCAACAACTTGTTTAGCTGCTTGGAAGAAGCCTCCCTGAGGTAATGAAGCCTGCGAGGAGAGGCCCCTCTGCCGCAGAGCCATGGAAGGCCTTCGTGCTGCATTGGTCTGTGGGCGTGAAGCCCGGCTCTTACCGAAGATAGTGGAGGCAGATTTCCTCCCCTCCTCCCCTGCTCGCTCTGTGCCTGGAGGGAGAGGTTCTCTCCGGAGATTCGAAAGGCCTTTCATCCCACATCCAACGTTCAGGGCAGCCGTGCTGACTTTGCTTCTGGGCATCCCTGTGAAGAGAATCTCCTCTCCCGGCAAACTCCCACTTCCCAGAGCAGCCCTAATTAGCTTCTCTCTGTACCCGCCTCCCCAGCTGTAGGAATCTCCGTCCCCACCCATTGCCTGCGCAGGCAGGAAGCCGCAGCAGCTCCATTTGCTTTGGCCCAGGCTGGCAGCTGACGTGTTCCTTGCCAAGGGTCCTTATCTCGGCACGTCTCCCCGGCAGGGGATGCTCTGCCCCTGCCCGTACTCAGCTGCTGACTGAGCAGAAGGCAGTTGCAGGCCGTATCTTCTTTACAGTGGATGCCTTGGAAACCAGATGAGGCAAAGCACTGGAGAATATTCTCTCTAGCAGGGGGTTCTCAACCTTTCCTTTCTGAGGCCCCCCCAACGTGCTCTAAAAACTCCGCGGCTCAGCGGTATCACAACAAGTGTTTTTCTCCATGTAAAAGCTAAGGCTGGCATTAAGGGGAAGGAAGCAGCGCAATTGCCCGGGAGGCCACGCCACAAGGGGCACCGCGAAACTCAGTTGCTCAGGCTTCAGCTCCAGCCCCAGGTGCTGGAGCTCAGGGCCCCGGGCTGCAGTCCTGCATGGTGGGGCTTCAGCTTTCTGCCCTGGGCCCTAGCGAGTCTAACGCCAGCCATGCTTGGTGGACCCCCAGAAACCAGCTTGCAGCCCCCCAAGCGGCCCCAGACCTCCGGTTGAGAACCACTGCTCTATAGAACAACTGGCTTGGACCTGGAATGGGGAGTGGATTAGGTTTCCTTTGTACTATTACAACCTCCTGCCCAGGGTTGAAAGCATGGACCTCTTCCATTTGCGTGGAAGGAGTGGCTCCACGGAGAGAAGAGACTTGACCAAGGTTATCCAGCAGGCCAGTGGCAGAGCCAGACATAGACTCCAGGGTTCCCGAGTCCCAGTGCTCTATGCCCGGCCACACTACCTATGTTCTCCTCTGCTCAGGATGACCCCAGTGCGCTTACTTTATTCTTCCACGCATTACGCTCACCATTCCCTCTCTTTGGTGTTTACTCCCTTTATGTACCTGTGATTAACAAGCATCAGAGAAATCTTTGCAGTATGGTCAACCCCAGAGGATCACAAATCATGATTCAGGCCCCACCAAAATCATGAGATTGAAAAAATTGAGGTCTTTCTGAGCCTTTATGATGCACTCGAGTCACATTTTCAAACTTTTCTCTGCAACCATGAGGGCAAGAAACTTATTTGTCCTTTTTAATGAATGTTGAGATTTTCATATAATCACATGCCTCCAGGAGATGGGGATTTTCCTAAAGCCCCCATCATTGCAAGCCTCCCAATAAAATCATGAGTTAGCGACAAAACAAATCACAGCCACACTACAATGCATGTGGTAAAGAATCTCTGTGGGCTCATCAGCCATTGGTCTAGTCTCTATCTGTTGATTGAGTGTCTGAGCACATTTCTAATCACCCAGCCAAGGTGTCAATTTAACTTCCTTGCGTCCTGAACTGGCTACATCCTGCCCTGTGGAGGCTGACAAATTAGTCCCTGTGTGCGCACGTTGCCCCAGGCCAGGCCCTTTCTCAGTAGCCTGTGGAGTGTTTGTCACAGGAAGGGGGTTTTGTGTCTGATTTAGGATGAAATATCACATCCTTGCTCCCTGCCAATTTCTCCCTGTCTGCCGCCTCCCCTCCAGCCCCGCAGTGGGAGGCAGCTCCTGGAAATAGCCTGGCTCCTTTCCTCCTGTCCCACCTGGTGCTGCAGAGAGCATCTCCAAGGGCTGGCTGTGCAGAGGTTTGCCAGTGCGGTTGCGAAGTGTGAACCGGGATCCTCAGCGGGTGTGTTTTGTCCTTCTCACACATGCACCTGAGGGACCAAACTCAGCCCCTGAATCTGGATTCTCCAGCATGTGTGTGTCTCACTGAATTACAGATTTCTTTCTTCCAAGTCTCTGCTTGTTCCCAAGCCAATTAAAAGCAAATAAGCAGAATGGAAAAAAACCCTCCGCTCCCAGGTTGAGCCCTTGTGAGTCTCAGCTCCTCATGGGTGTGAATTTTTACAGTTGAGTTATAAATACATCTCCCCTCCCCCCCAAATGAGTGCAGGTTTATATACAGAAGCCATTGACTGTCTTTAACCCTTCGGTAGGGACGGGCACTGTTGTAATTGCACATCTCCACCCCTACGCCGTGTGTATGTGGCTGGGCAATGCAGCCGTGGGTAGGGAGGATGAGGAGTGTGTGCATGCTCTGCTGGGTAGAGTTGTATTCACTGTGTTGAGGGCTGTGTCTGGCACTGGTTGCGTGGGCCGGTTGTATTGCAGGCTGTAGTCAGGGCGGGTGAGTAGGGGGCTGTACTCGGTACCTTTTGGGTGACGCTGGTTGCGTGGGGCGGTTGTATTGCAGGCTGTAGTCAGGGCGGGTGAGTGGGGGGCTGTACTCGGTACCTATTGGGCGATGCTGGTTGTGTGGTGGGGTGTACTCGGTGCCCGTTGTGCTGTGCTCAGTGGACACGGGGTGGCGTGGGTTGGGTGGTGCTTGGTGCTGGAGCAGGGAGGATCCCAGAGTGGTTCCGGGGGGTGAATCTAAGCAGCCCCATTCAGCGCCAGGCAGGCTACTCAGCAACATGCCATGTCGCTCCGAGAGATGCTGCTGCCCACTGCCCACAGCCATCGGTCTGTGTGGTGAGCAAAGCCTGGGGGATTTCCCCATTGCCCTGCACTGTGTGCGCCGCTGACCCGGTGCACCGTGGGGGTAAAACGCTCCCCACCCAAAGGCTTCACACCCACTGTGGACTGGTGTCAATGGCACCCCAGGCTCAGGGGAATGGCCCCTCGTTTCCAGAGCAGCTAGTGGGGCACCGACTTGCCCCTAGTCGGTGCTAGTGATGTGTAGGGCTGTGCGCCTTACCCCTCCCACCCCTCTGTGGGGTAGATCAGCAGCATTATCCCCATTGCACAGACACTGCCTGGGGAAACTGAGGCAGATACATGGCTAAGGGCTGAGCTTCTGACCCGCTGCCCTGGGCTCATTAACCCCTTCTTCAGTAAGGGAGTGAGCGGGTGTAGCTCCAGGCAGCCCCTGGACGGGCGTCACTGATGGGCCTGCTGTGACAGGCGGCTGTCAATTTTACTGGCTGATCTTACCCGTCTCCATCTCCATGTTACCGCCCTGCGCCAGAGCAGGGAATGTTTCTCCTTCCCTCACCCGACTCCCCTCCTGTGCACAGAGCCCCAGGAGGCAGGTGGCACCACTAGGCATGGCACTGGTAGCCTTCGTGCGTAAGGCTCTGCATGCACCAGGAGCGTCGCAGTGCTAAGGAGATTCTGCTCCTGTCCCCTGGAGCCAGCTGGGAGGAGAGGAGAAGACCCTGGGAGCTGGGCTGGCTAAGGGGGTTGGAACTGAGACCCGGAACTCTTCCTCCTCCCTAATGCTGGTTTTGGAGAAGAGAGTGCCCCAGGAAGCCCTGGTCAAGAGGAAAAGATGGCACCACACATGAGCTCCCATCTGCGCTGGCCCCAGGAGTTTACCCCCTTCTCCCACCCCAGGACAACATTGGCTTAGCAAAAGGTCACCTCTTGTCCCCTTAAACTCCAAGGACCCTGCCAGCGCCCTGGGTGTTGGGGATTTGCCATCGGCAGGCTCCTTGGTGCCTTTGATCCGCGGGCCAAAGACAGGGAAGGGGGGTGCGTGAGCTGCAGAGACAGCCTGCATCGTGCAGCCAGCCCGAGCCACTCCTGTCCCTCAGCTGTGATCAAAGGTGCGACTCCCATTCCCCAAACAAGCCAAATTAAACCCCGTTCCTGGGCCCCGTGGCAGCTGGGCCCCAGGTGGTCTCTGCAGAGGGCTTGTTTGCCTCACCTGGACTGTGGTTTCCATAGCGACCGCTGTCTGTGGTGCTCTATGGGAACAGATGAAGCTTTTTATTCTTTGCTGCCATTGGTCCCATGTGGCACCGTGAGCTCTTCCTCGGTCCCACGCCTGGAGCTCCCCCAGGCTCCCCAGCATGGCTCTTCCTTCGCCTTCCCGGCACAGCCATCCCCCGGGAGGGGAGCGGAGGGGTGGATTTTGCAGCAGCAATAACTCTTTGCTCCCCCGGGTTAGAGAGATCCCCCGGTGCTGTCCCTGGGAGTCCTGCATCCAGGCTGGCTGTCTTCGGCTTGTCGCTGGCCCCCTTGCCCGGTGACCATCCCAGAGCCACGATGCTACCTACCATCTTTGCCAAAAGTCACCGACTGGCGGGGGGCTGTGCTTGGGCCTTCTGCCTTAAAGAGGCGCAGACCATCTATTCTCCTGCCCATCCACAGGGTTCCCTTACACAAACACAGCCACCGTCTATTCTAGAGCCGCCCCCCACCCCCATTTTACTCTCCCCCTGGGACAAACAGCAGCACCCGGGCTAAACCAGAGAGCGACACAGATTAGCTATCGCAGAGTGCGCCAGACACCACTGAACTCTGCACACGATCGGATCCAGACTCCGAGTCGGGCCCATCTCTGCCACGGATCGGAAGTGGTGCTGGCCTATCCCCGTTGGGTGACGTGTAAAGAGGAAACGCACCATTAATGCTTGTAAATCTAATGGATTTGCCAAGCTCTTTCAGCTTTCATAATCCAGGGTGGCTTTGCTTAGGATGTCGTCTTTGAAATCTGATTTTTTTCTTGACAGTGGGCCCTTTATTCACTGAGTTATTTGGATTTCTACTAACTGTACTAAGGAAACCCCTAGCCAATGCTCGGGGCACCCTACGTACACTTAAAAATGCCCAGAACGACTAAACAAAGCTGCTGCGTTCCCCATATCAGATCAGCCCAGCAAGGTCCTAAAGACAATATGAATCAATCTCCCTGCAGCCCTACCCAATGCTCATCCCCGTACAGACAGGGGAGGAAAGGGTGTTTAATGTGTCTGTGTATGGGTCACTGTTTAGAACAGGGGTGGGCAAACGTTTTGGGCCGAGGGCCACATCTGGGTGGGGAAATTGTATGCAGGGCCAGGGCAGGGGGTTGGGGTGCGGGAGGGAGTGTGGGGTGTGGGAGGGGGTGCGGTCTGCAGGAAGGGGCTCAGGGCAAGGGATTGGGGCAGAGGAGGGGTGCGGGGTATATGAGGGGGCTCAGGGCAGGGGGTTGGGGTGCAGGAGGGGTGCGAGGTGCAGGCAGGGAGCTTAGGGCAGGTAGTTAGGGATTGGGGTGCAGGAGGGGTTCAGGCTCCGGGGTGGCAGCGGCGCGCATCGGGGCCAGGGCAGGCTCCCTGCATGCCTGCCCTGTCCCCGGCCCCCGCGCCACTCCAGGAAGCGCTGCGGCCCCTGGGGGGCGGAGGGCTCTGCGTGCACTGCCCTTGCCACGCCTTCAGGTACCTCCCCCGAAGCTCCCATTGGCCGCGGGTCCCCATTCCCCGCCAATGGGAGCTGCAGGGGGGGGGAGGGGAGGAGGCGGTGCCTGGAGGCATGGGCAATGCACAGAGCCCTCTGACCCCCCGCCCAGGGGCCGCTTCTGAGAGCGGCGCGGGGCCCGCGGCACCACGGGGTGCAATCCCGTGGGCCGGATCCAAAGCCCTGAGGGGCCGGATCCGGCCCATGGGCCGTAGTTTGCCCACCCCTGGTTTAGAATCACCATCTTTCTTGAGTTGTGGACACCAGTTCTAGACGCAGTATTCCAGCAGCGGTCGCACCAATGCCAAATACAGAGGTAAAAATAACCTCTATGCTCCTACTCCAGATTCCCCTGTTTACGCTGCCCAGAATTTCATTAGGAAAATCTCTGTTAACTGTATAGGGCGTCTGACACAGTCAAGCAGTGGTGATTCCATCCAGTAGATGGCAGTGGTGCATACACACCCAGTTTCTCTATCACCCAGTGCTTCTCCAGCTGTTTCTCAGTTCCTCCTCTCTCCTCTTGATCTTTCTACCCTCCCAGTCCTGTTGCTGTGTGGACCTCGCATGATTCATTGGCCTGCCCACCAGGAAATGCTCTGCCAGCTGTGTGAGAACTGCTCCACGAGCCAGTACATTCATTACAATATTTATTCTCTCTCCGTATCTTCCATAGGAAATGCACTCAGAATGAGATCTGTGTCTGCCAGCTGCATTGTCATCCCTAGGAGTAAAGATTCTGGAATAGCTGGCAATGCAGTGGCGGCTGTGCCTGGCATTTCCATATCACATTGCTGGGCGTGACTGCCACTGGCTGGCTTCATAAAGCAGGCAGGGTAGTGGGGTTACCACTCATGAGCTTCCTCCTGGACACCTCTGAAAACGTTTGGCTCTCCTGGGCCCAGGCCAGCGAGTGCTTTGACAACTGGAGCTGGGTGAATAACAGATGTTTTTTGGTTCGCTGGCAGTGCTGAAAAATTGGGGGAGGGGGAATCACTTTAGGTGGACCTGAAAATGTTTTTTTCCCCCTGGATTTCTGGCGAACCAAAGTCAATTTTTTTTCGTGATTTGAATGAAATGTTTCACTATAGGTTTTGAGCAGCTTATTTTTATGCTTCTGCATTTTTAAAAACTTTAAAGGCAGCATCTAAGCAAAACGCCATTTGACCACAAAAAATATTGAAATATTTCACGTAGACAATGTCAGAAGAGAACGTTTTGACTCTTATGGAATCTTGGTAAACAGACGCATTTGCAAAATGTCCTGGTGTTGCTTTTTCTTGCTGGGAGGGAGTGTTTTGGCCAAAAATTCTGCCCAGCTCCGTGTCTCGCCCAGCTGTGTGTTCATGGCAGCAGATCTCAGTACCGTGGCAATGTGTCGCCTCTGGGTTTTTTTGCACCTCCCTGATCCTCTCCCATATAGAAGCTTGGCTACTTGCCTCGCTGACCCCAACTGTTCCCGCAGTGTCTGGCAAAGCAAACGGAAAAAGCCCAAGATCAAAGATAGCCCCAGAGGCCCTGGAACATCCAGCTGACCAGGAGGGCAATGTCACACTCCTGTGGAGTTCCTGAGAGCTCTCCATCTCGGGGAGCAAGAGACAGAGAAGGGGCAGGGGGACGCTGGCCTGGGCTCTGGGAGTCAGTGTTTCCAAGCAGCTACATTCCTCAGTACAGAGGAAGGGAGCCTGCTCTGCTAATCTCTGTCTGGCTGAGGAAGGCTCCGGAGGGGTGGAGCAGGAGGTCAGAGACCTCTCTATGCAGCCAGAGGACTTCATTAGGTGCCTAAAGCCATATGCTGCAATTAGTGCAACTGTTCCTGGAGTTTTGTTTGCTTTCTGAAGCTAAACAGGCTTAGATCAGGTCAGACTTGGGATGGGGGACCCCTTGGAGATAACCTAGTCTACTGCAGGAAGTGGGATCGGGGATTCCACAGGGGGCATTCTTCTCTGTGTTGGTTCTGTGCCAATGCCCCAGCATGGTGCTTGTGGCCCATCTTTCAGATGAGACTAAGCTAATGCTGTGACTACGTGGGAGTTATTAAGGATCGCAAGGCACTTTCCCGAAGAACTGGGTACAGTGGGGGGAGGAGGAGGAAGGTGTGTGAACCTCAGGGTCCAGTTTCCAATCTTGGATAATTATGTTCCACTTCCTTAAATTACTGATTGATGATTGATTTGTTTTACAGTAGGCTCCTGAGGCCTCAGCTAAGCTCGGGGCCCATAGTGCCAGGTGGTGCAAAACCCCACACTAGCCTGCCCTATCCCAAAGAGTTTAGTCTTCCCCCTCTCGCTTCAGTTAGCTCTGTGATGTATCCCTTACTGTCTGGAACTGCTGTGTCGTGTGTGTTCTGCATGGCTAAAAGCTGCCATGCTCCACCCCAGAGGTGGCTGCATTTCAGTGGTGGGTTAAGCAGGTCTTTTATGTGTCATTTGTCCAGTACTTTGGGATGAACTGCAGAATCTTTTTTGAAGAGCGGGTGGGTAAATGCAGATACATGGCCTGGGCTGAGGAAACGAACATCCTTATAATTGAGCGTATCTATCTTAGGCTTGGTCAGCGCTTTAAAAGTTATGGTGCCATGGCTCCATCGGGCAGTGGGGGGAAAAGCCCACACCCCGATCAACATAGTTATGCCCCCAGTGTAGAAGCAGCTAGGTCAGTGGGAGAGAGGTTCTGCCAACAGAGTGAACCTCCTTTGGGGAGAAGCTGTTCCTACAATAACGAATCTCCTGTCCGTGGCCACTGCAGCTAGGCTGGCATAGGGTCCCTAATGTAGTGTGACAGACCCAGACCAGTGGGGTACAGGAGTCTGGTAGAGGGCAAATATACTGGTCACTGGATGAGTAGTTTTCTGTTCCCTGAGTGACCAGAGCAGGGGCTGCACTAGAGTAATCAGGAACCTGCTAGAACCAGTTAAGGCAGGCAGGCTAATTAGGACACCTGGAGCCAATTAAGAAGAAGCTGCTAGAATCAATTAAGGCAGGCTAATCAGGGCACCTGGGTTTTAAAAGGAGCTCACTTCAGTTTGTGGTGCGAGTGTGAGGAGCTGGGAGCAAAAGGCGCAAGGAGCTGAGGGTGAGGGTGAGGGTGAGGGTGTGCTGCTGGAGGACTGAGGAGCACAAGCGTTATCAGACACCAGGAGGAAGGTCCTGTGGTGAGAATAAGGAAGGTGTTTGGAGGAGGCCATGGGGAAGTAGCCCAGGGAGTTGTAGCTGTCATGCAGCTGTTACAGGAGGCACTATAGACCGTTGCAGTCCACAGGGCCCTGGGCTGGAACCCAGAGTAGAGGGCGGGCCCGGGTTCCCCCCAAACCTCCCAATTGACCTGGACTGTGGGTTCTTCCAGAGGGGAAGGTCTCTGGGCTGTTCCCCAACCCACATGGTGAATCTCTGAGGCCAGAAAATCCGCCAATAAGCGCAGGACCCACTAAGATAGAGGAGGAACTTTTGTCACAGTAGACATACCCTTAGGCATTTCTATGACCTTGTTACCATAGTACGGGAGCACCCCACAATCTTTCCTGTATTTATCCTTGTAGTGCAGAGCAGGGCTCTGACCCCCAGGTGCAGATGAGGAGCTGCAGCACATGTGATCTAACCGGCTGGTGTAGGAATAGCAGCGCTGGGGTTGAACTGCCCCTGTTGCAATGGTGTTGCTGGAGCTGGCTAGACCAGAGCAAGCTCCAGTGCGTCTCCATGTGCGGCTCGGACACCTCTGAGGGCAGTGAAGACCTGCTCGCCCAGGGTGTCGCAAAGGCGTCTGTGGCTAGAGCAGGGCACTGAACCCACGTCTCCAACTAACGCTGCGACCGCTGGGCCACATGTCTGGTGTGCGGGGCTCCTGGAGTTGTGCTGAACACGACCCCCCTTCAGTCATGTGCAATCTTTATCCTCTACCTTCCCTCCGGCGTTGCTCGCTGAATGGCTGGCTGCTAGGCAGAATGAGTGCCTCCCGGCTCGGACATTCTTGCTGTCTGCCTAGGTGTTGATACCGTCCTGGTCACTGTGGGATTGAACCCCTTCTCCCAGGCTTCCCTGGGGCAGCTGGCAGCGGCTGTGGCATCCCTGTGAGTTACCACTGCCTGCATAGGCTGAGTTGCTTAACTACATAAACAGACTGGGCAGCCAAGGGGATTTCCAATAGAGTCCTGTTGCAACGTCCTTCCCTTTCCCTCACTGGTGTCTTGGGTGCGAGTACTTGTCCACTGTTCATTTCGTGCTGTCTGAGGGACGCTTTGCCGCGTGGCCTTTCCAGACCTGAGAATGCAGCACTCCAGCTCTGCACCGTCAGGGGTTTTACGAGACACTTCGAAGCCAAGTTTGTGGTTCTGAACCGTGTCGGGCCCAGCCAGCACCCTCCTGAGCCAAAGGTCTTTTCTAAACTGCCGTCTGTCATGTAGCATGCATGTGGGCATTAGACAGTACTCGCCAGGCTCCAGAGGCTTGTCTGGAGCCCCTGCTGCTCCCAGGCCAGGGATGTTACAGGAGCATGCTGCAATGCTGCGGCTGAGCGCCGGTGAGCTTGTCTCCCTTGAGTCACTCTAACAGCTTGATACTCACAGCCGGAGGACCTCCCCATGGGCCGAAGGCCTGTGTTTTTGGTGCCCACCTTCATGGCTTCGGTTCCCGCTGCTGTCCGTGTGTGTGTGTGTGTTTGGCCAGGGATCCGATTTGTTGGTCCTGGCATGCAGGGCGGAATGTCAGCGGGAATCTGCTGGCTGGACCTCGCCCTGGGTCCCGTGACCGCTGCGTGCAGGGTGGTAGGTGCAGGGGGAAGCTCTGTGGAGGAGTGCGGGAGCCTCGGCAAAGGTGACAGGTCGCGGAGCCCCGGAGAAGGTTAAAGCCCCAGGGGAAGCAGGGGCTGTGCAGCTGTTGCTGAGCAAAGAAGGATAAAGTTCAGAGAGGATGCAACTGTGGAACCAAATCAGTGCTGCCCCAGTCCCTAAGGAGGGGGCTCCTCCCTTCCCTGCCCCCCACTCTAGCCAGTCTGCCCATGTGTCTGTCTGGGAGGGGGGGGTGCTGTCTGTCGGTAACCCTTGGCACTGGGCCCCTGTGCACGCCGAGGGCCTTTCTCAGCCCTGGTTGGGAGCTCAGTGGTCTCCTGGAGGGAGGTTTTACAGGGGGTGTGGCCTGTCTGTTGCCCTCGGGGAGGCAAGCTAGGCCAGGGGAAGGGGCCGCTGTTGATGGTGGGGATCCAGCCCGGGCAAGCGGGAACCTTGGGGCCGACGCCTGGGGCCCCCCTGAGCTCCGGGAGAGCAGCGTGCAAACAGAGCCCCCTGGGCCATAACAGGGACGTTCACGTGCAGCCTCCCCTCATATCACGGGACTCAGTCACCAGGGTCTGTGACGAGATAACGCCTGGCACCCGCAGAGCACCTCTTCCCTCACCCCTTTCACGGGGCGTTCCCAAGAGGGCTCTCTGGCATCAGGCCCGGGGTAGAGATGGGCAAGCTGTGGCACAGAGGAGGGGAGTGACTTGCTGTTGGGAGCAAGGACCCAGGAGTCCTGCTCCCCACTCCTAGGCTGAGGGAGACGACGTGCAGCTGGGACATGCTGCCGGGTTTGCAGCGGCGCCAAACCGATGCTGTGTGCTTCCCCTCCCCCGCGAACCTCGCTGCGTTTCCAGGACTGGAGCTGCAGAGGCAGGCGCCTAGGAGCTGGGCGTAGCCGCTCAGGAAGGCAGGATAACCCTTCGCCTGCCCTCGACTGAATCGGTCCATCGCTGGCTATTAGCCACAACAGACAGGGATGCCACCCCGTGCTCGGGTGTCCCTAAACCTCTCCCAGCCAGAAGCGGGGAGTGGACGACAGGAAATGGAGCACTTGATAAATTGCCCTGTTCTGGCACCGGCCACTGTCAGAAGCCAGGATACTGGGCGAGCTGGACCATTGCTCTGACCCACTCTGGCCATTGTTGTGTTCTCCTGTCGCTTCGCTGCAGCTCCCAGTGGCAGAGGTTCAGCTGCTTCCTCCATGTCTGACGCCAGGAGTTAGCGATGGACACAGGCTCCCGCGCTGGCTGGGCACACGGCACTGGCTCCTCCTGGCTCAGCAGCAGCCAAGACTCGTTAGAGTAATCACTGCACACCTTCCAAGAGGGGCTTTCCCATGTGAGCAATTGCTGTAGCTGCTTCGTTGGTGACATATGATGGGGGAGAGGGGGGATGGCAGGGGCGCACGGCCGGCTCCAGGCACCAGCACAGCAAGCTGGTGCTTGTGGCGGCCAACGGAAAGGGGTGGCACGTCCAGCTCTTCGGCGGCGGGTCCCTCAGTCACTCTCGGAGGGAAGGACCAGCCACCGAATTGCCGCCGAAGAATGAAGCAGCAGTAAAGGTGCCGCCGATCATGGCTTTTTTTTTTTTTTTTCCCCCCCCAGCGCTTGGGGCGGCAAAATGTCTGGAGCCGGCCCTGCAGGGCAGGCACCCAGGGACGCTCTGTGCACTTTCCAAGCACAGTCTGTCATCGTAGCATTAACCCCGGGGTGCAGCGTCAGTGCAGGTGATGCAAAAAAAAAAAAACCAGGCCTTTCTCTGAGCTCGGGTTGCAGGCATTTCCCTGGTTCCAGTGCAGGCTGTTATTGGCCCGCGCTGATCCCTCCTGATCTACAGACTCGTTGGTGATGGCGCCGGCCTCTGACACCTCCCTGTCATGTGTGCCGTCCCTCCTCTTGTCCAGGGGAAGAACAGGTCCAACCTGGCCACTGGGGGGAAGGGGTCCGTGAAAGACCCCCTCACATCTGAGCCCTGAATTGGACCCTCAGCCAGGACGTTTGCATTGGAAACGGGGGAGCGTGGTGATGTCTGTGGTATTGGACCCGAGGGGCGGGCTGGGGAAGAGCCGCTGCTCTGTGGCTCGGCGCCATAGCAGTTAGAAAGTGCTTCGGTCTGACAGCCCCATGTTCGTGGAGGATGGGTAGCAGAGAAGAGCAGGGGGCTAAGGAAAAGCGGCTCCTCCTTGGGTGCTCTTCAAAACAAGCTGTCTGCTCCTGCTGGAAGGGCCAAGTCCAGCTCGCCGGCCCAGCTGTGCTGGCCGCAGCGCTGGGGCTGGCTGCGATTTCTCTTGCTTTCTGCTGATGAATTTAGTGCTTGTGGCAGGGAGAGATTCCAGCCCTGGACTCAGGGCCGTAGCAACAAAGAACGTGGCCCCCTCCGAACGGTGGCCCCCTCCGAACATATGTCCGGGCGGGGCCCCTTACAATGCAGAAACTGGAATGCGGTATTTATTTTGCCACTTTTAGGGGCCCCCTTCCTTGTGGGGCCCCTTCCGGTCGGAGGGTACGGAGGGCGCTCGCTACGCCTCTGCCTGGACTCCACACGGCCCTGTCAATCCCGAGCTACAGCACCCCTGCCATGCCAGCTGTGACCTGTGCCCTGCTCTGCCAGTGCCCCTCAGTCCTCAACCACGGCCTCCTGCTACCCCATCCTGGGCTCCCCCCCGCCCACCAGCTCTCCTCATGCCCTTCAGTCCTGGCCTGCAGCCCCCGCTATTCCTGTCCTGGGCTCCCTGGCATTGGAGGATCTCAAAGCACGTTAGAAATGGATCCCTAGCCCCAGGTCCCAGATGGAGAAACCAGGGTACAGGGCAGGGAAGTGACTTGCCCAAGGTCACCCAGGGACTCGGTGTCTAGTGTGGATAGAGCTGATCCTTTAGCTGCAGTAACGTCCAGTGATCTAAACGGGAGCATACAGAGCTAAGAGCCCTGATCCTACATCTCTGATGGATACAGGGGTGTTATCCCAGCTCTTACGCATGGGGAAATGAAGCCACAGAGTGGTTATGTGATTTGCCCAAGGTCACACAGCAGAACCCAGGAGTCCTGAAGTCTAGTCTTGTGCTCCTACCACTAGGCATGCTTCCCACCCAAGAGCCGTGTATGGAACCAGACTTCCAGCCTGAGGCTGTGCCCACTGGACCAGCCTCCCTGCTTGCCGCTTGCTCCCTGCACATTGTGCATGCGAGTGTCTGAGCCCGACCGTGGCTGAGTACAAGTCTGACCGGAGCGTCCTTGCTTCTGCTTTGCCAAGGAAAGGAACAAAAATCCCTTAAAGGCATAGCTCACAGGGGACTCCTCTCAGCCTGGGAACTATCCCACTGCTCGCTCAGGATCACCTCTTCATGGGAAAGCCTGTCCTGACCAGCGCTGCGTGTTTTATTGCCTACGTTGAAGCCGAGTATAAATCCCTGTGTGAAACGTCAATGTCTCTGCTATAGAGACACCAGGCAGCTCTGCAAAAATGCGCCGCTGTAGTCGCAGCCTCGCCAGGGGAATGTGCTGGGACTGGACAAGTAGCCTGGGCCCGCTCGAAGCAGGCAGCCAGGGGGGAGAGAGCTGCTGATGCTGAAGAGACTGCAGGGTCCTGGCCGTGCAGCTGGCATGTGCCTGCCCCGGAGAACTCGCAGCCTGATTCTATGAGGCAGGCAATGGCAGCATCGCCCTAACTGTGCAGGTGGGGACCTGGAGAGATTAAGCAACTTGCCCCCAGGGACCCTGGTGACGTCGACTCGCCCAGAGGAGAACTGGGTTCAGTCCCCGAGGCTGGCTGCAATAGCCCCCTCTCTGCAATGACTGAGACGGTGCAGGTTCGCTATGGAAGCACATGGTCATGTGACTTTCTTCTTTTCCTGGCGCGCCGTGGTGAAGATGATCACAGAGAAGGACGCAGCCGCCTGCTCTCCTTGCATTACCTTTGTGGCCCTCTGTACAGCATGGGAACGAATCGCAGTGGATCCCCTCCTGGCCCTGGATTTTCTCCCTTCCCACTTGCCTCTGGAGAATGCTAATGCGCTTCCTCCCGGCCTCATCTTCTGACGGGAAGAGCCGCTCTCGGCATCGATGGCTACTTTGTTGTGCGACGGCACATTTTCCAGGGGCATTTGGCTTTCGGTGCCACGGCTCGGTCCTCGCGGGTTTCAGATCTGTTAAGGAGGAGGCAGTTCAGGGTGGCTAATACCCTAAGAAGCTAGTGTAAATACATTCCTCCCACCCCCTCCTCAGATGGCGAATGTATCAACATTAACCACAGTCCCAACTAAATTCCTGTGCAGAGAATCACCTCGCTAAACTCCTCACCATGCAGATTCAGTTGGCTAAATGACTTCTTTTCACTTCCTGTCCTAATCTGCTGCTGCATGTTATACAGCTGGCTGTGCTCTGCTCCAGAGGTGGCTGCATTTCAGCCTAGCACTTGCAGTGGGTTTGTTCCTAGCTCAACTATAAGCCTCAATTATAACCTTGGGCAAGTCACTTGGTTTCTCTGGCCCTCAGCTCCCCAGGTGTAATATGGGGATTATAACGCTTCATTCCTCCCCCTTTGTCTGTCTTGGGGCAGGGAAGGTCTCTCACTATGGATCTGGCTTTACTAGTGACTCCTCTCCAGTGAGCATAGCTTGAGTGGGAGCAGCCACACGGTGAAATAACACGAGACCAGCTGTGTCCACTGGCATTGCCCCCCGGCCCCGTGTGTGGCACTCCAACTTCTGGGGGGACATCCCGAGGTTCTTAGTGCTGCAGGATTGTTCCCCGATTAACTGGGGGGAACTTGTCTGTCCTTTCTGGGCGTGTGGGGGAGAGGCGGGGGAGGCATTGGAGGACTAGCAGCTCTCAAGTGGCGCTAGCCTGCATCTACACAAGGGTGGTCGTGTTAACTGCTGATGAGTTGAGCTAACTGGAGCTGTAGCCTGTACCTGCGAGGGCCGGCCAGTGAGTTAAAAGCACCCCCAGCCTTGAGTGAAGGGGGTTTGTGTGTCGACGGGCCCTGAGTTGTAATGTAGGATAACTTTTCCGTGAAGACAAATCCTTAATCCACGTACAGCGCCTAGCACGAGGGGATCTCAATTGGAGCCTCTAGGTGCCACTGGAATACAAAGAACAATACAGTCGAGCAGAGTAGAAGGCTTCTGAATTCCTGAACTGAGCCCATTTCGGCATCGCAATTGCCATACTAGACCATGGAGCAAAAAGGAACCATGTTTAAACTAGTATGGTGCGGCCAGGTATATTATATGGCTTCTTATGGCGTCTATGGACAGTCCCCCCCCCAGTCCCTGTCCATCCCCCAGCATCATATTAAAGAACCATGTTCAAGCCAATGTAGGAGAGCCTGGAACGCCTGATTTCCAGTCTGGCCTATTAAAGCCCAGGGCCATCTTTCCATAGTAATAGAAGAACTCCCGCCAGGCGGGGGTTGTTTCCACTATTAAAACTGAGAAGCGGGGAGAAGCAGACAGCGTGTGATTTATAAAGGCTGCCGCTTAGCCAGGTCCCACTGTAACGAGCGTATCGGGGATGCGTTTACCAGATACAGCAACAATCCCACTTCATGTAAAAAAATTTTTTTTAAAAAGTCCTTTTTGTTTCTGGCTGCATGGAGCGCAGATTCTCCACTGCGAACCCAGAGCCATGAAATACTCCTTTAAGAGGTGAGAAAAGCCCAAGACAGTTTTGCACATTAAGATGCGATAGGATTACACTGTAGAAGTGAATTAGATCAATTCTGTAATGACTGAAGTTCCCACTAGCATCCTGTTTCTCCTCCCCCCGCCGCCGCAGAGCTGTGAGCCATTCACAGCTGTGCAAATAAAGCCGGTGGACCAAATTCTGCTCTCAGCCTGCCAACTACTAATCTTCAACCCATGAGAGCAGGGTGTCTAAACTGCCGATAAAATCTGCTCTCCTGCTTCGCCTCTGAGAAACACAATCCTTTATGGACAATAAATCTGCAGGAGGGTAGCATGGGTGGGTGGGTGTGCCTGGGTGTCTGAGTGTTAGATTTTAATCCACTGTGTTTCATGTACCGCTAGCTAGGTAATAACATGGGAGGACTCCTGGCTTATAAAACTAAACTGGCTCTTTATGAAGCACTAATGGAGCTGGCCCTTTAGCTCCTGCCTTTGGTCCCAGGTTCGATTCCCGCTGCTGCTCCGTCCTGTTGATTCATTAAACTAGCCCCAGTGTTAGATCAGCAATGAAAAATGTTAAGGAAAAGCACCTTGTAGACACCTAAGAGCTCACATAAATGGCTGAAGGGTCACTCTTGTAGCTACCCGAATAAGAACACAACCGCTTGGTATATACCTACATAGCTCTCCACTCTGTGAGTGGGAACCTTGGTCTGCTCCAGTATCTTGTAACAAATCCCTGGCCAGCTTGGGGTTTGCAGTTGTTGCTACACACTATGCCCACTGGGAACTTGAGGTTAACATCAAGGATAGGACTCATGCTCTTCTGGTTCAAAAGCATGTGTATCTGCCTCTTTAGCTAAAGGGGAATCACCTTTAGCTGTTAGTAGTACAGGGTTTATGACGCACAGTTGAGCAATTCCATCCTGTAGAGGAGAACTGTGCACCTAACACATACTAACAAACTAGTCAGTTAATTCATTCCAATATATACTGAGCGATTGTATATTCACACTCATCTTGGAATTTTTATGGTGTACAAGTGGTTAGGATTTTGGTTTGGCATGTTCTGCATCAAAAGCAGTGGTCTTATTTGGGAAGGGCTCAGCCATAGACAGACTCCTCAGTTCCAGCTACAACAGCGGGGGGTGGGGGGAAGGAGCTGATTGTTGGCTTTATTTTAATGTTGTCTTAATCTATGTAACCAGTGGAGCAAAAAAGATTTACCACGGGCCAGGTCCCCAGCTGGGGTAAAGCAGCCCAGTTTGGTGGAATGACACTGATTTATACCAGCTGAGGATCTAGCATCAGGGATTCCAAGGCTGCTGACTTCATTGTTGGGAGAATATAGAAGCAAATCTCCTTAGGATCGCTTTGCAGACATGAATAGAAATGGTCTTGCTTTGAAGGTTTCAGTTAGTGATGGGCCTGAATTAGCTCCCCTGCCCCCCCGATCTGAGCCCTCCCCCCCCCCGCAAATCTGAATCCGGACTGTGGGGCTCAGGCCCGACTCTAGTGTCTTGTTTTTTGGTCTTTGCTTTTGAAGCGTCCGTGTGTAAATTCCAGCTGGGGAAAAACGAAAGGACTAACGATCTGTGGCCAAAATCTGACTCCTGGTCTCAGATCAGCCCAAGAGCCCCATGCCGTGCCAATGTCTAGCTAGGTGGGGGCTGCCCTGGATCCACAGCTGAGTCCGATTATGCAAGCAAGTAGCCTTGTGCCAGGGACAGGCCCGTGATCTTAGACATCACAAGCCGAGCAGGGTTGGGAATCGTCAGAACGTGGGTGGGAGAGACTGACAAATGTAGGGCACGCCAGGAAGCTGTAATGGCAGGTCAGCAGAGGGCACTGTTCTATCAACGTAAGCAATGAATTCATTCCTGAGCGTGAAGGTAGGGCAGTACTGTCTTCCAAATGAGATGCCATGTTGCTATTAATAACAATCTCCTGGTGCTTCTCAGGAGATTCTGCAGGACAAATCTCAGTTCAGGCTCTCTGCATCTGTGGATGGTTTTTCACTTCCTGTCTCAAACTTTTGAGGCAGAGCAGTGTGGGCTGAGCACAGAATTGGGACCAAGAAACGCCTGAGTTCTAATCCCACTTCATGATCTTGGGCTATTCAGGGTAAGATTTCTGGCTCATTTGGCCTCTCTGCCCGATAGGAATAACACTTACCTCAGAGCGGCGTTTGCAAATCATTTGGAAGTCATCTTCCTGGGTGGTGCTGCACATAGTTTAACAGCTTGCCTGTTCCACCCTGGAGGTGGCCGCATTTCAGTACTACCTGAAGGGGGGTGTGTGTGTATGTACGCACCCAAATTTAGATCTGGTGTCAATTGGCTTCCACTGCTTTCTCCACTAGTCTGAGGTCTTAATTTAGCCTGGAGAAGGTCTCTGGAATGAAAGTCTTGGGGTGGTGCTGTTACAGAAATGGCTTGGCTGTGGGGGACCACTCCCTGCGGCCGGGGGATTTTGCTGCGGGATGACTCTAGCCTTTAGCTAGAGTTGTGTGCTCCTGGGCCCTCAGTGCAGAGCTGTGGAGGTACCCAATGCACCTGGTTCTTGGGTTGATGATCCCTGACTTGTGTAGCTTGGTCCTTGTGTTATTAAAACCTCCAACCCCTTTTTGTTTCCCAGTGGCCCTGCTGGGTCTGTCTGGGGAGGGAGTGTAAAGCGACCCCAGGGCATTGGGCGCAGGCCCACCTACCTGCTGGCTGCGAACAAGCCTCCCTCGGGGTCTGGGGCTGCAGGAGCCTGGCTTGGACGGCATGCCGAGGGGGGCCAGCAAAGAATGAGCCGGGGGAACTCGCCGCAGGAGCAGGGGGGTGAGGGGGGGAGGTTTTTCCAAGGCCTGGCTGTGTTGCCAAGGCGACGCACACTGCACGGTCCCACGGGAATGCCTAAAGTCGGGAGTGAGTGGTAAATCTTTGGAGCAGAAACAAAATTGGCCTGGACAGGTGGAGCGAGGGAAAGGGAGAGAGAAGGCGTGACTGTGTGAAAGGCAGAAGAGAAATGGAAAGGGAGAAGCGGAGTAGGAGAGGAGTTTATGAATGAAAGGAATGGATCAAGTCAGGGGAAGAGCAAGAGAAGGGGGGGAGAGCAGAACGGAGAAGTGAGGGGGAGGAGGGAGAGCATGGACACTGTGTGTGTGGCAGAGGAAGCTGGGGGGAACGGGCACATGACACGGTTAGGGCCAATGGAGAGAAGGGAATCAAAGGGGGTCCCCCAGGGCCAGTGCAAGGAAGTTTCGCACCCTGGGCGAAACTTCCACCTTGTGCCCCCCCCCCCCCCCCTCCCCGCCCCCCCCCCTGCGCCCCCCCCCCCCGCCCCCCTCCACTCCACCTCCTTGCCTGAGCGGGCTTTTAGGGACCCTAGGCGGCCGCCTAGTTTGCCTAAATGGTTGCACCAGCCCTGGGGTCTCCAGTGAGCTTAGACTCAAATGAGCTGGGTTTGGTTTCTGCTTTTACTGGTGACTCATTGTGTGACCACGGCTAAATTCATCCATTTCACCACCTGTGAAATAGAGTTAATCATATATCCCCACCATTGTCAAGACCTTTGAAGTCTTTGGATACAAAGCTCTAAAAGTTGAGTGTTCTCACGTCATAGAGTCACAGCAAGAATGTGTTGATTGATTAATTGTGATTTACTTGTGAATCTTCTGCAATCAGAACAACGAGGAGTCCGGTGGCACCTTAAAGACTAACAGATTTATTTGGACATAAGCTTTCGTGGGTAAAAAACCTCATTTCTTCAGCTGCATGGAGTGAAAATTACAGATACGGGCATAAATATACTGATACATGAAGAGAAGGGAATTACGTTACAAGTGGAGAACCAATGTTAACAAGGCCAATTCAGTCAGGGTGGATGTGGTCCACTCTCAATAATTGAGGAGGAGGTGTCAATACCAAGAGAGGGAAAATTGCTTTTGTAGTGAGTCAGCCAGTCCCTAGTCAAGCCCAAATTGATGGTGTTAAATTTGCAAATAAATTGTAGCTCTGCAGTTTCTCTTTGAAGTCTGTTTTTGAAGTTTTTTTTTTTATTGAAGGATGGCTACTTTTAAATCTGTTCTAGAATGTCCAGGGAGATTGAAGTGGTCTCCTACTGGCTTTTGTATGTTACCATTCCTGATGTCTGATTTGTGTCCATTTATTCTTTTACGCAGAAACTTCCTGATGTCTGGTTTGGCCAATGTACATGGCAGGGGGCATTGCTGGCACATGATGGCACATATCACATTAGTAGATGTTCAGGTGAATGAGCCCCTGATGGTGTGGCTGATGTGGTTGGGTCTTTTGATGGTGTCGCTAGAGTAGATATGGGGACAGAGTAGGCAATGGGGTTTGTTACAGGGATTGGTTCCTTGGTTAGTGTTTCTGTGGTGTGGTGTGTAGTTGCTGGTGAGTATTTGCTTCAGGTTGGGGGGCTGTCTGTAAGTGAGGACTGGCCTGCCTCCCAAGGTCTGTGAGTGAGGGATCGTTTTCCAGGATAGGTTGTAGATCACTGATGTTCTGGAGAGGTTTTACCTGGGAGGTGTACATGATGACCAGTGCTGTTCTGTTGTTTTCCTTGTTGGGCCTGTCCTGTAGTAGGTGACTTCTGGGTACTTGTCTCGCTCTGTCAATCTGTTTCCTCACTTCCCCAGGTGGCTATTGTAGTTTTAAGAATGCCTGATAAAGATCTTGTAGGTGTTTGTCTCTGTCTGAGTGACTGGAGAAAATGCGGTTGTATTTTAGGGCTTGGCTGTAGACAATGGATCGTGTGATTTGTCCTGGATGGAAGCTGGAGGCATATAGGTAAGTATAGCGGTCAGTAGGTTTCCAGTATAGGGTGGTGTTGATGTGACCATCACTTATTTGCACTGTAGTGTCCAGGAAGTGGATCTCTTGTGGATTGGTTCAGGCTGAGGTTGATGGTGGTGGAAATTGTTGAAATCCAGGTGGAATTCTTCAAGGGCCTCCTTCCCGTGGGTCCATATGATGAAGATGTCATCAATGTAGCGCAAGTAGAGTAGAGGCGTTAGGGGATGAGAGCTGAGGAAGCGTTGTTCTAAGTCAGCCATAAAAATGTTGGCATACTGTGGGGCCATGCGGCCACCCATAGTAGTGCCACTGACTTGAAGGTATAAGTTGTCCCCAAATCTTAAATGGTTGTGGGTGAGGACAAAGTCACAAAGCTCAGCCATCAGGTTTGCCGTGACATTATCGGGAATACTGTTCCTGATGGCTTGTAGTCCATCTTTGTGTGGAATATTGGTGTAAAGAGCTTCTACATCCAGGGTGGCCAGGATGGTGTTTTCAGAAAGGTCACCAATGCATTGTAGTTTCCTCAGGAAGTCGGTAGTGTCTCAAAGATAGCTGGGAGTCCTGGTAGCGTAGGGTCTGAGGAGAGAGTCCAAATAGCCAGATAATCCTGCTGTAAGAGTGCCAATCCCTGAGATGATGCGTCCAGGATTTCCAGGTTTATGGATCTTGGGTAGCAGATAGAATACCCCTGGTCGGGGCTCTAGGGGTGTGTCTGTGTAGATTTGTTCCTGTGCTGTAGCAGGGAGTTTCTTGAGCAGTAGTTTCTTTTGGTACTCCTCAGTGGGATCGGAGGATAGTAGCCTGTAGAATGTGGTGTTGGAGAGTTGCCTGGCAGGTAACATATCCAGAATGATAAAGGGCTTGGCTGGGCTGTATCATAGAAATCCGTGCGAGGTTTCTGAAACGGGGCTCTGGTTTTACATTTTGGTAAAGTCGGGGTCTCCAAAGGCTGGCGGGAAACTCTACCCAGCTTCTGTTTGTTGTGCCAGCCTCACTGTCGACAAAGCAGTTGAGCTAATCAATTATCCCCAGAGAAACAAACCATGGTGGGTGGAAGAGAAGGTGTTTGGAAAACTGCGTCAATGCAGTAAAAGGGGGAAAAAGAAAGAGATGCAATTCCCCAGGGAGGCCTGGCGCTTGGGGTTAGCCTCCATTCCAGCTCCAGAGCTGAGAATAAATCTCTGAGCCAGTCTGAAGCGATTTGTGCCAATGATCAGGACCACCGTGCCGTGCTCATTTGTAACTTTTTATTTTGTGTTTTATATACAGCAGTAGGTTATTCTCATTCTTTTTCCTGTTCCCCTGAGGTAGCAAACCAAGCAGCATTGCAGAGAAGGTGTTATCAACAATATGTGGCAGTTGGCTTGTTATTTCTCATTGCAGCCTTCTTTTGTGATCGTTATTGTGCAGCAGGGTAAATGCTGGTGCTAATCCATTGAAGAATCTGGATAAAAAATGATGACGGTGACAGGCAATCCCAGGCGATCGCCTCTTCTCTTCCTGCCACGCTTTATTTGGATAGGATGCAGAATGAATCACTGCACATACAGTGGAATTAATCTGTCTCACCTGTATCTATATGGGCACATGGTGAGCTAGGGAATTGTCTCCCCCGTTTTACAAAGGGGAAATTGAGGCACAGGGTAGACCACGTGATTTTACCCAACGTCACACACCGAGTCTGTGGCTGAATCAGATATTGATCACAGCTCTCGAGCGCAAGTTCTGTTCATTATCTGCTAGAACAGTGGTTCTCAACCAGGGGTCCGGGACCCCCTGGGGGGGCCATGAATAGATTTCAGGGGGTCCACCCAGCAGGGCTGTCATTAGACGCGCTGGGACCCAGGACAGAAAGCTGAAGCCCCACTGCATGGGGCTGAAGCCCAGGGCCCTGAGCCCCGCAACCTGGGGCCGAAGCTGAAGCCTGAGCAATGTAGCTTCATGGGGGGCCCCTGTGGCGTGGGGCCCCAGACAATTAGCCGGCTTGCTGCCCCCTAATGCCGGTCCTGGCTTTATACGCAGAAAAACAGTTGTTGTGACACAGGCAGGCCGTAGAGTTCTTCTTCACACAGCGCACAGTCAACCTGTGGAACTCCTTGCCTGAGGAGGTTGTGAAGGCTGGGACTATAACAGGGTTTAAAAGAGAACTAGATAAATTCATGGAGGTTAAGTCCATTAATGGCTATTAGCCAGGCTGGGTAAGGAATGGTGTCCCTAGCCTCTGTTTGTCAGAGGGTGGAGATGGATGGCAGGAGAGAGATCACTCGATCATTGCCTGTTAGGTTCACTCCCTCTGGGGCACCTGGCATTGGCCACTGTCGGTAGACAGGATACTGGGCTGGATGGACCTTTGGTCTGACCCAGTATGGCTTTTCTTATGTTCTTATAGCATGTGGGGGGGGGGGGGGGGCTCAGAAAGAAAAAGGTTGAGAACCCCTTTTCTAGGGGGTACATCAACTCCTCTAGATATTTGCCTCGTTTTTACAACAGGCTACATAAAAAGCACTAGAGAAGTCAGTTCAAGCTAAAATTTCATACATCTTGTTTATACTGCTCTGTGTACTATACATTGTACAATATTTATATTCCAATTGATTCATAATTATAGGGTAAAAATGAGAATAAGCAATTATTCAGTCACAGTGCGCTGGAACACTTTTGTATGTTTATGTTTGAGTTTGTAAGCAAGCAGTTTTTAAGTGAGGTGTAACTCGGGGGTACGCCAGACAATCAGCCTCCTGAAAGGGGTGCAGTAGTCTGGAAAGGTTGAGAGCCACCGTGCTAGACTACCCTTCTTATTCTTGCCTTAACTGAGTTGTGTGTGAATCTGACTGTATATATTTGGGCATATGTGGAGGTCTGTGGGCGTGTTTGCACTCTGTGTATGCGCATGTGCACTGGTGTATTTGTCTGTTTGTGTGACACCCTTACACAGTGTATCTCTCTTCCTCGCTTGTGGCTGACCCACACAGAGGATAAGAGCCTACTATTGCTGCTGTTTAACAGTCACTCCTTTGCAACAAGTGGTTCATCACTGTGGCAAATCCCAAAAGGATGTGGGCACCTTGCAGATGGAGCACCACCCAGATCGATCTCTGTCAAGGTGCTTAAAATGAGTATCCAGCCAGACCACCTTCTCTCCATCGCTGGTGATTTTATTGCGCCGCTGAAGCTTTTGGCACCCACATAATCGCCGGCCATGCTTGGTACACGTGCTTTGGAGTTTGTTGGGCTTCCATTCTAATAATGTGTCCAGCTCCCTGGAGACAGGCAGTGCTTCGTGTGGGCTCCGTGACCCGACACCAACGCTCGCAACCTCACAAGCAGAGCTAGGCCTGAACTGCGTTTTTCGTTTTGAGGGAAATCTTGCTGGTTGAAACTTTCCAATTGAGATGGATTGGGGGGAAAAAAGGAATTGGAAGTTTCACATGAAATGAAACTCCCCCCGCCCCAAGAAAACTTTGGTGGGGTCAATCAAAACGATTCAGTTCGATAAAACCAAAACTTTCTGGTCTGATTTTTCACCTTTTTTATTTTTAATGTTTTTTATGCAAAATATATTTAAAAAAAAAGTTATTTGGAAATGGAAATCTACGTGCTTTTTTCAACTTTTTTTTTTTTTTGGTTCAAAATAAAATGTCATCCACAAGTTTCCTAAAACATTTTGATGAAATGACGCTTTTAACAAAACAAAGGTTGTCAAACTTTCCAGCCAGCTTTGCCTGCAAGATACCCTGGGACCATTTCCTTAACCCTTCAGAAGGAGGGGGAGGGGATAGCTCAGTGGTTTGAGCATTGGCCTGCTAAACCCAGGGTTGTGAGTTTAGTCCTTGACGGGGCCATTCAGGGATCTGGGGCAAAAATCTGTCTGGGGATTGGTCCTGCTTTGAGTAGGGGGTTGGACTAGATGACCTCCTGAGGTCCCTTCCAACCCTGATATTCTTAAAAAAAATAAATAATAATAATAAAACCCCAGATCTGATGGTTAACGTTATGTTTAGATAGGGTGACCAGATGTCCCAATTTTATAGGGACAGTCCTGATTTTTGGGTCTTTTTCTTATATAGGCTCCTATTACCCCCCCACCCTGTCCCGATTTTTCACACTTGCGGTCTGGTCACCCTACGTTTAGAGAGTTTAAGAAAGCATACGAGTGCGTGCACACACTGAACTGCTTATAGAATGTTTCTGGGAGGATTAACAGCTAGGGACTAAAAACAAGCCCGGGATAATTGCTATTACTCAGTAAATGTTAATTATTTCACTTGCCTAAAACAACTGGCCTATTAAGCCAAAATGAATTCAGGTTTAGAAGCCTTGTTGTTCATGTGATTGATTATGCTTTTTCAGTGCAGTCCAAAAAAAGATCCTGCTAGCACTGGCATGAGCTAGATATGACTCCGATCCTGCGCAAGACCCTTCCCCCATCTTGCTCGGCCAGTGCACCTCATTCCTGTCCAACTTCCCTCACTCCTGGCCCTCCAACCTCCAGCTCTGCCAATGCACCTAAGTCTTGACCAGAAACCCCTCCTGCAACTGCAGTTCTTCCCCGACAACTTCGTCCATATTCCGCCCCCTCCTGGGCAGCCTCTCAGCACCCTCCTCTTCCAGTCCTGCTCCCCCAGCCTCCAGCTCTGCCACTCCCCATGCCCATCACCTCTGACCTGCAGCAGCTCCCAAGAGGAGGCCAGCCAATCAGTGACTTGCTGTCCAGGGTTTGCTGGGCTACCCCATCCCAGCCAGCATGTGTTCTCATTCTAGGGTGACCAGATGTCCCGATTTTATAGGGACAGTCCTGATTTTTGGATCTTTTTCTTATATAGGCTCCTATTACCCCCCACCCCCTGTCCTGATTTTTCGTATTTGCTGTCTGGTCACCCATCTCATTCTTATCCTTCATCGTTTGTTTAGCGTGCTCATTGCACAAAGTCACACCTCATCTTTTATATATATAAATATAGTTAGAGCGGGGGGCTGGGAGTTTGGACTCCTGGCTTATGTTTCCTGGCACTAGCACTTTAGGGAGACTTTGGTCAAGTCGCTTTGCCTCTCTGTGCCTCAGTTTTCCCCATCTTTCCACCTTCATGCCTGGCCCTATCAGGAAATGTGTCGCCATATGTCCTATGCTTTTCCAGGGATACCTGGGCAGGAGGATCCTAAAAGAAAAAGGAAAAAAAAAGGAGTGGAGTGTTAGGATATAGATATTCAGGCCTGTCTGCAAAAGCCTATACTTCAAGAATTTAGGTGTATTCTTATCACGTAGCTAGTTATAGAGGTAGAAAAGAGAGAATCAAAATCACTGTCTGTCGGTGTAAGGGCCTTCTCTCACTGTGACAGTCTGAGGCCTGGTTCTTAGACTAAGGCCTTCGGCTAAGCAGCAGAGGCAGCCATAAGCTGAGAAGTGAACGGTCACATCCTCACATTCCAAACTAGTCACATGGAAATAAGGTGCTATTGGGCTGTTAGGAATACAATGCTGTCCTGATATTCCTATCACCTCCAGAGAAAGGGAAGAGCCTAGAAGATGCAAAAGGAAACTTAGTTTGATAGCATCCTGCCTGGCAAGAACTCACTTATCAATAGCTGGGATGTGAAATCCTCATTTCTGTATTGTTCTATCACTGTAGTCTTCACTTCCCTATTGTTTGTCTGTATAATCTCTGTCTGGTTCTGTAATTGTTTCTGTCTGCTGTATAATTAATTTTGTTGGGTGTAAACCAATTAAGGTGGTGGAATATAATTGGTTAAATAACCATGTTACAATGTGTCAGGATTGGTTAGTTAAATTTCAGTAAAATGATTGGTTAAGGTATAGCTAAGCAGAACTCAAGTTTTACTAAATAGTCTGCAGTCAATCAGGAAGTAAGGGGCGGGAATGGGAACAGGGAATGGGGGTGGGGGAATTGGAATCATGTTTTGCTAAGGGCGGAATGGGAACAGGGATGGCTCTGTGGTGTCAGAACTGGGAAGGGGGACACTGAGGAAGGAAACTGGAATCATGCTTGCTGGAAGGTCACCCCAATAAACATCGAATTGTTTGCGCCTTTGGACTTGGGGTATTGTAGCTTTCTAATATATTGTGCTTATGGGTATTATTTTTGCCTAGTTGCATTGGGGCCCTGGTCCGTGTTGGGTTCCCCTAGGTGCTCCCACGCTAATAATAATCAATATAATTTGTACTGTCTTAGCACCTCCCGAGTGTGTTCAGGATTGCCTCATTGGGCCGGGCACTGGCTGAACCCAGAGCGAGAACCAGCGCCTGCCCCAAAGACGCGCAGTTTAAACAGAGGCGATAGCAAAAGGAAAGCTTATTTCACAGATGGGCAACTGAGCCATCCAGAGGTCTGAATGGGGGCTGGTGGCAGGGGTAGGAAACCATTCCAGATCTCCTGAGATCCAGGCCCGTGCTTTAACCACTGGACTGCCCTGCCTTTCCTCGGTGGCTATCTGTTTATAGTGCCCGTCACCGTAGCACCTGGGTGCAAACTATTGACGCTAGTCACTTATCTGTCTGGGGGCGGGGGCACACGGAGACCCTTGCGTGATGGGGAGGAGGCCAACGGAGGCACACAGCCTCTGTTGTGGGGGGCAGGGAGGGAGTCCCTGAGATAGAGGGGGATGTACACAGAGTCTGTGGGAAGACTGATCCTCTGGGGTGTGCAGTGAACTTGGCCTGCAGAAGCAGTGAAGTGGCTGGTAGATTGCATCCCGCCTCTGCGGCCGCTTTGCTTCTGGGCTTTCCATCTCGCTGGGCTCCAGGGTCGGGCAGGCGTCTCCGTGCTCTGTGCCGATCAGGAGAACCTGAGAGTTCCTGGCCATTCTGCTGTCCTGTCAGCTCAGCCCGTTGGCAGGAAATCTCCCCCTTACTGGCCACACGTCGTTGGGGAACAGGACACTTGCTGTTTAGTTGTAGCTGAAGACACTCGGGGAGGGCAACTTCCCGTCGCAGCTGGAAACAGGATTTCCATGTAAACCTGATGATGCCGAAGGCTCCCAAAGCCCTTTGTAAATTAGGGCTCCGATCCCAGGCTGTACTCAAACAGGGTGTGACTTAGGGTTGATTCTGGCCTCAACCTGAACAGGGTGATGTTTCCTGGGTACCCCCAGGGCTGTGAGGCACCTCACCACCACCTGTCCTTTGCACGAGGGAGCCTCGTCTGGGCCCAGTGGGGGTCAGCCCCCTGACGCCCCCAGCCGCAGGCCGCACAAGCATCCTCTAGGCCTCGCAGTCCCAGCTCCCTCTTTCCAGGATAGCGATAGGAACACGCCAGAGGCGTCACCCTGGAGTGTCCAGCCCCTGCTCCACTGGGTGCTCACCGTATTCATGATCCACTACTCCCACAGGAGCAGGACACCCCAGCGTACGAGTGCCACCTCAGATCCCTGCCCTGCTGCGCTGCAAGGGATGTAGCCGCTGCCCAGCTGATGCCCTGCTCGTGGAGCTGTGTAGGAGAGCCTGGGCAGCGCGTCGCATCCCGCGGGGTTACGTCGACAGTAAGAGGAGAACGGTTTTTAAGGCACACGTTTCCCACGTAGCCATGGATTTTGGGCGCCTCCACGTTGCTGAACAGCAAACGCTGGTGGGACAGATTTTTCCTTAGAGCTCAGGGTCAGGTTTTCAAGTGATCAGCACCTACGGTGGGGACCACAACGCCCTGAGCACCCATCATGCTGAGCCCCTGGGGGGAATCTAGCCCCAGGCCTCTCCAGCTGGGCACCCCCAATCAGAGGTCGCTTTCGAACCTGTGTCCGTGAGCATCTCACTGGGAGGGAGCCAGGGGCTCGGCGTAGAGCGTGGGATATGGAGCCTTTCACCATTTTACCCACAGGCCGTTGGCTGAAAGAGGCAGTTTGGTGCAGGGGTGCTGGAACTAGGAGTCTTGGGGGGGGCTGGCCCCCCCCCGGCATCACATACAGGGGTTACAGTCTGGTTCAATGCCGCTCAGCACCCCCTCTGTACCCATTGTCCCAGCACCGCTGGTTTGGTGTATCGAGTTGCTGAGTCTCGGTCCAGTTGCTAGTGGGACACGTGTCCACATCCTAAAGCCCATTATTCAACTCTCCAGCTGCCCTGCCCACAGAGCCCCCCGCTGGCCCCTGCTCAGCAGGCGGGGGTGGGGGGTAACATGGCGCGTGCTACTGAGGATCCAGAGCGGACAGAAAGACACGGTCAGTCCCAGCCCCTGTATAACACCAGTGTGCCAGTCTGCTCCATGCTGCCTGTCCTGCCACCCTAGTGGGGCAAACACACACCATTGGCTGCCCCCCCCCCCCCCCCCGGGGGCCAAACCCCCCCCCTCCGCCCCCCCCCCCCCCCCTGTGTAGCCCCATCCCCCGCTAACGAAGTCACTTGCTCCAGCTAGGGGAGCTCCAGAAGCAAAGCTGGGCTGCCCGATGCCCTCGCGTGGGGATACCCACAATGCCCATCCAGCTGCTGCCTGAGCTCTGGGCAGAATCCAACATGCCATTGTGACCAACCACAGCCGCCCCCTCCGGCTCTTGGGAGACGGATCGGCAGCGCGTGCCCATGCCAACCTCCTCCTGGCTGCTGGCCTTGTTGAGCCTGGATTATAAATAGCTTCGCTGGGGGAAGAGGAGATGTTTAAAGCCACGTTGTAAACAAGCTCTCTGCTCCCAGGGAAGGGCTGGGAGGGCGGAGTGACTGGAGATGCTCAAAGGAGATTGTCGCTCTGGGGGGGCCTGAATGAATGCCAAGGGGGCAGTTCTGCCCGCTGTCTCGCTTCAGCTTCGCCAGGCAACTGGGAAACTCGTGCCCGCCCCTCCTGCTGCCCCCACCTGCCCATTCCAGCCCTGCCTACGGCTCCCGTACGCCAGTGCCCTCTCCTCCCGCTCTGGCCAGCTCCCCCTCCGGTGCATTAGCTCCAATTCCACCGCCCAGGCCAGCTCCTCCATACTGGCTTATCATGCCCCCTCCCCTGGGCTAGGTCCATCTCCCCCACTCACGCCGTTCCTCTCTATTGTACGGCATGGGGGCTCCCTTGCCATAGCATGCCACTGTCCTGAGTTAGCTCGGTGCTCCCCGCCCAAGCCCTGGTTCACTGACGTTCTCACACGAGTCCAGCTCAGTCCATCCCTCTCGGGGTGTCAGGCTCCCCCTCCGGCACTAGCCCTCTGTCCCCCTCTCCTCCCAACTCCCCTTCTCCCACACTATTAACCATTGAGTTCCCGTGTCGGCAGCAGCTCCCCTCCACCAGTTGTCCGTGGCCTGGAAGATTGTGGTAACTCCCGAGTTGATTTGAACATCCAGCTTGTCCAGGACAGGTTGTGTGTCCCCAGCTGGGCCAAACACCCCTTGGTTCTTGAACCGGAGACCCCCAAAGGGAAAGCCAGAGTGCGGGAGGTGGGGTCGGGGAGTCAATGCTGGAGACCGACCGCTTCAAAGTCAGTCCCGGAGCATGTCTCAGCCTGGTGCGAGGGGGGTCTCCCGCTAAGTAGAGCACATGATAAGTAGCTCGTGACCACTCCCAGTCATTAGCAGTCCCATGGCAGTTTCACAAGAGGAAGGGTCTAGTGACTTGATGCCAGTCCTGATTATTATGTTCCCGCTCTACTTTTCAGTTGCATGTGAGATTCCGCACTTCCTGTCCTGAACAGTTGTGAAGTGCTGCTGTGTGCTGTTAAATAAATGCAGGGTTCCACGCCAGAGACGGCTGCATCTGAGGCACACATAGTGTGGTACCTGCATGTATGGAGCATGTAAACCAAAATTGTGTCTTTCAGGATGAAAGACTTAAAGGACCCAAACTTGGGCAAAGTTCATCCTTGGGGTATCTCCGTGGATGTCCGTGACTGGCCCTCTGATACCAGGGAGATGAGCCCCTAACTCGAGCAATAACGGGATTTAGGCCATAATGTTCTTGTTTTGCAGATATTTGATTTGGACTCTAGCTGAATTTTCATTGCCGTTCTCAAGCCCAGACGCTTGCCCTGCTTGCTGAACCTGTTATGCGTTTGTCTCCTGGTTCTCGGGGTACCTAATGAGATGTTAATTAGCTGCCCATTGCTGAAGTAGATAGGACTCTAGGAAAAGAGACACTGCCTGCGGGGCTGCTGCCATCAAGAGGAAAGTCAAACCTGAGCGTGTAATGTAACGACTCATTCCCCAGGCTAGACAATCTCTCCGTAGCCAGGTTGTCCAGTGGTTAGGGCACTTCCATGGGACTTGGGAGAGCTGAAATCAAGTCGCTCAGTCTGTGCCTCGGTTTCCCAATGTGGATAATAGTTGGCCCTACCTCACAGGCATGTTATCGGGATAAATAAATTACAGACTGGCCAGTGCCCAGATACAATAACGATGGGCACGATAGAAGCACCATAGATAGATAGGTATAAAATACTGCAAGTTTCTGTCTCGATAGGGTTAGGACAGAAGTAGCTCTAAACTGGAACCCCATATCCTAACCTCTCTCCGTTTGGGGGAAATTTTGGCTCTAGATCCAAACGTTGCAACTTAGGACCATCTAACCCAGGGGTAGGCAACCTATGGCACGTGTGCCGAAGGCGGCACGTGAGCTGATTTTCAGTGGCATTCACACTGTCCGGGTCCTGGCCACCGGTCCGGGGGCTTCTGCATTTTAATTTAATTTTAAATGAAGCTTCTTAAACATTTTAAAAACCTTATTTACTTTACATACAACAATAGTTTAGTTATATATTATAGACTTATGAAAGAGACCTTCTAAAAACGTTAATGTATTACTGGCACGCGAAACCTTAAATTAGAGTGAATAAATGAAGACTCGGCCCCCCCCTTCTGAAAGGTTGCCGACCCCTGATCTAACCAATGAAAAGGGGGTTAAACTGAGTTCCTGACATTAGTCAATCAGTCAATATCTCCTTGCACTTTCCACAAGAATCACAGGGGTTAACCCCAGGACCCTGGTCTCCTTCTACCTAGTGTAATTCGGCCCCTGGCATTTCATCCTGCAGTTCTAACAGGCTACAGGATTCAGTCTTATGCTGTTGCAGAGTGTTGCTGTGCTCGGTCAGGCAGCTCCACCCCAGAGGTTGCTGCATTTTAGCACTAGTTTAAACTGATCTCGAAAGGCGCTGTAGAAGCCTTTCGTTTGAAAGCCGTGAAGTGGTGAGCATTATGTTGCAGTTAATGGTTTGTAATTCTCTTTGCAAAATATAGTGACCAGCACTGGGTTAGTCACTCTGGGGAAACTGGGAATAGAGCTGGGCTCCACGTTTGTGCCCAACAAGATTTAACAGCCAGCATCCCCCACAAGTTTAAATCCCAGGCTTGTTTTGAACATCTGTCCTGTCTCATCTAACCCTGAGTTCCAGGATCATTGTCCTAATTCCTGCTGTCCGGAGCGTCCCTAAGTCTCGTTCCCACATGGTGTTTACATTCCAGCAGCACAGCGGGATGGCTGGAGAGGACCCATTCCTTCGGCACAGCTGCAGGGGGGAGAGGGTCCAGCTGCGATCACTGCCTTGCAGCCAGTTGCTTGTTTGCACAGTGGTTATCGGGGTGCCCCAATATGCTGTATGCTGGCGCTGGGTGCTGGCAGTCTGAGCTGAATGCTGGGACGGGACGTGGGAGGGTGTCTCTGCTCCAGAAACAGTCCCACATGGTGTACACCAGGTTCCTGTCTGCTCAGTCGTCCCAGCCTTTTTAGCAGGATTTTAAACCACCTCAAGCACGGTCCAGTGAGAAAAACACCCCCTTGGCACCACGCTGAAATTAACTAACTGCAGTACAAATTCGGCTTGTTCCCTCTGGTGGCCCCTTTGCCCTGCTATGGCCTCTCTAGAGCTTGCTTTCTGTGACTAGAGTGGGGACCACGTGGGATCAGTTTGACAAACCAGTTGAGAGAAAATAAGAACCGCTCCAAATTCCAAATCCAGATGCCTCAGGAACATTGCACAGGTATTTTTCCTCTGTTTCTCATTTTTTCCACTGCCTCAATTCTGACTGGAAGAGTCAAAATCTCATATGGAGTTTTTTTCCCCGGTATTTCCAGTCCTGGCCGGAAGCAGGAATGACTGAGGAAGCTGGTTCCCAGCATCGCCAGCTCCGGTGTGCAGACCCAAGTGGTTTGGAAGCCTCAGATAAGCAGCATCTGTATGGGGTGTGTGTGTGTGTGTGTGTGTGGTTTCCAAACCAGACCCCTAGAGCTTTCCCGTTCTCACACCCTAGCACAAGGCCACAATGTTTGGGTTGCAAATAAACGGCAGAGGGATCTTCGTTCATTTAAAGGGACCCAGTTCCTTTTCATGTGATTTGTTGGTGGGAAACATAATCAGGAAACATTTTAGCAAAAACTTGACAAACCTTAAATCTTGGAGCCAACTTTGCTCTGTTATTGGGGTAAGATCCACACCTCGGCTGGCTGAGGGGACAAACCCTGAGTAGTTCCCTGCTGGGTGCTGCGGAAGGGAAAATTCACCCCCGCCCCCCTGCTGGCATCATTTCTCCCCTTCCTCTGGGTCCTGGAGGGAGCTGTGGGGGACAGAGAGCCAATGTGAGGGCACAGGGCCGGTGCAGGGCTTGTGCGGATCCTGTGGGAGGGAGTTTGTGGGTTGTGGGGCAAATTCCCCTGCTTGTTCTTTGCAGTGCAAAGCCCTAAGGAATGTTGACAGTGAAACTCCCCTCTGGCGTTTCCAGTTCTTCAGGCACGTTGTTCCCATGTCAGAGAGAATCTCCGGGCTGATCAATAATTTAGCCATCAGTAACTCTAATTAAATTAGGGAGTGTGAAGGGGGAATCCCATGGCTGACCCCCATTGATAGATCCCCTGGTGTTTCTGTTCATTGCTTGTTATTAAAGGGCCAACCATCTATTTGATGCTCCTTGTAGATTTCGCCCTTCGCCCTGCACACATGCTGGGGGCTGCTGGGAAATCACTGATGCCTTGCTGTTAGTTTCTAAATGAGGAAGTTTCAGAATGATCGGTGCGTGCGGAGCACCCTGCCAGCACCCCGGGGTATGCTGACACTGCCCCGGCCGCAGGTGATCCAGGAAATGAACAGCGGCCTTTCCAGTGCTTAATTCATAATGAAAGAGGTGCCGGGGCTCAAGCAATGTTTTTCCATTCATAACTGATGCAGCAAGCCCAGAGGTGCCAGGACTATGAACTGCCCAAGCGTAGAGGTGCCTGACACAAATTAAGCACTGGGCCTTTCCAGGAAAAGGGAGCCATCCTCGCCCAATTGGCAAGAGCTCCTAGAGCCACATCTTCAAACTGGGGGTTGATAGACCGGTTGTGGTCAGTTCCTCTGTCTCTTTGCACATGCACAGTTAGACCTGTGGCTGTTTGCGTCTGCACACTTGAGGCTCCGCGTTTCACGAGTATCGGCATATTTAGTGTGAAATTGATGCCCGTGTAGCACCAGGCTTCTGCGTGACGTAAGCAGCACCCGAGCTTTGTGCAGACTCTCCGCACAGCTCTCAATTTCACCTGCAGAATCTTCTGCATTTTCTCTTTTTAAAGGCCGTTAGCATGGGGGGTTGTGGCAAGGTTTGGTCTGTCGCTGGCGGTCACTAGCGCACGCTGATTGTCTGGCGTCACTTGCTTATTGCAGAGAGTTTCTATGTAACGTAAATAATCCTAAATGTAATAACCACAGGAACGTCCGTGTGAGTGCGTGTGTGTGCGCGGGCGCGGTATGTAACTCAAATGCAAAAAAGCGTCTCACAATGTCAGACCCTGTCGCTTTTTATCCAGGAGTCACCCTGAAAGCTGATTTCAATAGCAGCCCGGTTTCTCCTTCTGAGGAACAAAAATGAACTAAAAGGAGTATCTCTGCCCCCTACCCCCCAAGCAGAGACTGGGGCAAAGTCCAGGTTGGAACCAGCTCTTTGGGTCCCCTGTGCACCTTTATGGGTACCCTGGAAATGGAGCCATGGGGAGCCCTGTAACCATTATAGCCCTGCCAGGTACCTATTGTATCTAATCCTTTTTTAAAACAACTCACTAAGCCGTTTGCCATGATAAACCAGCAGCAGAGAGTTCCGTGGGTTGGTTGGATGCCATGTGAGAGATTCCATTGAGATCTTTTGCAACCTTTTAGGTTTCCTCCAGTGCTCCCTGGACCTTTTAAGATGGGACCCAACAAACAGGGGCTCCTGTGCAGGCTGCGATATCATTATTGTCGGATGCTGCTGGTGACTACTGCAGTAGTTTTTAATATTGGAGGTGGCTGGCAGATGCTAATATACCTGTTCTTTTTATTGTCCTTACTCTTTTCCAACCCAAACCATCCCATCCTCAACAACAGCAGCTAGGGGTCCCAACAAAGATCAGGGAGTGACGCTTCTCGGGGGGCCCAGGGCTCGGAGACACCTTGCCCTTAGTGGGTGGACGTCTTGTCTGTGCCTGCTATGGGTCAGCTCCCCAACTCCACTGGCCATGGGCAACACAAGCACTGCCCCTCTCAGCCTACGGAGGGCTCTGGTGTCTCTCTGCGGGTTAGCGATAGGCACGCTTCAACCCTTGAGCCCTCCAAGGATACGTCTGGGGTAAAAGACCTGTGGCACAGCCAAGGCTGGCATGGGTCAGCTGACTCGGGTTCAGGCTGCGAGGCTAAAAATCGCTGTGTAGACATTCAGGCTCAGGTGGGGACCCGAGCTTTGAGACCCTCCACCCTCACAGAGTCCCAGAGCTCAGGCTCCAGCCAAGCCCAAATATCTACACAGCGACTTTTCAGCCTCAGAGCGCAGGCCAGCCATGGGGTTTGTATCCCTGTGTAGATGTACCCACAGGGTCTCCCTGGAGTGTCCAGCCCCTGATCCACTGGGCGCTCGCAGTATTCATGATCCACTGCTCCCACAGGAACAGGACACCCGGTGTACCAGCTCCACCTCAGAGCAGCGCTCCGCTTAACTCCCAGCACTTTGATATTCTTATAGTGAAATCGAGTCTAAGTTTATTTAACAGAGCACAAGAGGGATAACAAGTAGACGTTTTGGAAACAAATAGTCACATATAAAATAAAATCAGAACATGCATTCTAGAGCCTAGACTTACAATGCTGCAGCTTAAGTGAAGACACTCCTATGCTGATGGGAACCCTAAGACTGGGTCAGACCCAAGGTCCATCTAGCCCAGTATCCTGTCTTCCAACAGTGGCCAGTGCCAGGTGCCCCAGAGGGAATGAACAGAACAGGGAATCATCAGGTGATCCATCCCCGGTCATCCATTCCAGCTTCTGGCAAACAGAGGCTAGGGACACCATCCCTGCCCATCCTGGCTAACAGCCGTTGATGGACCTATCCTCCATGAATTTGAACCCTGTTATAGTCTTGGCCTTCACAACATCCTCTGGCAAAGAGTTCCACAGGTTGACTGTGCGTTGTGTGAAGAAATACTTCCTTTTGTTTGTTTTAAGCCTGCTGCCTATTCATTTCATTTAGTGGACCCTAGTTCTTGTGTTATGAGCAGGAGTAAATAACACTTCCTTATTTACTTTCTCCACACCAGTCATGATTTTATAGACCTCTGTCATATCCTCCTTAGTCGTCTCTTTTCTAAGCTGAAAAGTCCCAGTCTTCTTAATCTCTCCTCATGCGGAAGCTGTTCCATACCCCTAATCATTTTTGTTGCCCTTTTCCGAACCTTTTCCAATTCCAATATATCTTTTTTGAGATGGGGCAACCACATCTGCACGCAGTATTCAAGGTGTGGGCGTACCATGGATTTATATAGAGGCAATATGATATTTTCTCTCTTATCATCTATCCCTTTCCTTATGATTCCCAACATTCTGTTCGGCTTTTTGACTGCCGCTGCACACTGATGGGAGAGCTTCTGCCATCTGCGTAGTCAATCCACCTACCCGAGAGGCAGTAGCTATGTTGAAAGGAGACGCCCTTCTGCAGCCATAGCATCGGCTAGGGGCTAGGAGCGGGGGTTAAGGTCGGTATAACTACATTGCTCAGAGGTATGGACTTCTCACACGGAGTTCTACCTACATAGGTCTGTACTGTAGACCTGGCCTTAATTAACGAGATACTCTGCTGTCTAATAAAATACTGCAGCGCTTTACAGCCAGCCTAGGTGTGATCCTTCTTTCATGAGACAAGCACATTGTCAGTTTGCCTTCTAGGCAACGGATTCAGTGTGTCTCTTTGCCTTCCAAGCTATACCAGAACGATCTTTATTCATAAACAGGGCACCCCCCTGCTGTTTGCTTCTTCCTGTAGCTTTCCTCACTTGTAGATTTCGCAGTCTCTCAATTCACACCTGGCTCAGCATGCAAATAGGGCTGCATGAGGCAGACAATACACAAATGGCCAGACAGGGAGACAAGTTACCTCCTGCCTGCAAGGAACATCTCCGAGGTCTGTCACCTCCTGGTGACCTGCCTTCACTCTAAGACCTTAAGAACATCTTTTTTCAGTATAGATACAGAAATCCTTAAATATTATCCGTAGATACATTTTGCAATAATTATGATGACCAGTCAGCAACTGGCTCTCAGAAGAGACCTCACATGCCCTCTTTGGTCAGCTATTATGTAGATATCTGATCCAGGCATCCCTGTACCACCCCATGCATCCCTTATGCCTCTGCCAGTTAGCACCAAGGGGTCTCTGGGTCACATAGGGCCCCATTGTGCTGGGCGTCGCACTAACTCATAGCAAGAGACAGTCCCAGCCCCAGAGACCTTACAGTCTAAATAGGAGGGTAAAGGAAGTATAGCCAGCCCCTCTTTAGCAATGGAGAGTTGAGGCTCAGATCCCTGGAAGTATCTAGGCACTGGAATCAATGAACCATTGCTACCAATGGGAATTAGGGACCTAAATACCTTGGAGCTCTGGGCCAGAGAGACGAAGGTTATGTTGATGCTTCAAGTGAAGGTGTGATTGTAGCCCAGGTAGGTACATCTTGACCAGCTTTAATCTAGCTGCAAGTACTACTGGGAGTAAAGCTGTAGTAGCACAGGGTAGCAAGGCAATGCAAGCTTGCCAGGGCCTGGTTGCTAGCCCATGCGGCCATTGTGGCTTGTATGAGGTAGCACCTACCAGCCCACGCACACTCCCAACGTATCCCAGCTGACTGACCCAAAGTCACCCAGTGACTGTGATAGAGGCAGGAATTGAACCTGGATCTCCTGAACCCAAGGTCAGGGGCTTAACCAAAGAGACGCCACCCCTCCCTTCCTGATTGGCGCCCAAGGGAGACGGATCTGTTTTGATTCAGCAGCCTGCTCGGACTCCAACGCTGTTTTCTGCTCATTGGTACCATGTGGCTGGGCTGGGCTGGAACATTAGCAGAGCTGGCTGACGAGGTTGTCTTGGCAAAAGAGAAACAGAACATGAAACTGCTGGAGGAAACCTCTTGACATCAAAGTGATGCACTCTCTCTTTTCCGGAGCGTAGCGGGGAGTTACACATCTCCCTCTTTAGGATGAAGGAGGTAGTTACCATAGTTACTGTTGTCATGTCAATGGCTACTGGAATAGGGCCTAATAGCATTCAGGCAAGATTCACCACCGCATCTACCTGTGTTTAAAGACTGAGTGATTGATTTGTAAGTCTCTCTTCTCCCCTCGCTTCCAACACTGTATTAAATCGACATGCTCAGCAGCTAAGATCTCTTTGCAACAGCAGTAAATTTCATTTCGAACCCAACCTTCGGGGGTGGGAATTGGCCAGTTTCTTTCTTTGAATGCGCTGAGAAACTCTGAGGGGAAACATTTATTATAAAGGATGGCGAATGTCCGAGAAATAGCTCTGAGATGACCCAGGCCAATAACACGCCAAAAAATATACAACCTCCAATCCTTCCATCCTCTTTAGAGAGTAGCTAATGTCTGGACCCGATCCTCAGCTGGTGTCAGTTAGCACAGTGCCATAGAAATCAGCGCAGCTATGCCAACTGATGATCCGACCCTCCGTGCTTTTCTGCACATAACTGTCCCTTTCATCACACTGGCTGGGGGCAAGAGTATGTGTGTATAAATAGAATAAAAAGGTTGTGCGTATAGAAAAGTGCTATCAAATTTATCAGGGTCTCTTTGAAATTAACCAGGGTTCCGTAGAACTTACACTAAATACCTGTAGGGTTTTATAGAGAAGCAATTACTTCCTATGGAGGTTTGGTGGTGGTTGTTCTTTAACCATCCTATAGGATTCTAGAGCAAGGCTAGAACTCTCTGTTAAATTCTGTAGGATGGGTCAAAAATCCTATCATCTATTCAATTCTATATGGCTCTTCCCTACGGGGAAGTGGAAGTGTGTGAGGTGGAGGTGGTATGGGTATCTGTGTGCTGCGGGAGGGGGGTGGGACCATGGGTGTGGGAGGTGAGGGAACAGGTGGAGCAGTGGGAATGGGGAGGACTCTGTATGAAGGAGGGTGTGACTGGGATGATTGTATGGGAGTAGTGGAGTGTGGGTATATGGTGTGTAGGGTGTGGGAGTGTGTGTCGGGTGTGTGCGTGAATAGGGGTGCGTGGGGAGTGGGTGTAAGGGGTACAGTGGTTGTGCAGTGACCCATGCTCCCTGAACATGTGCTTTCGCTGGGCTGTTAGCTCAGTCCTTGGAGTCTTTTCTCAATCCCGGCCTCCTTGACAGGGAGGAGTCATTGTCTAGTGGTTAGAGCAGGACTCAGGACTCCTGGGGTCTCTGCTGCTCTGCCACGGATTCACTATTTGATCGAGAGAAAGTTGCTTACTTTTCTGTGCCTCAGTCTCCTCATCTGTAAATTGGGGATGACAGTTCTGGCCTTCCGGGGGCAGGGCGCTTGTGAGGTTTAACTCATGCCTGTGTGCTCACGTGGCAGACAAGGGAGAGGGATGCAGTGCCAGGGCCGCCCAGAGGATTCAGGGGGCCTGGGGTCTTCGGCGGCGGGGGGCGGAAGGACCCCCGCCGCGGGTCTTTGGTGCACTTCGGCGGCGGGTCCCGGGGCGGAAGGACCCCCCTGCCGCCGAAGACCGCTCCGGGGCCCCGGGCCCCACGAGAGTTTTCCGGGGCCCCTGGAGCGAGTGAAGGACCCAGCTCCAGTGGCCCCGAAAAACTCTCGTGGGGGCCCCTGCGGGGCCCGGGGCCTAGGGTAAATTGCCCCACTTGCCCCCCCCCCCCGGGTGGCCCTGTGCAGCGCCGTCATTCTCAGAGCCCGGCTGTGTGGGGCGTGAGCCGAGGGGCTAACCTGAGCCGTCGCTAGCTTCCCTGCGCTCTTGGGCGAGGATTTGGATGCGCTCCGTGTTGCTGTTGGATTGATGGCCTTGGCTATAGTTCCCGGTCCCACCCAAGGTCCAGAGGGGAGACACAAAAGGGATCATAAACAGCTGTGATTGGCATCTGCTTTTTGGGGGCGGGGGTCTTTCCGAGCTCCATTAATAACCGGAGGACGGGGGGGTTCTTTGAGGTCACCAGTGTGGGATCTTTATTGTCGGCTTGTGATATTGTATTTAAAGCCATCAAACCTGCACCCAGATCGCTTAGCTCCGGGTGGGGTTTGTCTCCATCTCTTGCTAACAAACATGATCGCTGAAAACCAAGGCGACGAGGAGTCGCTGGCTGTGGGATGATCCCTGGCGTTGGGATTAGACCCAAGCCCAGGTGTGGCACAAGGCCGAGCAATAGAGCTGCCAGTGGGATCACTGAATAGTGGTTGCATTAGGTGCTGGGCTGCCTGTGACCACCTCACCAAGCGCTGGGATGCTCTCAGCTTGCTTAAGCTAAACAGCAGCCGGCTGGTCTGTATTTGGATGGGAGACTCCCAGGGCCGGTGCTGATTATTCGCTGCTGGGCTGTGCTCGTCCTTCAGCAGCGGGGGGTGTTTAAAGCCGCTAGAGCCCTTTTCTCCAGGGGTAGGTGGTTAATCCTGCTGACTTGGGCAAATCCCAGCTTGGCTGATCATGACTTTCCCCCTTTCCAAAAGCTCCCTGTGCAATTGCACGTTAAGCCAGGGTGCAGCTAGGGGGGTGAACGAACAAGCCGCTTATTTTCCTCAAGGTATTCCAGCTTCCGTATGGAGACCAGCTCGCACCTTATTTTGGCCCCATGAATGGCTCCCGGAGACACAAACACCCCAAGCCCTGGAGCTCAAACACGGAGAAATTCTGGTGTGTGAAGGATCTACTGGTGCCAGCATACTCAGCGCCAGGCTCTCTGGTGAAACATGCACTTAGACATACTCCTGGCAAGGAACCGATCCCAGCCGGTGTTGGTCACTGATGCAGATCCTCTGAGGATCCCCCCGTGCATTTTACAAGGAATTATTATTCCCATCCTTGCCCACGGTCACGCAGCCAGACAACGGCAGAGTCCCGTCTAGAACCCTGCCTTCCTGGCTTAGAGCACAGCCACTGGCCTGCGGGAGCTGGGACGCTCCGGCTAGCACAGCCGACTTGCGGGAGCTGTGTTCAGAGCCAACAGGCTACTGCTCTCTTCTGCTGCTGGCCTCTCCATTCACAAAGGATGACAGTGTGCCAGCTACCGTGTGCTTCAAGCCTTCGATAAAGCCCAGCTAACCTCCTGGGAGCCCTTGCCTCCTGCGACCGTAATGGCCCCAGATTCAGTTTGTCTAACGAAGCCCTTGTCTGATACGGGGAAGGCAGCTCGGTGCTAGTTAATGAAACCCTCTGCCAGGAGGCATTCGCCAGTGAGATGGCGTTTTATCAATGGGAGTTGCTTTTTCTTGGCTCGCAGGGCTCCAGCCGGGTAATTGGCTCCCCCGTGCAGCTCTCCTCTCCATTCTGCACACCAGCACCCGCCAGAGAGCTGGGGGAGCACATGAGAAATGCAGCTGCGCCTCACCCCGCTGCACAGGGGTATTGCATTAGGCGGCTGGGGCTGGGGGTTGAGTTGGCCGGGGAGGGAACCGGGAGCTTGGTGCAGCTGTCACTTGGGAGGGCGAGGACTAGAGCCTAAAGCCCGCTCCTGCGTGTTGTTTAGCTGCTGAGGGGGCATTATTTCCGTCGGGAGCTGAGCTGCCCTGGCCTGCCAGGGATCCTACAGCTCTGTACGTGGCAGGGCCTGCAAGGTTGCTGCGCTCCAGCTCGATTGACGGTGGAGGTGACGTGGGGGTGCACCGAAACATCAGCTCTAGGCATCGCCATCTGCACTGTCTGCCCATCCACTTTCCTGGCACGTGTGCTGGGTAACCAAAGGGTGAGACGTGGGCATGTCTGAGGAGCTGGATTCATACAACTGAGGGGCTCATCTCTCCGTGAGAGCCTGGCTTGCCACGTGTGGATCTGTCCCCCTCTAGGGGCTGGCTAAAGCAACTATAACAGGCCACAACCTAACGTGGACGAGTTACTTTCTCTCCAGTGAAGAGGGGTCGTGATACCGAGGCTGAATGTCCAGGTCTGATTCCTCCTCTCTGCATGCAAGCGGCCCTAAGTTTGTCACATACACAGAGAGCGAGTGACCGAGCTGGGAAGAGATCCCAGGAGTCCTGACTCCCAGTCCCCTGTTCTAACCACTAGATCACACTACCTTCCAGGACCAGGAGAAGAACCCAGGAGTCCTGCCTACCACGGTTGCAGCTACCAGCCCGCGCCCTTTCACTCCGCGGTTGTGGCTGGCACACAAGTTGCTTGGCCATGTGTATTATAACCACGCAGCCCCAATGTGCGGCACAGACAGGACATTTGTGATCAGAAAAGCAGCGTAGCCTGGGCGTGGACTTCCCCCAGCTCTGAATATGTGGCTCAATCTGATCCCTCCCTCCCATGGCGAGACAAGGAAGTTCGGGGCATCCTTGGCTGAGACTTCTGAAGCTGTGGATGTTTCACTGGGAACAGACCTGGCTGGAGCGGAGCTCGGGCGAGCTGAGAAGTGGGAGGACAGGGGTTTCTTCAAGGTCAGTCTTAATTGAGCTACCAGAGAGGTCACTTCCCGTGGCTGGTGATGCAGGTGGAGTGGGGTCGCTTGGCTTTCCAGGCCTCCCGTGGCTCCCTTTGGTTGGGAAGCAATCTGCAGATCGGGGTGTGTTTACTTCAGCCACCCTGGCCCTGCCCCTGTCTCCTCTGGGAGCAGGTCCAGATGCACATGGCCCTGCTTTAGTGACTCATGCGGGTGGCCCCATGTGTGACCACCCACGTGCCCCTTCCTGGGGCCAGCTCTGTAAGGAGGGGGGGGATTGTGGGTGAGGCCCAGATTTGGGAGTCAGGTTTCTATTCCTGGCTCTGCCAGGGACCTGCAGGGTGGCACTGGACAAGCGGCTGCCCTTCTCCGTGACATTTCCCCTCCTGCACAACGGGGGTGATAACACGGACACGCCGCAGAGGCTGAGGGGAGGTTGAATCCATGGGCAGGTGTCAAGCGCTTTGAGACCCTTGGATGGATGTTGCTGCAGAGGGACAAAGTATTGTTGAGGAGCCAGCTCAGAGACCCCACTGGCCGTCCCTCATCTGCATTAAACTAGAGCTGGAGCCCGCAGGAGAATCTCTTATCCACGTCCCCCGCTGCTTCCCGGGTGCTTTTGAACCTGCACCCTGGTTTTTGGTTCTGCAAAGCCCCAGCGTTGCCATCTCATGCCTCTGTCAGACTCGCCTGCGGGCATGTTGCTGGTTCCCTCCCTTCCCCCTCAGCTGAGGTTGGTTCCCTCCAGGCTCGGAACGGTGCCGGTGAATCGTCTTCTGCTGGATGAGCCAGTCGTGCACTAAGTGGCATCGCCAGACCCTTAGGAAGCACATAGGAATTAGGGGGGGAGGGATAGCTCAGTGGTTTGAGCATTGGCCTGCTAAACCCAGGGTTGTGAGTTCAATCCTTGAGGGGACCATTTAGGGAGCTGGGGGAAAAAATCAGTCTGGGGATTGGTACTGCTTTGAGCAGGGGGTTGGACTAGATGAGCTCCTGAGGTCCCTTCCAAGCCTGATATTCTATGATCCTATGTTGTAGGAGCAACCTCTGGAGGCTAGAGGAGAGAGAGAACTCTCCCCTGTCTCTGATCAGTCTTGTTTCCTGGTCTCTGAGCAGTGGAAGCATTGCACAGCTCTGTCGCACTACAGTGCCCGGCAGCCACGGGGGCTTGTACGAGTGCTGAGCTGACAGGCACTCGGCAAAGGCTGGGGCCATTGGCAGCTTCTGCCTCCACCCCGATTTGCGATGGGCTGGCTTAGTCCTGTGTCGTTTCTGGTATATGAGCCACAGCCGGATCCTACCTGGGGCTGGGGGAGAGGAGCTAACAGAGCCCCAGGTAGTCGGGGAAAGGACTCGAAGCTGGCCTTTGCCGCCTCACAGCTTTCACCTGCTTGGCTGTTGCTGAACATGGAAGGTGCGTCCCTGTATAGCGTGCAGCTGCCCTGCCGCATCAGAGGCCCCCAGATCCAATGCGTCTGCCGGGGCTGCAGCACATTTCTGGTAGGACCGAGCCAACCACACCTGCGGGGTTTGTGCATGTCCCAGGTGTGTGCCATGCCGGTGCCCTGGTGCCAGAGCAGTGCTCCTAGGGAGAGACGTGCTTGTGCGACATCCAACATATTGTTCTGCGGGCCTGCTGGTTCCTGCTTACCCACGGGGGTAGACATCTGTCACCCGTTGATAGGAGATTCCTGTTACATGGGGGGACCTCCCCAGCCCACAGTAGAGTCCGTTAAGGGAAGAACGTGATGTAAGAAAATCTCTGCTCCGCCGCAAACTGTAGCAACTAAAGACAGGACAAGGCACTTCTTTGAAATAGATCCTGGCTTAGCTACAGCGGTAACGTGGTGGAGAGAATAGATTCCCACCCCCACAAAGCACACAGCCATCGAAACCCCGGGACCCACTGAAGGGATTGAGCTATTATTTGTTTAACAGAAGCACGTCGAGCCCCATTGTGCAAGGTGCTGCATAGACACACAGCAGGAGCCAGTCCCTGCTCTAAGGCAGGGGTTCTTCACCTTTTCTCTCTGAGGTCCCCCAACATGCTATAAAAACTCCACGGCCCACTTGTGCCAGAACAACTGTTTTTCTGCATATAAAAGCCAGGGCCAGCATTCGGGGTAGCAAGCAGGGCAATTGCCCAGGGCCCCACGCCACAGGGGCCCCCCGAAAGCTTAATTGCTCAGGCTTCGGCATCAGCCACGTGGCAGGGCTCGGGGTCCTGGCCTTCAGCCCCATAGGGCAGGGTGTCATCTTTCTGCCCTGGGCCCCAGCAAGTCTAATGCTGGCCCTGCTTGGCGGATTCCCCTGGGCCCCGGACCCCTGGTTGAGAACCACCGCCCTAAAGAGTTTGCAATCTAAACAGACTAGGCAGGCAAAGGCAAACTGATTTGCCCAAGGTCGCACAGTAGATCAGTGGCAGACCCAAGAGTAGACCCGAGGTCTCCTGAGACCTGATCAGCTGGAACAAGCAGCTTCTTAGGGCAGTTGGTTGAATGCAGACATTCTCTGGGTGCTAGCTGAAGCCCCGAGGAGCTGAATGAGTGAAATGAATTGGTTGCTCTGGCTAAAGGAATTCCTGGCACCGCTTAGATGAATAACTAAGAGCCTGTTCCTGGTCCCATTGAAGTCCACAGCAAACCCCCTACTGAGTGCGTGGCTGCGGGACCGAGCCCTGGCAGAACAATAGCATCAATTTGTGCAAGTGAGCACGTGTAACAAGCCTGCGCAGCGTTCTAGGGCACCCTGATCGGCTTGGCTCTTTCCCAGCTGGAGGGTGCAAAAAGGGAAAGGTCACGGTGGGGGTTAGTGTTTTCACAAGCATTTGCACCTAAGTTCAGGCAGATCTTGGCTGACACTAAGGAGGTTAAAAGGGACCTCACCCTGCTTCTAGAAATCCAGTCTCCCTAGTCATCCCCTGTGCAGCAACAATCACGGCTTGTTTATTATCATAACTAACGCAATTTGCTGTCAGTCTAGAGCAGGGAACAGTAAATCCCGACTCCCGGGTTCTAGTCCCGACCCTGCTACTAACCTGCTATGCAGCCTTGGGCAAGTTGCTTCATCTTTCCCTTTCTGTCCAATAGGGCTCATGAAACTCACCTGCCTTTTCGGAAGCTTTATGACTTGCGTTAAAGTGACCAGAAACCAAGTGTGAAAAATCGGGACGGGGGTGGGGGGTAATAGGAGCCCATATTAAAAAAAAAGCTCCAAATATCAGGATTGTCCCTGGTCACCTTACTTGCGCGATGAATGTGTAAAGTGCTTTGAGATCCTCTGGTAGAAACGGCCACTGAATATGAGAGGGTGCAATGCGATGGCTCCTAACTGAAGAGTTCCTCTGTGCTCCGCTTTGCCCCATCGGTCGCCTCATGCGCGGAGTGAGACCATGGCGTGTCGCGAAGTGCGGGCCCTCACGTGCCAGGAAGCGGGGAAGCTCAGAGCCACTCCCGGTGTCTGGTTTGCCGTGGCGCTGGTGCAGGACAGCCCGCTCTGTAACCAGGACCAGCGATCAGAGCAGGCAGCCCAGTACCGTGGGGGGTGGGCTTTCACAGCATGCTGGGCGGGAGATAATGAACCAGCGAGTCCGCCTGCTATGAATTTCACAGCTGCGTCCAGGAACAGAGCCAGGCTATGGATCTGTTTCCTAAATTGCCTTTCCAGTGTCCAGGCTGCCAGTCCAGATCTCTTCAGCCCTGGCTTTCCCCTGGAGCGGGCCTCTGCGGCCATGCCAGTGGCCTGCTCACGCTGGCGCCGGGGCGGGAAATGCCAGGGAGCCGATGCAGGCTGACACGCTTGGCTGTGGATCCTGGCTGGGTTAGCTAAGTGGTTTCGCTGGAAGGGCTGGTCATTCCGCCGCCCCTTGCAGATGGCTCTTGTGGGGTATCTCTTGTTAGCTACAGACACCGAGAGACCAAAGCGCCATCCCCAGGAGCTCAGTGCTGTCCCCTGGGACCCATGGGCTGGGGAATTGACTTTGGGGGGGATTTGTGTCTTGCCAAGTGGTCTGCACAATGAGCCACGGGGACTCCCTGCCTTCCCCCGGCACATGGGGGGCTGTCCCATACCACGCACACCAGTGCAGGTGCTCACAGGCTTCGTTATAGGGCCGGCCACATCTTAACACAGAGAGTGTCTCCTTGACGCCTCCCCACCTCTCGCCTGGCCCCCAGTTCCCTGATCCCCTCTCCACCCGGCCTCCTGCCCCCGCCTCCCCCGGCCTCCCACCTTCCCTCCTTTCCATAGTCACATACCTCTGGGGCAGCGACAGCAAGCGCTGACATGGCAAGTAACAGGCGGGACGTGCCTGACGTATTTTTAGCTTCCTTGACTGCGGCGTAGCAGCTGGAAAGAGGAAGGAACCCGCGCCGTGAGGTCAGCTGGCTCCGCGCCCCCCATTGTCCACTGCCCACAAGTGCAGAACATCTGCTCTCGAGCTTTGTCCAGGCTGGTTTCCAGGGTCTCCCCGCCGCCTGCCTGCTAGTCGCGGTCACTGCTCTAACGTGCGATGAAACAGCCTCCGAGGCAGTGTGGGTGAGAGCCACTGACTGGCCGGCTGGGATACTGATCCCCCGACATCTGACTCATGGGTGTTTGCCTGAAAGGGTTGGGAGAGCGGGGGGGTGTGTTTTGGCATCAAACCCTCCCCACTCCCTGGGCTCTTGGGGGATGTTTTATTCATGGTGAGTTGGCGCTTGCACCTGTTGGGAACTCCCATGGGAGAGGGGCTGGGGGGAGCTGCTGACTGTTTCTCGCTCCCTCTCCCAGGGAAGCCGGCAGCGTTTGCAGAATGCAGGCCGTGAGGATGCGAAGTGGAGAGAGGATTGAGAACAGAGCAGGGAATTTGGTTTCTTGAACGGATTCTTTTTGTGGCACAGAGATGCTGGGGGGGGTCTAGTTCCAGACAAGCACAGAGCAAGGGAGGGGGGCTCTTGCTCCATCCTTTGGTGTCATGCTGTGAGCACCTGGAGTGTGTCAGGATTCATGTGTGTGTGTGTGTGTGGGGGGGGGGTAATGAAAACGCTTTGTCCTTCCATCCAAAGATCTCAAAGCACCCTGTAAACATCAATGAACTGAGTCCTGCAACCAGCAAGCCCCCCCTCCCTGAGCTCCATCCCTATTATCCCGTCACAGCTGGGGAAACTGAGGCACTGATCATCAGAGGTGTTGAGCATCCACCGCCCATTGACTTTGGCTGAAGCGGAGGGTGCGTGTTTCTTCCGGAAATCAGGCCCTAAGGGATTTGCCCCAGCTCACGTAGCAAATCAGTGGGAGAGCCCAGGAGTCCTGACTCGTGTTTCCATGAGCAGCACTGCCTCCCTGGTAGGGACTGAGGCTTCAAATGTCGCTGGCCTGCCTTCCAACCGCTGTGCGTGGGCTGTCAATCTCTTTGGGACAGGCGAACAGGCTCCTCCCACACCGAGAACCCCTGTTCAGCTGCTGTCTAGCCCTATAGGCACCTAAATTCCTACTGTCCTCAGGAAACTACACTAGTTCTCTAGAATTGCAGAGAAGGTAAATGACTTGCTACTGCACCCAGTTGTGTCTGCTTTCCTTTAGTCCAAGGGGTAGATGTTCCATGGACCATGTGCTGGGTAATAACATGAGAGGAATCCACGCTTGGAAAACGAAATTGGCTATTTATTAGGAGAACTAATTACAGAGATATTGCAACTGCAGCCAGCATTCCAGCCATGTGCACACAGACTGGCTCCCTGGTGCGTCTTCCGTCTGGCAACCCATGCTCCTCCTTCATAAGACCCATACAGGTTGTGAGAGCAGAGACCTGAGTTGTTAGAGCTGCAGATCCCGGGTTCTAGTCCTGGCTCTGGTGTGATTCATCTAAGAATTGTGTCTGCATGCCTGGATTCATTATATGCCTGTTCACAGTGCAACCTTTTTGCCTTGTACAAAGTTGAGCATATACATAATAAAGAACAATAATTCAGAAACCAGAGCCTCCTGCTGCAAACAGTCTCCCAGTTGTTAAAATGTTGGTGTCCACCCTTCACAGCCAGTGTCTCAGCAGCCGTGCAGATTCCTAGACCAAGCAGTGCTGCTGTCAATCGCTGGGAAATAAGCTGCCGTTGGTAAAGCACCTGGGTGTGCATTGTTCTTAATTCTTCTTTCTTTCCGAGAGACTTTGGGCAGCTGAGAAGGGGTTGTCACTAGGGAAATACGGGCTGTTCTGGAGTCTGTCCAAGCCTGCCATTGATCCTAAAAGCAACACGCTGCGAGGTTTGAAAGCGGCCATTATCCTTGTCCGTAGTTTCCTTGCTTGTCACAGCCTCTGCACTTCCAAGTTCCTCTGCAGGCTGGAAGCGAGACAATCTCAAACAGGCTGTTTCTGTAGCATTTTCTGCCCTAGGCACAGGGGGCAGCTCTGGACATCTCACAAGAGAGGCTGTTTCAAACCCCGCGTTGCAGATTCCAGAGGAGAGTTTGGCTGTACGGCTGGGAGGAAGGCAGGTGTGATGGCTAACAGGCTGCGCAGAATGTGATTTTTATTTTGGTATACTTTTGATGGATAATGACAATGTTTATTTTTAAGCTTTTTTAAAATTACTTTTATTGATTTTAAATGTTCATGGTTGCAGAAAATTCTGCCGGAGTGGCCAGGCGATATTTAATGACAGACGAGATTCAAAGACTTTGAGCTTTATAACTGTTAAAACACAAATACGCAACATCGCCTGTCAAAATATACAATGTAAATATCCTTAAATCAAACCGACTGTGTTCTCAAGAAGTATTTGTCTTACGTTGCCTAGCTGGGCATTTTGAGAACGATGGATGGAAATATTTGTTCCTCACTTTGTGGCTGCACGGTGAAATTAACGTTTACTGACATTTACTGATAAAAGTCTCAACCTTCCAAACCACATTTGGGAGAGGGAGCCATGACCGTGCGATTCCCAGCCATGGGTTCGATTCCCAGCTCTGCCCCACGACACACACCTGTCAGGGATGGTCTAGGACAGGGGCTCTCAACCTTTCCAGATGACTGCACCCCTTTCAGGAGGCTGATTTGTCTGGCTTACCCCCAAGTTTCACCTCACTTAAAAACTGCTTGCTTACAAAAAACAGACATAAAAATACAAAAGTGTCACAGCACATCATTACTGAACAATTGCTGACTTTCTCTTTTTTTACCGTATGATTATAAAATAAATCAATTGGAATATAAATATTGTACTTACATTGCAGTGTATAGTATATGGAGCAGTATATACAAGTCACTGTCTGTATGAAATTTTAGTTTGTACTGACTTCGCTCGTGCTCTTTATGTAGCCTGCTGTAAAACTAGGCAAATCTCTAGATGAGTTGATGGACCCATGGAAGACCTCTGTGTATCCCCAGGGGTAGGTGTACCCCTGATTGAGAACCACTGGTCTAGGTTTACTTAATCCTGCCTCTGTGTGTGGGGGGGTTGAACTAGATGACCTCTTGAGGTCCCTTCCAGCCCTACATTTCTATGATTCTATGCAATCATGTCACTGCTCGGTGCCTCAGTTTCCCCAGCTGTGAATTGGGGATAATGCCTACTCACAAGGGTGCTATAAAGAACAGCTGTAAGCACACTGAGGTCCTCAGAGGAAGGGGACGAGGATGTTCTTTTGAAGGTAGTTTTTTGGCGGTTGGCAGTGATGTTTCTAGGTGCTGATGTCACTCAAGAGGCCCACGAGGCGCCCTTGCGTTGCAACGCTGCAGCAGAACGCGGCGATGTCTTGATTCTATGGCCAAGCCGCCTCGCATCCACTGCGTCGTTCTGCACCAGCGCAGGCCCAACAGGAGTTCATCCCCTTGGATGTTCCTAGTGAGGCGGTGACCTCATGTGCCCCTTAGGAAACCCTCCCTGAGAACAACAGCAACAAATCCCACCGGTTGCAGAGCCATCTTTCATTGACTATTCCTGGCTGGTCTTTTAGCCCACTGGTTTGCAATTGCAGTGCCTGGCCTCCCAAGGGGAGGGGGGCACCGTGGCGGCACCAGGTGGCTGGTGCTGGAGGGTTTCAATCTGTCAGGCCAGCGAAATGGATCCAGGGCACAAAGACTGGTTTGCACGCGCCTTTCCTTGGTGGGGGTGGGCGGGGAGCTGGCCACGCTATGCAACGGCTCAGGAATTCCCAGAATGAGCTCTCCTTGTTTTGCTTTCCCATTCCAAGCACAAGTAGCCAGTGAGTCAATGGCTGGAGTGGCCTGGTCTGGTTCCAGTGAGCAGGGAATGAGTTTGACAAAGGGCCTGCCCATCTGGCGCTCGTTACTGGGAGGTTGGAAGGTCAAATAGATGGAATGTGACCTTATATGGAACTCTGGAGTCTCTAATAACTAAACCGCCAGGATCTTCCGCTAACCGGCCACGCCTGGGGGACAGTCACCCCTGTGCAGAGGGCCTGCACAAAGCAACTCTCGTGATTTTTCTTGCGAGTCTCGCCATAGTTGGTGTAAAAAAAAGCTCCTGCTCCAGGAGGCACGTGATTAGGTGAGCATCTCAGTGTTCATTTTAAGAAAAAAAAGTAAGGGTCTGGCTGTCAGGCTTGCAGAGAGGTGCCCGAACATGTGACCTGAGTGCACCCTGGAGACTGAGTGCACCCAGAAGCATAAAAAGAACCCCAAAGGTATTATTTTAAAAACCCAACAAATCTCATGATCTTTAAGCCAAGCTCGTGAGTTTTTGGAGCCCGATTCATTTTCTGTCAATGCTTGTGGTGAATAGTGCTGGCTCCATTGAAAGATGCAAAGAGGGAACTGGTGTCTGGGCCTTGGTCTCGGCCTCTGTGTGGGGGTGAATCTCACCCATTGACTTTTGAAGTGACTACCAGGGAAGCCTGGGAAATCTGCCTTGTGAAACTAAAGGTACCGGGAGCCGCAGCTTGGCTTGGGGCTTTGCACCTCTCCAGGGCATTTCCAGAGCAGCTTCCATCCCATGATTGTAACGTGTTTCCCCAACATTAATGAAGACTTACAACACACCGCGAAACAGGTACTCTTGTAGCACCCGGCTAGTGAGTGTATGCGCCACTGTCCTCTACTGGGTGGAAGTAGAACTTTTCTGCTATGTGCCATAAGCCCTGTACTGCTACAAGCTGATGAGGATTCTTCTTTAGTCCAACCATCAGGGGCTTGGACTTACAGAGCAGGCGGACTGAATTTTATTCCTGCAATCCCTGTGGAGTTTTAAGTGGCTGTAGCATGCAGAGAAATTCCTTGAGAGCAATCAGTGTATTACAATATTATTATATGCACGATGCAAAGGGGGAAACTGAGGCATGGAGAAGCTAAGTGGCTTGCCCTAGTCCACACGGCATGTCAATGTGCGGTGAGGTACAGAACCCAGCAGTTCCGACACCCCACCCCCTGCTCTCAACACTAGCCAGACAATCCCAGGAGCCAGTCCCATTTCCCAGCCCTATCAATGGGAGCCATTCAGAGAGGCACTGCGGGAGCCAGAGTTTTAACAAGATTGACGTATTACGCAGGCGGTTATAATCAGCTTTAATGTACTGGAAGGTCAAGGTACAGGAGAGTTTCTAGCTCCCGTACAAAGACCCTTGACCCGGTTTGGGAGAAACTGGCATTGTAATTGGACAGCCCACTCCCTTGCAGAGATCATTAACAATCCCCCCCAGTAAAACGTTCCAGACAGAGACTTTTGATTACACCCCGCAGGCAGTTGACAGTGCTCTGCCCAACGGGATGGACCGCGAACCCTCTCGCCTGGAGCTAGACTTGGCACCGTGACGGACCCCCTTCCAGGTACAGCCAGCGCCAGGAAGGGAGACAGGAGCTTGTCAGTCAATGAGCCCATTGTGGGCAAACCCCGCGGGCTGGGTCTCTGCTATGGCTGTTGGAAACCCAAATAAACTTTCCGCGTATGATTCTCGTGCGTCAGGCTGTGAAATCCGAACAGCCCTGGCCCCCAAGTGCAGAGGGAGAGTCTTTGCGTGGGGGGGCCTGGGGCGTAGATCTTTACTCAGAGGCTTTGACTCCGAATGGCGCCCAATGAGAGAGAGAGAGAGGAGAGCCCATGGTAGGTGTGCAGGGGATGCATTTGTCTGCGGGAATCCCACGTGCTGGGACAGCTGTGCGCTAGGTTTCCGTCCATCTGGAAGTTTTCTTGATGTGCTGGATGCGATTGCAGAGCCCGATCCTGCTTTCAGCTCCCCTGGTCTCCGGTAGGCGGGGAGGGTACTCGGCATCCAGAGGGATCGAGCCCTTCTTTTGGACAGGGGCTTCCAGAGTCAGGGAATTAAATAATGCAAGTTATGGCCAAAATGTCACAAATGCGGGAGAGAGCAAGGGCAGGCCGACACTCCAAACGCTGCATGGGCGCAGCGGCACGGCTGTAGCGCTTAGGTGGGAGGGAAAAGCTCGTGGTGTATTTAATCCACCTCCAGGAGAGGCAGTAGCTCTGTTGATGGGGGAAGCTCTCCCACCAACATTGCGCTGTCTACCCCGGGGGGGTTAAGGTCAGTTGCTCTACGTTGCTCAGGAGGGTGGGTTTTTTTACACCCGAGCGACAGTTTTACTGACCTAGGTCTGTAGTGTAGACCTGGCCAGAGAGAGAAACTAACAGCTGCAGGCAAGGGAGAAAGAAGGAGTTTTAGCTGAGCTGGGACAGGGAAAAAGATCCAAGGAGGCTGTGCCAAGGCGCAGGTTTGCGGAGGAGAAGGCTGTTGCACCAGCCATGGTGAGATTGCAGGGAGACGCACAGGGGAGGCTGGGGCCAGACAAGCAGATGCAGTGAGAGGAGCAGAGGGAGATTCGGTGAGAGACAGAGACCAGGTAAAAATGTACCGGCAATTGCTGACCTGGTTGCTAAGACTGCATGTGGAAATGGGGCATTTCCCTGGGCAAGTAGCTATGTAGCTGTCTGACTGCAGGGGGCGATGCCTGGTGTGCTCATGCGCTTACTGCAGTCGTGGCAGCTAGGCGTGCAGTTGCACAAACGCTTTTGCACAAGGCCCTGCGCTCTGAAAATCCAGCTCTATAAGACAATAACATGGACCCTCCCATAAGCTGTACGGCACTTTTCTGATCCTAGATGCCCTTTAAGGGTATTTTTTTTGTGGCAGACCCTTATTCTAAGCCCTACCTGTGATTGCGTCATTACCAATAAATCTGTGGCCGAGCCTGTTGGCTGATGGCAAGCGGAGACTCAAAGCATAAAACTTAGAGACGGGGAAGACCGATTAGGACATCGTCTTACCTACCTTGTCAACTGCACCCAGCACGGCTCTCCATCAAAGCGATGGATTCCTCCTCTGATCGAGTCAGTCCGAGGGAAGAGGCTCCCTCCACTTGAAGGGGATGGATCGAAAGGCCTAGGAGCGCTACTGGGACCCTTCAATAGATGGAAGAAAAGAAAAGCCTGTAATATACATCTGCGGGGTCTAGGATTCCCTAACACGTGCTGCACTCTGACCGCTGACATTGAGCTCTCCCGGCCACCTCGGAAGAGGCATTATTTTATGGACTAGCCAGGCTCTCTATCTGAGATCCCTAGGTGCTATAAACCTCCCACCAAGCCCTCCCTTCTTTCCCACCTGCGCCTGCTCCCCTGCTATCGCCTCTCCCACTCTACATCCTGTCACTTCCTTGTCCCAAGGAGCTCCCGCGGCACTGTGCCTGCTGCCCTGGAGCAGCCTTCACAGGGAAATTGACCAGCTTTGGTGAGTTTCACTTAGCACCTTCGGTTCGCCTACGCTAGCAGCAAAGAGAGAGGTGTCTGGGCTGGCCAGCTTCACTGGGCGTTTGTACAGCACCGGGGGACCTTGATCTTGGTTGGCGCCTCTGCTGTGATGTTCGTAATAATCACTGAGTTTCCCTTTGTAAGTTAATACATTGCAAAGCACATCTGCCTCCCCCCCTCAAAACTTCACATTCATTTTGCCTGTCCGGTTCTAGAGGGAGCTGTACTATTCAATCTTCTCTGCAGAGTGAAGTTCATTGGATAATACTGAGTTCCTCTTTGAAAACAGCGCAGCAGGAGGAATTTCAAAACTCCGGGACTGTGGATTATTTGTGGAGCAAGGACTGTGTCTTCCTCTGCGTTTGGAACGTGCCTGGCACATTTTAGACACTACTGAGATAAATAATGGATGATTAATAGCTTAATAACATTAATAGCGCCAGAGACAGAGGCCCAAACAGAGACCTTGGGTCACATTTTCAAAAGCGCTCAAGTGACTTAGGAGCCCAAGCCCCATTTTCAGAAGTGACTTAGGCACTTAAGAGCTTAAATCCCATTGACTTTCAAGAAGAGTTAGGATCCTAAGGGTCAATTTTGAAGATGGGGCTTATGATCCTAAATCACATAGGTACTTTGGGAAATTTTACCCCTTGTTACAAGCCCTCCCAGTGACATATGGGCACCAGCCTGCAGCTCCTAACAGTCTCCGAGGGGGTTGCGTGCATCCAGAACATGGGCTGTAGGTGAGCGGCAGTGTGGTCCAATGGGTAGGGCACTGGACATGGTCCCACGGGTCCTGGGCTTAGGGTGACCAGACGTCCCGATAAAATCGGGAGTGTCCTGATTTTGAGGAGTTTGTCCCACGTCCCGACCAGAGTACGGTCAGGACGCCATTTGTCCCGATGTTTTGTTTCCTGGTCTTTGGCGGCAATTCAGCGGAGAGCCCTTCAGTCGCGGACGGTCTTCGGCGGTATTTCGGCGGCGGGTGCTTCTGTCTTTGGCGGTAAGGTTTATTTACCCGCCGCCGAAATACCGCCAAAGACCGTCCGTGACTGAAGGGCTCTCCGCCGAATTGCCGCCGAACTCCCGGACGGGTGAGTGTGTGTTTAAAAAAAAAAAAAAAAAAAATGCCTCCCCCTGCGGCGGTCCCGATATTTTCCCCTTAACATCTGGTCACCCTACCTGGGCTCTATTTCCAGCTCATTCTGCTCCTCCTCCCACCCTTTGTCTATTGCAGTGTATTGCTCTTCAGCGTGGGGACTGTTTCTAACTCTGTGTACGTGCAGCGCCTGACACAACGGGGCGCTGATCTGAGGCGGGGCCGTTGTGTGACAATATAATGCTGCTCCTAGTAAGTTCCCTACATGACTCTCTCTCCTCTGCTTGATTCCAGGCACAGCGCTGGCGTAACGAAAACTACGAGAGGCCCGTGGACCTGGAAGGGTCAGGGGATGACGACCCCTTTGCGGATGATGAAAGTGACGACCTCTACTCGGGATCTGGCTCGGGATGTAAGTATAGAGTAAAGGCCCCTAGGGGAGGGGATCAGATAAGAGCTCCCTGGCTGAATCCTGGGAGCTCTGCCGTTGCCTTCAGTGCTCGGCCTATGAGGTGACTAGAGCATCAAGAGTGTCCTTCGTTCGGCTCCAGAGAAGAGAGTAAATTACAGCTCACCCATCCCCATGGGCACGTGCCCTCTCCCAGCCCCCAGGGCGAGGTTCCCCTGCTGACCACAGCTCTTGGGAGTTCTGTGCCTGGCCTTTGCAAACAGGCCCTGCGGCATTTGCAGGGTGCTGGCACGTGTCAGTGTTACATGGGGCTCATTGCCTTTGTGAGGCGTCAGGGTGTCTGGAGTGGCTCACGGCCGTGGGTACCAGCCGCAGGGCCGGCTGTTAGAAACCACGGCACAAACCCCAGACTGGCTGTGAGCTCCCAAGTGTCAAGTGTGAACTCCTCATGCTCTATAACAGCCTGACCCTGGAGTCACAGACAGTCCCCTTGGGCACTCTGATCTATCTTGCCACGCAGGCAAGCCTGCCTTTGTGATAGATGGTCCCTTACCCCCAAAATCACAATATTCAGCTTACTCCCAGTCCCAAAGGGCCAGGCACTTACCACAGGTCAATTGCACCTCAGATCTCAAACCAAAGACAACGTTTGTAGCCAATCCTATGAGAAACTAGCGAAAGGTTTATTGACTAACAGAAAGAAATGAGAGTTATTTACAAGGTTAAAACAGGGAAACATTCACACACAAATGAGGTTCTAAAAGCTCATCAAAGCTTGTCTAATAAGCAAGCTCTGTTTGTCCCTTAGGGCTAACCCAGTCCCTTAGGGCTAACCCAAGGATCTTTTGCTTATGCTTAGACATTCTTGCCCCTCAGAGTCCAAGCAGCGTAAGATGCAGTTCCTTCCCATCAGGGATTTTTATTCCCTTCCCCCAGAGTCCACGCTGATGGGACGAGCCCACTCCCACGCCTCATCTCCATGGGATGGGGTGAGCCATCAACCAAGTCTTTTCTCCTCTGACTCATTTGGTTCCCATGGGCCTTCTTGTGGGCAAGACCTGACACCTTCTCTGTAAACTAGTATTTCACACTCGGTAACGCTTCTCTCCTGGCTGAGGGGTTTCTGGTTTCAGGGCAAACATTTTTATAGTTCTAAAGCAAACACTTAAATATTACCTTAGAGCCTGGGATACCGATCTGATCAGTGAGATTAATGCAGGTAGCAACTTCTAAGCATTTCTTAAAGTCCAAACACTAGGCACATCTCTAAAAGCTAATCCCTGTTTTAGCAATAGTAACACACAGGTGGGCCGAACTGGTGGCCCGCTCTGCATTTGGCAGTGTTCAGCGAGGCCTACGGGCCTTGGCACAAGCTGGCACCTGGTCTGCCAGTGTCACAGTGTGCACCCTTCTCCTCTCTATAGCTGGCACACAGATCCCCTTAACTACTGCTGTAGGGCAGTCAGCCCCAAGCCCTGGGCATGCTGGACACCCCGATCCCAGTTCTGGGGCTCGTGACTTCTCGGGGAAATCCCTGGTTGCTTCTCACAGGGCCGTGACTCTGCCCAGGCAGCAGCATGTTCACAGCCTCGCTTTTGCCTCCGTTGTAGATTTTGAGCAGGAGTCTGGGATCGAGACGGCGGTGAGGCTCCGCACGGACACGCTCCCCACCACCCCGGCCGTGCTGCCCGTCACATCCGTGCAGCCCGTGGCAACTCCCTTTGAAATGCTGCCTGCAGAGGAAACCACCCCTGAGCAGGCGACCAGCGTCCTGTACATCCCCAGGGTGACAGAGGCACCGGCGATTCCCAGCTGGAAAGCAACTACCACCAGTGCCACGGCCAGTGACACCCCGCCACCCGCAACAGCAGCTGCTGCCGCCAGCCCCACCGCTCCCACTGCCAAGCCAACAACCGTCCGGAGGATCCTGCCTCCCTTCGTCACGACGACGGCCACAACGCGGGCCACCACCCTGGAAATGCCGACCGCAGCTGTGACGGAAGCCAGCACGGTCACGGAGGCTGCCACGTCCCGGCTCGTCACCCCCAGCACTGCCAGGCCCAGAGCCGGCCCGAAGTCGAGCACCTCCAGGACCGTGGTCGTCACAGAGAAAAGCACTGTCTTGCTGCCGCCGGCTGCTACCTTGGCCCCCACGGACGCACCCCAGGTATGGGACAAGGGCATATCTACCCCGGGTCACTGAAGGGGTGAAACCCTCTGCCCCGCCTCCAGGCTTGAGAGCCCAGGCTCTGGCCTGAGCTGCAGCGTCACAGCAATGTCCACACAGCTCTGAGCACTGCGCAAGCGAGAGGGTGGGGGGGGGGGGGGAAAGCCCGGGTCTACATAGGAATGGAGGAACGGCCAGACTGGGTCAGAGCAAAGGTTCATCTAGCCCAGTATCCTGTCTTCTGACAGTGGCCAATGCCAGGTGTCCCAGAGGGAATGAACAGAACAGGGAATCAAGTCATCCATCCCCTGTCGCCCATTCCCAGCTTCTGGCAAACAGAGGCTAGGGACACCATCCCTGCCCATCCTGGCTAACAGCCATTGATAGACCTACCCTCCATGAATTCTTTTTTTTGGAGTCATTTCCTGCCAGACAGAGGAGGGCACATCAGAGGGAGCTCCAAGAAGAGCAACAAAAACAACCGGGGAGGTGTAAGGATCAGAACGTAGGACGCGAAAGACCCCTGAGTGGAGATAGGCTAAGCAACGGCCTCGGAGGGGATGGGGGGGCGTAGCGCTCTGTGGGTATCTGGTTGTGCAGGAAATGAGGAGGGGGAGAACGGGTTAGGACAGCACAGGAGGGTACAGCTGGCCAATGGGGTGGGACCGTGCAGCACAGATCGGTAAGCGGGTGACTTCCTGAGACAGATCCGCTGCATAGTGTCCTCACTGCTCGAGTCCTTTGAATCACACCCCTAGTTAGACTGGTCCAATTTTCAAGTGTAGACTCCGTCCGTGCTCCGTGCTAGTGACATGCTGGGAGGCGGCACGTGGCCCTTTGCCGGACATAATGCCCGAAGCCATGTCACTCGCAGTCAGCAGGGTGGTCAGGACAAGGGGTTCCAGCCCAGAGCTCTGATCACAAATCCAAGGGGACCTTGTGGGAAAATGGGGGGGTGGGGGCCTGGTCTACACACACTGTTTGCACTGGTATAACTCTGTTGGGTAGGGGATGATTACTGACATAGCTACATTGGTACAACCCAAGTATGGCCACAGGTGTGTTAGTATAGTGGTGCCTTATGGAGGTATAGCCTCTGGCTGTCAGAGGTTTAGGGACACCCAGAGGTGTGGTGACCATCTTGGCTATTGATGGACCTGTCCTCCAGGAACTTATCTAATTCTTTTTCATATCCAGTTCTACTTTTGGCCTTCACAACATCCCCTGGCAATGAGTTCCACAGGCTGATTGTGCGTTGTGTGAGGAAGTACTTCCTTATGTTTGTTTTAATCCTGCTGCCTATTAACTTCTTTGGGTCATTGTGTTATGTGAAGGGGTAAATTAACACTTCCTTATTCACTTTCTCCACACCAGTCAGGATTTTATAGACCTCGATCATATCCCCCCACCCCATAGCTGTCTCCTTCGGAACCTGAACAGTCCTTTTAACCTCTCCTCCTATGGAAGCTGTTCCGTACTCCAAAATCAGCTTTGTTGTCCTTCTCTGTACTTTTTCCAATTCTAATTAGGGCTGTCAAGCGATGAAAAAAATTAATCATGTGATTAAAAAAGTTAAACAATAATAGAATACCATTTATTTAAATATTTTTGGATGTTCCCCACATTTTCAAATACACTGATTTCAATTACAACTCTGAATACAAAGTGTAGAGTGCTCCTTTTATATTTATTTTTTATTACAAATATTTGCACCGTAAAAAACCAAAGAAACAGTATTTTTCAATTCACCTAATACAAGTACTGTAGTGCAATCTCTTTATCATGAAAGTTGAACTTACAAATGTAGAATTATGTACAAAAAAACCTGCATTAAAAAATAAAACAATGTAAAACTTAAGCGTCTATAAGTCCACTCAGTCCTACTTCAGCCAATCGTTCAGACAAGCAAGTTTGGTTACAATTTGCAGGAGATAATGCTGCCTGCTTCTTGTATACGTAACCTGAAAGTGAGACCAGACGATCGCATTCACTGTTGTAGCTGGCGTCACAAGTTATTTACGTGCCAGATGCGCTAAAGATTCATATGTCCCTTCATGCTTCAAGCACCATTCCAGAGGACATGCGTCCATGCTGATGACGGGTTTGCTCGATAACAGTCCAAAGCAGAGCAAACCAACACATGTTCATTTTCATCCTCTGAGTCAGATGCCACCAGCAGAAGAGGTTGATTTTCTTTTTTGGTGGTTCGGGTTCTGTAGTTTCTGCATCTGAGAATTGCTCTTTTAAGACTTCTGAAAGCATGCTCCACACCTCGTCCCTCTCAGATTTTGGACAGCCTTCACATTCTTAAATCTTGGGTCAAGTGCTGTAGCTATCTTTAGAAATCTCACATTGGTACCTTCTTTGCGTTTTGTCAAATCTGCTGTGAAAGTGTTCTTAAAATGAACAAGTACATAAAAGGTTGTTACAAGGAGGAGGGAGAAATTTTTTTCTTCTTAACCACTGAGGATAGGACAAGAAGCAATGGACTTAAATTGCAGCAAGGGAGGTTTAGGTTGCACGCCAGGAAAAGCTTCCTAACTGTCAGAGTGGTTAAGCAGTGGAATAAATTGTCTAGGGAGGTTGTGGAATCTCCATCTTTGGAGATTTTTAAGAGCAGGTTAGACAAATACCTGTCAAGGATGATCTAGATAATTCTTAGTCCTGCCATGAGTGCAGGGGACTGGACTGGATGACCTCTAGAAGTCCCTTCCAGTCCTATGATTGTATGATTCTATGTACTGGGTCATCATCTGACACTGCTAGAACATGAAGCATATGGCAGAATGCAGGTAAAACAGAGCAGGGGACATACAATTCTCCCCCAAGGAGTTCAGACACAAATTTAATTAACGCATTATTTTTTTAACGAGCATCATCAGCATGGAAGCATGTCCTCTGGAACGGTGGCCGAAGCATGAAAGGGCATATGAATGTTTAGCATATCTGGCATGTAAATACCTTGCAATGCCAGCTACAAAAGTGCCATGAGAACACCTGTTCTCATTTTCAGGTGATATTGTAAATAAGAAACAGGCAGGATTATCTCCCGTAAATGTAAACAAACTTGTTTGTCTGAGTGATTGGCTCAACAAGAAGTAGGACTGAGTGGACTTGTAGGCGCTAAAGTTTTACGTTGTTTTGTTTTTGAGTGCAGATATGTAACAAAAAAAAAATCTACATTTGTAAGTGACACTTTCACAATAAAGAGATTGCACTACAGTACTTGTATGAGGTGAATTGAAAAATACTATTTTTTTTCTTTCTTTTTATAGTGCAAATATTTGTAATAAAAAATAATAAAATCAAGTGAACACTGTATACTTTGTATTCTGTGTTGTAATTGAAATCAATATATTTGAAAATGTAGAAAAACATCCAAAAATATTTAATAAATTTCAATTGGTATTCTATTATTTAACAGTGCAATTAATTGCGATTAATTTTTTTAATTGCTTTAATTTTTTTGAGTTAATTGCGTGAGTTAACTGTGATTAATCAACGGCCTTAATTCTAATATATCTTTTTTGAGATGAGGCGACCAGAACTGCATGCAGTGTTCAAGATGTGGGCGTACCATGCATTTGTATAGAGGCATTATGATTTTTACTGTCTTATTATCTATCTCTTTCCTAATGGTTCCTAACCTTCTGTTCGCTTTTTTGACCGCCGCTGCACATTGAGTGGATGTTTTCAGGGAACTATCCACAATGACTCCAAGATCTCTTTCTTGAGTGGTCACAGCTAATTTAGACCCCATCATTTTGTATGTATAGTTGGGATTATGTTTTCCAATGTGCATTACTTTGCATTTATTAACATTGAATTTCATCTGCTATTTTGTTGCCCAGTCACCCAGTTTTGGGAGATCCTTTTGTAGCTCTTCGCAGTCTGCTTTGGACTTAACTATCTTGAGTAACTGGACAAAACACAGTGCTATTTCCTGATGTATCAGTGTCCATTGGACAAACTCTCCAGAGTGGCAGCCTTATATTATTACTTATGTTCTGGTAGCTCCTAAAGGCCCCAGCTGAGATCAGGGCCCCATCCCGCTAGGCACTGTCCAGACACACTGAGGGATATCTACACTGCAGCCGGGAGCTAGCCGTAAACTGCCCATGAACTTCGTCAGAGAGGGACCTCCCCAGATGCTCAGACGTGTGATATACGGGAAATACAGCCGCAAACGAGCTCTGTACTTGAGCTCAGGTTTTACAGCAGCCCATAAACAGCCGAGGGAAACCACGCCAGTGCTGCAGCAAGTGTGAATGGGGGCCCCCAATAAATGGCTCCACACCTCGATGCGGCGCGTATGGAGCGCGACCTGCGGAGCTCACAGCCCCAGCAGGACGCTGAGGCGTGACTGCGGCCCCTGGCTCAAAGCTAGCCCTAGCAGCGATAGCAGTGAAGAGGCAGCTATGTACCCGAGACCCTGGGCAGGAGGGGCTAGCCCAGGTAGCCAGCCGTGCTGCGGTGGCTTCGCAGCTGTTGTTACTTGAGCTAGCTGGATCAAACCTAGCTCAGGTATGTCTACACCTAGTGCAGTCGCACTCCCCATGGCAGTGTAGACACACCTCTTAGTGAGGGCTGCTCTCTGCCCCAAAGAGCTTACAATCTAACAAGACAAAGAGTGGGAGGGTGACCAGAGGCATCAAGAAATGATGTGACTTGCCCCCAGGTCTCCTGGGCTCCTAGCCACATGCCCTGTCTGCTAGACGATGCTGCTCCCCATGCAAAGGGATGGAAAAATCCATGTCCCTGCACAGCTCCAGCATGGGTCTCGTGTGGTTTGCAGGTGGCGATGGATGCATTTCCCTGCGACTTTTACAAGTTCCTCATGCCGTCTCCTGCTCCCTCCCTGGCCAGTCAGAGCCCCACTGCTCTACAGTTATGCATTTGTGTAGCATTTCCTGCCCCTTGGGTCGCGCGGGCAGTGGGTTTAATCCGCTGATCTCTCGGATCCAAAGGCCTGAAGCGTCTGCTTCAAAGAAGCAGTGACTGAGACGCGGAGTTACTTGTCTAAATGAGTTCCCCTTTCTCTGTGTCGCTCCGGGCTCCCTCCGGCCGTCAGTTAATCTGTCACAAAAGGAGGCAGACTCACTCCCCGGGAGCCAGCGAGCCCAGGGGCTTGTTTTAAAGGCAGTGGTGCAAAGGAGAGGACTCACTGCTCCTGCCAGCCTCATCTAGCCGGAGAAGCAGCTGCGCTGCTCGGCAGGCCTGGAGACTGACTGTGGCGTGGCAGGTCCTGATAGTGAACACAGGGATCGCGGTGACTGGGGAGCCAGGCATCGCTCCTGAGGGGCTGGGGAGGGGAGGGGGACTGGCTCTGTAACAGCTCAGTTAATGGAACTTCAGCAGGATCGGGCCCGTGGGGGGCCAGCGGGTAGGTTGGCCCGTGGGGATCGGGCCCGCGGGGGGCTGGCGGGTAGGTTGGCCTGCGGGGATCGGGCCCGCAGGGGGCCAGCGGGTAGGTTGGCCTGCAGATGGAAAGCAAAACCGGCCCAGATGCAGAGTCTGGCTCCAGCTGGGAGCTGCCCTGTAGCTGAGGGATGTTGGGGTCAGGTGTGCGACAGGGTGTTGGGGCCACAACGCCATCCCCAGCAAAGTCGAGCTTGTGACTCCAGCTCAGCTGTCAGTAGCTCCGGGGCCAGGCTCTAAGAGTGGCTGAAGGGAGACAGGGAAGAGGCCCCTTGGCTCCCCTCGGGGCAGAGCACAGGATTGGACCCAGGCTGGGGAGCTCTCTGGTGCCCTCAAACTCTTGAATTTTGTTGTGACAGACGCTAGCCCGTGAGGACAGACCCTCCTGACGATGACTGTTCGTTGGGCTCACTCAGCCCCGCAGTTCTCAGGACCCTGCCCCCAGCACCAGGGCAGAATCAGGGGCACTTACTGACCCCACCAGGGAAAACCACCAGGAGTGGATCCAAAACCACACCTGCCTCTCTGCCTTTGGAGTCTATCTCGGCAGGCTCTGGAGCGTGTGAAGTCCAAGGGCCAAACCCACTGCTGGAGCTGAGCAAATCATGGACTTCTCAGTTCAATGGCCTAAACCAAAAAATCATTTTGAGTAGAACGAAACATTTTGTTCCATTTCATTCGATTTGAAATTTAGGTTTATTTTATTTTTTGTTTTTTCCATTTCCTCTGTGGGTGTCCCCCCTTCCCCTTTTGTTGTTGTTGGTTTGTTTTTAAATAGAACTAGCTCAATTTTGAAACAAACCGTTTTCTCATGCACCAGCTGTGGCAGGCAGCAGAGAAGACGCAGTTTGCCCCAGGCCCTGCGCCATGCACGCAGCGGGGAGGAGGTGACCCGAGTAATAAATAGAGCCAGTCTGAATTATTAAACTGCAACATTTTCCCACTAGAAAATGCAGTTTTATCAAAAATGGGGGGGAAAAAAGCAAAATGGCATTTTCAACAACATTTTTGGATGGGAAATTCCAGACAGAAACAAAACTTTTTGTTACATTTGGTCGCAAATTGAAAATTTTGCTTTGGTGTTTGAGAAATGTTCAAAATGTTGAAATTTCGATTTTGGGATTTTCCCCGACACATGGCTAGAGGTATTCCTCACCCCTCCCCTTTTTAGACACTGCAGCTTTTCAAACGTCTCCATTTTTGAATGAGTTTCAGCGCAGGAACGTTTCAGCATTTTTTCCCCTTTTGCCACTCAGTTGCTCTTGCAAGTTGGAGAGGTTGTGAAAAATTACAGGGGGCAACAAGAATTAAAATAAGAAACCCAAGACCTAAATCATTGCGTTGTACTCAATGGCAACAAGGAAAAAATTGGAGTGTTTCAGAAAAATATTTTGTGAAAAATGGCTGATTTCAAACCCCATGAAATGGAAACACTTTTGGATCTTTTTGCACCAAATTGTCTTTCCGTTTTTCGATCAGCTCTTGGCCAGAAAGTCAAGCGATGATAAATGCTAGTGCTCCGGAGAAGCTGGGATCCAAGATTTCAGTTTGGTCCATTATGAAGACGAGCTGTTTGCAAGGTTCAGGTCCAGATCGAGGCTGGGATTCTGAGCAGCTCTAAACCGCTTGGGGGTATGGAGGAGGGGAGGAGGCGAGGTTTGGGTCAGGCTAATCTGGTTTTAAAGGCTGGGTGCTTATTGGTGTAAGCCAAGATAGAATCCTAGAACTGGAGGGACCTCAAGTCCAGTCCTCTGCACTCAAGACAGGACTAAGTATTATCTAGACCATCCCTGACAAATGTTAGAATCATAAAATATCAGGGTTGGAAGGGACCTCAGGAGGTCATCTAGTCCAACCCCCTGCTCAAAGCAGGACCAATCCCCAGGCAGATTTTTGCCCCAGATCCCTAAGTGGCCCCCTCAAGGATTGAATTCACAACCCTGGGTTTCAGCAGGCCAATACTCAAACCACTGAGCTATCCCTCCCCCAACCTGTTCTTAAAAATCCCCAAAGACGGGGATGTCTAATGCTCCTTGTGACCTGGCGGGACATTTCAAGGAAGCTGTAAGATGGGCTGGACTGACCCCAGCCCGCCCGACTCACCTGCCCCCAGGTGGTGCCACACTGCAATAGTTGCCTCAGGTCCCAAAGTCTCTCTCGCTGCATCGGACGGGGGCAGGAATGGAGCTGGGGAGATCTGGCAGGGGAAAGGCAGAGTGAAGCTCAAAGCCGTTCCTCCTCACGGTTTGTCCTCCAAGCCTTTGGATGACTGACTCTCTCTCCTCCTCCGTCTCGTTCCCTTCCTCAGACTGAGCCGCTGGACGTGACCGTGTCCACGGCCCTCGACAACGAGCTGGAGGTTCCTGTCAGCGGAGGGCCCAGCGGGGACTTCGAAATCCGTGAGGAGGAAGACACGACTCAGCCGGAGCTCAATAACGAAGTGATCGCCGCGGTTACCCCGGCAGCAGGGCCGGGGCTGGGGAAGAATGCAGAGCCCGGCCTCATAGACAATACGATAGACTCTGGGAACTCGGCTGCCCAGCTCCCCCAGAAAAACATCCTGGAGAGGAAAGAAGTGCTAATAGGTGAGGCCTGACGCTCTGGTGCTGACGGGGAGTTCGAAACCTCTGCAAAAGGCCCTAGTGACCCCTCACCACCCTGAACTCGACGCAGTTGACTGGGAGGCGGGTAGGGGCAGAAAGGGAGGTAGGCAAATAAAAAGGCCCCCAATTTATTATTGTTAAATCTCTCGGGGGGGGGTTCATTGGTGATTTTTGGATGCCTGCGGTCAGCAGTGCTGGTGGTGGCCAGGAGACCCCGTTGTCCTGCTCACTGACCGGCTCTTTCCTTTGCTCTCCGTTGCAGCTGTCATCGTGGGCGGCGTGGTCGGGGCGCTCTTTGCTGCTTTTCTGGTCATGCTGCTCATCTACCGGATGAAGAAGAAGGACGAAGGGAGCTACACACTGGAGGAGCCAAAGCAGGCGAACGTCACATACCAAAAGCCCGACAAGCAGGAGGAGTTCTATGCATAAAAAGAGCCCAGAGTGCCTCTCTCTGTTTCACTCGATTTCTGGTTCAACTTCCCTCTGCCCCCACCCTCCCCCATCCAATCTCTCTCGCGCGCTCTCTTTCTGATGGGACTGTGAGTTGAACAAACAAACAAACACTATAATAAAAAGGAAAAAAAACGTCTTCAGTTAAAAAAATATACAAATAAAGTGTCACCGATTTAACACGAATACCGTAACCTTTCTCCAGCGGACGCAGCGTTTGCAGGGGACAGCAAGTGTGAGGAGCGAACGGGCAGCCAACTTTCAGTGCCTATGCGAACACTCCTCAGCCGAGAGCATGCTTGGGTGGTCATTTTCCTGATGATGGCTGGAGTTTCCTGGGTTTATCAAACAACACGACTGACTCTGAGATCTGAACACCTGTTACCAGAATTGGGGTAGGGGTGGGAGTTTGGGGAGAGGGAGGGGTTTCTTTCTTTTTGTGGGGTTGGGGGTTTGGTTTCTTACTGGGAATCGCTGCTCCATGGCTCTATTCGGAAAGAGGATGCGACTGTCAGATACAATGTCAAGCCTTGAAAAAGCACAATGAGATGAAACAGCGAATGCTGCGGTTTGCTCTCGGAATGAAAAATGGCCAGTGGGCTGGAGTGGAGCTTTTAGATCACCTCCTCAGAGAGTTCACATAGCTGCAGGGAGCCCCATTTTGCAGTTGTGTGGGGCTCCCTTCCTCACACCGCTTCACTTCATTGCATTGCTGTGCACAGCCAGAGACCTTAAGTGTACAGAAACCATGTTTTGTGGGCTAGCAAGGGGCTTGGTTGAAAGGGACCTTGCTTTTGCTGGGTTTTCACTGTGACGAATAAAACTCAGCTAGCGCAGTATTCCCGCTCTTTGCAAACAACCAGCGCTGATGGTTTTAAGGGAAACAGGATAATGGGGGCAGGGGCAATTGACAAGAACAACAACAAAAGGCTATAAGAGGTCTTCTGTGTTCCTTTGAATATGATAATATTTCACAGACCTCATCAAGCCGCGCTTTGCAGCCGTTCTCCTCAGATGTTGTTTGGTGATAGCTCATGTCAAATTGCAGATACCCCAGGAAATTAAGAAAATAAAGGAGACAACGGTAGGTATTCAAGGGTCACTGTCAGGTCAGCTTAGCTCCATGATGTATCATTTATTAAATCCAAGATTGATATGTTTCCATTATTTCTTCTAGTTTTTATTTTTAAAACTCCGGTCTAAACTTTACAGCTAGGACCCGATTGACTTCCAATGCATGGGAGCACAAAAGGGAAACCAACTAGAAGCAACCGTCAAACTGACTAATGTGTTTTGAATCATCTGAGGTGCGTTTAAGATGGAAAGGCCATAAGTGGCATGAGGGACTGGGCCCTTAGGGTGGAACATTCAGTGAGAAATTTGAATTGGCCGGCTTTAATCATCAAAAGGGCTGTTCATGATACAGTTCAGGAAACTGGGTTTTTAAAAAGATGATTTGGATCTGGACCATGTTCCTTTGAGGCCCTGACTTTGCTATTGTATTTAATTAAAAATAATAATAATAAAAAAGCAGTCAACATCCTTATGTCACCTATAGTCACCTTCTAGTCTGACTCTTTGAACCCTTCCAGTGGCTGACTCGTGAGTGGAGGTTTATCAGTATACTAGTGGTTATGGGCTAATGTGAGCATTTGGCTCAGGCAGTATAGAGACAGGCATTTACATGCTGATGTGCTTGGGTCAATCCCCACAGATAACCAACCCGAAGCTGTTGTGACCCATGGAACTCTCTCGTGGATCCGTGCGGGCACACGTAATTGGGAACAGGATATGCCCTGCGAGGGACCTTGGGGACTTGTCTTAGTGGGTCGCGCCGGGGACAATCTGCTCATGGAGCCAGAAAAAGTTTCAGCATATCCCAGAGAACAAAGCGACTCTGGCATGTGGATGGGAGAGAAGAATTGTGGCCAAAGCAAACATCCGGTGATACTAGCTGGTATCTGGTGAAAGGCACAAGAATGACACCCTGGGCTTGGTTCTGATGTCACACCAGTGTAACTCCACTGATGTCAGCAGAGTTATTCCTGATTGATCCCGGTGTAACTGACAGCAGAATGAGGCTGCCAGTCATATGAAAAGGCCCCTCCAGGGCTGCCAGGAGGTGAGAGCCAAATGTTTCAAGGTTGGGTGCAAATCTGGATGGAGGTTTTTTCCCCCCACCAGCTTTAGGCTGAGATTTTTCAAAAGGGACTTTGATTTTGAGTGTCTTTATTTCTAGGTACTGTATTGAGACCTTAAAGGGGGCTAATTCTCCGAGGTGGATTCTGAAAATCAAGCCCCTTAAAGGTGTCTCAATTTGGGCACCCCAAAGACTGAGGCAACCAAAAATCATTAGTCCCCTTTGAAAGAGAAGGTCCTAAGCTTTTGAAAATATATTAAAACCTCCAAGCTTTATCTTTTAAATTTTGCTTTTCTCAGCTTCCTCATTAATCTGCTCCATTCTATTTTTTCCCTTAATAGGCTGAAGTACTGTAATACAACTTTTTTTTTTTAATCCACGTTAGACCCCTCAGCTGGTATTAAGTTGTAATCCCGATACTTAAATCTTTTACAGGTTCGGAAGGGAGTACCGATCTCAAAATGGGAGTGTTAGAGCAGGCTGAAAAATCCTTCTTTGCTTTCTCTTAAAAGAATTTAAAGTACAAAAAGACAAAAATATTGTTAATTAAAACACTGATCAGAGTTGACCAATGTCTTAATTTATTGTCCAGCTACCACTCGCTTTCTGTGTCTCTCTTGGACTGGAAAGTAGATGTGATCTCAAGGAGATATTTATCTTGGTTTGTAGCACACCTTTTCTTTTAAAAAAAAATTAAAATCAGTGACCAATAGGCCCTTCCAACCGTCTCAGCTATCCAGAAGCGAAAGGGTAGATGTAAGAATCAACAGCGAGGAATAATCATTCCAGATGTGTTTGATGTCTTCTCTTCTGTGCATGGGCTGGGGGACTGGAAGTAGCTATACCATGAATGTGGCTTCCTGTATCTTCATTTGTTGGAGGAAATCATCCCAGAGCTGTCAGTAATCAAATGCTGCAAGGATTTGATCCACGGCCCATCAGAATCATAGGAAAGACTCCTCTTGATTTCAGTGGGGTTAGGATTGTGGGACCCAATTGGAAGTCAATGGGAGCTGGAGGATTAACTCCGTTGGGTGCTTTTGAAAATCCTACTATCAACACATGAAGAAATATGAGTTTCCCCGGGGGGTTTGGTGGGACTCCGGGTGTGAGCCTTGATCAAAGGGAGGGGAGGGTGGAAAGCAGGTGGTTTTCCCCAGCTGTTGATCTGGTAATGAAACAGGAAAATCAACTAGCGGTAGGTACCATGTAAGGCAGCATCTTACCACACCCTGGGCTTGTGTGGCTAGGGGACATGGTGCAAATCTTTGGTTACCTTCTCTGCTTCCCTTTCCTACCTGCTTCAAATGCTGATTGGTTTATAGGGCCTAATTCGGTGAGGTGCTGAGTGCCCTCAGCTCCAATGGGCTCGTAGTCAAGAAAGAAACCCCAAAATGGGATTTCAGTGATTCCACATCTGAAGTTCTGGCTCTGCGCCGGCTGCCTCTTATCCCATGACCTGCAGTACAGAGCATGTCTTGATGATCACCTGGAAAGCTTCAGCAAGCCCAGGACGCAGCTGCCCTCCCGTCCCAGGGGTTCTGAATTCACAAGAGCACTTCTGACTCCGCAGTCACTCCCCCTTCGAACCCGGGCGGTCACAGTCTGTCGCCCTGTTTTAACTGAACTTCTGACCCGTGGAACTTTCTTCTTCCAGGTGTCAATCAAAGGCTGGACGCTGCTGATGCATGGTGGAAGGTGCAGGTATTTGTCCTGGCTTGTGGCTTAACACCAGCTAGCCAATGGAAAGTCAGTTGGATGTAGCTTGTTTCCCAGCAGCAGCAGGATTGGCTTTTAGGGATCCCTTTTTGGGTAGCCCACATGCTAAGGTGATGGACGGTCTTTAATCGCTGAAATCAGAGCTTAGCTGACAAGGCTCCGGCCACAGAGGACTCCCTATCCCGGGCTGTATTGGCTCGGCAAGGAGGTATTTGTTCAGCTGAGGTCTCGTTCTCAAAGCCTGTATCAATAGCTCCCGTCACCTTCACCCAGAGCTGTAGGCATTTAGCACTTTGGAAGATCATGTGGCCCTAACGCAAGACACAGAAGGAGGTGATCGATTAAGTCGGAAAGTAACTTTTCCCCATAGTCACGTTCGAACCCTAAGGCCACTCTTCCAATTCTGTCCTTTTCTGCTGCCTGGCTTTGCGAGAGGTTTTCTGGGTGGTGAGCAGAGCAGAACCCGAGGTGATGCCGTGACTGCAGGCAGACGCCCTGATGTAGAGAAGGGCTCAAATCAAAACGCTGGATTCCCCCCTGAGCTTTGCAGGGGGTCCGATTCTGGATCCGCTTTGATGACTGACCCCTTGGACTTCCCCGAACCAGGGGTCCGCGCGCACAGGAATTTTGGAGCATTCAGAATCCGAATGTGCAGCTGCAGTGGTGGAACCAGGGCTCAGGTGTGCTGAAAGCCTGGCCCAAATGTCAGAGCCTTCTCTACACAAGGGCTAGCACAGCGACAGCTGGAACATTGCTGAAACCGGGTCCAATGTTTCCTAGCCTCGCTGGCCTCAGTGGTCCCGAGTCTGATTTCAGTGGCACTGGTGCTCTGCAGTGAAGCCACTTCAGATTTATACCAGTGTAAACACAAGCAGAATCTGGACCAGAGTCAATACTGGGCCCTGCCACAGGCTGCAGAGTTTCCTTGCACATTGACAGTTCCATAGGCTGCTGTTCTGTTAGAATGACAAAGGTCCCATCTATCGTAACCTGCCTTGCTCAGTTTGAGCCTTTAGCTTTTGGTATAATTCAACGGTAGCTAATCTCTAGCCCAGAATCTGATTCCCCCTCCCACACAGAGGCTTTGTTCCATTTAAAGTGGTTAGTTAAAAATGAAAAGGGATTTTTTTCCTCCTCCTATTATTATAAATGTTCCTAGTCTGCAGCGCTCCCTGGGCTTCCAGGCTTTGAAAAGCTTTTGGCACTGAAACATTTATTAGAATAACCGAGTCTTGTTAGGCACATAGCCAGCTGCTCTGCACTCCTGAGCCAATACAAATCCAGTCCAGTGTTTGGAGGGAAACGCTCGCTGGATGGAGGTCAGAACTCTTAGAAGAATATATGTATGTGTAATTTATATATGTATATACATACATATTCGTGTGTACACACAGAGAGAGCTTTAATTCAAGCCAGCTACGTCAACTAAGAGGGGGGAAACTATTGGCTGGCTTTGTAGATTTAAGTGCTAAATTCTGCAGAGACTTTGGAGCAGCTCCTCAGCCCTGGGAGTCAGTTGACATCAGCTGAGTATCAAGCCCCTTTTTCCTTTCTTGACCCTTTCTCAGCAAGGGCCCGAGCCAAAGCCTGGTGACGCGGATGCACAGCCTCCCATGGACTTTGGTGGGTTTTGTACAAGGGGCCTAGAGGCAACTCAACACATCGTGCCCAGTTATAGTGTCAGGCCATTCAGAACCATTTTCCAGGGGATTGCATCTGCCGACTTTCCCTTTCCTCCATGCTCTTTGTCCAGTGCAGACACCGAGGAAGATCAATCAGGTAAACATACACAGAGCTTTCAGTTATTCCCTTCTGACCCCAAGGGTCTTATGCCTCCAGATCAGTGGACATCCTAAATAGCTACAGAAAAACTCAGTCTGGAGTGGCACCTTTTTGGTAAGTTTAAGATCCTGCCACCAGATTTTGCTCAAGGCATTTCCAAAGCCCCTCAAGGGTACCAGTGACTTTCTGAGCAGTGACTTTCTGTTTTGGCTCCCAGAGGTCTAAGTCATAAACGTACAGTTGACAATCAAACCAGACAAAACAAATAATAATAATAATATATATATCTCCACATTGTTTGGTAAATCTGCTTTTAAAAATCACTTATGAAGCAATGTACTTATCTAACACTAACGTTCAACACCATGTCTCCGGGATAAAATGCCACCCATTGGTTATTCTGTAAATAAACACAAAGCCAACTTGTATACATTTAAAAACAAAACCATTGATATACATTCAAAACAAAAAACCCAATCCCCCCATCTCTTTCCAGAAGATTTAAATAATAAATCTTCACTTTCCTTTTTGGGGCTGATTAAAAAGCCCAACTAGGAGAATGAAAAGTCTTTGGCAGCCGTTAAAATTATAGTGTTTTACTATTCAACAACTGGGGAGGAAAAAAAATGCATGTAAATATTTTTAATAGGAAACATGTCTTAAACAGAACTTTTTTTTTGTATGTACATAACTCTCCTAGAGTTTAGTACTTAAATTGCTTCATAGTGTCTGTTAAAAACGAAAATAAAATAAATAAAAATGTTTGTTAATTGTTTTTTGTTCTGACTCAATGGCCAAAACTTTAAAAATAATAATAATAATAATTAATAATAAAAAAGACTATAAAATAATCTTTGCCAATGGATCTAGCACTGTAATGGTACTGTCTATTTTTTTTAATGATTTCTGTGCTGTGCCCATTTATAAAAGGAAAAATAAAGTCATTTAAACATGGATCGCTGGGAGCTTTGTGTTCTGTGGCTTAGTTCCGGTCCCTGGGTGTTTGTTGCGCCAACATGTGAGGAGGGCTAAATAAAAAGATAGAGCTTGTTACCGGGCTGCTCCAGTTAGATAGCATCAGGCGAGAGGCTGGGTTTAATTAATGGTCTCCATAGCAACTCTTCAGCCACCTTCGAGTGACAGCAGCTCCCCTCTACGTGGTCTAGCCGAGTGCAACCCAATTAAGTTTTGTGCTCAGCGCATCACAATTCCTTGCTCATCTTGCCACAAAAGAGACCATAACACCTGGGCCTGGGAGCTGAGTCTAGGAAGGGCTGCGTGGTGGACGGCTGCTAATAATACATTTATAATTACATATAGGGATCCCTTCACACACCACCGGCATGCTGCCACCACTGGGGTGGAATGTGACAGCTGTTTAATGGTTCACAGTCCCCCTAACAATAGTTACAAAACAGGAAGTGAAGATGACTGCACCCCGCTGAAAGTGCAGGAAGAATTTAATGTAATCACCAGCGTTGGAATTTGGCTAGGTCTCCTGGGTGGGGGGGAAGGGGGAGATGGTCTTCAAAGTGCCTTTGGTTTTGAAGACCATGAGTGGTTAGCGCTTTGGATTTGTGACTCAGCCAGAAGACGACGCCTGCAGCAGCGCACGGTCACCTAGCACCACCGAGTCAAAGAAACCCCCTGCTAAAAGGCCAGTCCCACTTCCTGCAGTACCCTGGGATTTCCTTGACACTCTGCCATCAGAGACGGAGCAGGACCAACCCTCAGAGTTTGTCAGAACTGATGGGACCTCAACTCAGGGTGGTATCTCTGCAGCTACGCTTAGTGCAGATTTCTGCTTTCTAACAACCAGGTGAGAGGACACCAGAGAATAGAAATGACCATCCAGTAATGATTGAGCTCCTGTCTAAGTATCCAGAGAGCCTAATGGCAGCGCTCACGGGGGATGCGAGGGGTGTGGTGATGTGCTGAACGCCGCAAGGAACTACCTATACAGGCAAAAGCGCATGGATGATGAAATCATGTATAATTTACACAAAAGTGTCTTTAACAAGGCAGGCGCTTTGCTTGTCATTTGCAATGCCTCTTGGATAATTGATGTTTGCAGCGCCCATCAGCGAGCCTTGCATCTAACACCAACCGCGTGTTAGGCGCTTTTCAGGCAGTAATAAGCTAAAGTGTCCCTCCCAAAGAATTACAGCAGCAGGTCCCCTTCACCTGTCCTAGCCAACCCGCTAGGATGTTCCTGCCTCTACAGATGGAGGATAGGTGAGGTGATGCAGCGCAGTTACTAACTGATTTGAATTCAGGACCCGAACATGTGACTTTCCTAGCTAATAAGCCCAAGTGTTCACTGGCAGTTAATGCTGGTGAACGATTTGGCAGCAAATGCACTGTCTGCTTCCCAAAGGAGACATCTGGCCACATCCCACTGGTTTGTTACCAAGGCTCCCATGTTATAGACTTCAGAATTCCCAGGGATCAGCTGTGTTCATGGCAAAACGAGGCTGAGGTGATGCTGCCTGATTGTTGATGACCCCAGGTGTCCAGACCTGGCTGCCAGAGGAGGAAGCCAGTCTTTTAAGTGTCAATGTTGTTAACGTGATGTTGCAGTGCTGTGGTGGATTCTAGTGAATCGCTCTTTCACTGCTGGTTTATATTAGTGACATCAAACCCTTTCCCCTCTATAATAACCAACTTTCCCACGCTGGCTCAGAAATGTGGCCCATTCAGTTCGATAGCTCCCTTACTGCTATTTGGGGACAGAACATTACTGCATCAAGGCCACTGTTCAGCCTCTAGCAGTGGCCATTGCATGATATTATCGAGGCCGGCGTGCCCCCACTGTTCCAGATATATGGGGTGGGGAGTGGGCAGGCACGGAGTCTTTCCTGACTACGGCAACGGCTTATGCCGCATGTCATGAGATCTCGTTATCCATATCAGCACATCAGAAAATTACTCTTCTTCTATGAGTGCTCGCTCCCGTCCGTTCCATTTTAGGTGCTCGCGTGCCCACATGCACCGTCGTCGGAAATTTTTGCCTTAGTGGTATCCGTACAGTCGGCTGTGGTGCCCTCTGGAGTGCCGCGCTCATGTGTCGGTATATCAGGCGCCACCGGCCCATGTCCTCTCAGTTCCTTCTTATCGTCCGTGGTGGTTGGTCAGAGCACCTGTTCCTTGCTTGGCAAGGGCTAGCGTCAGGGAGCTCAAAGCGGTTCGTCTGGTCTGCCAGGCTTTCTTGCCCTGCCTGAGGGCAAGGTGGTGCAGGTCCTGAAAGACAATACCGCCGCAATGTATGACATCAACAGGCAGGGCAGAGGCAAGTCGTCGGCCCTTTGCCAAGAAGCTCTCTGCCTTTGGGACTTCTGTGTGTGGCAGGCCATTCATCTAGTAGCCGCACATCTGCCCGGGACCGGGAACGTGTTAGCAGATCGCCTCAGCAGGACCTTCTCATCTTGCCACGAGTGGTCGCTCCATTCAGAGGCGGCTAATATGAACTTCCGAAAGTGGGGAACTCCCAAGGTGGACTTGTTCGTGTCCCATCAGAACAGGACATGCCACATGTCCTGTTCACTCCAGGGGCTCCCTGTCAGATGCTTTCTTGCTCCCATGGTCAGGTGCCCTGATTTACGCCTTCCTGCTGGTGCTGTTGATCCACAGAGTCCTCGTGAAGATCAAACAGCACAGGGCGAAAGTTATCTTGATAGCCCCCGTGTGGCCTCGACAGAACCGGTTCAGCACCCTGCTGGACCTTTTGGTAGCCACCCTTCTGCGGCTTCCTCTCTGGCCAGACCTGCTGTCCCAGGACCACACCAGTCTCCTGCACCCGAACCTGGAGGCGTTGCGCTTGTCAGCATGGCCACTGCATGGCTGAATGCAGAAGAACAGGAATGCTCGGCCCGGGTGCAACAGGGCTTGCTGGGTATCAGAAAGCCCTCCACCAGAGCAACCTACCTGGCCAAGTGGAAAAGGTTCATGTGCTGGGTCTCAGAACGACATATCCGGGCCAAACAGGCCTCGCTGCAGGTGATCCTGGATTATCTTCTGTACCTCAAACTCCAAGGATTGTTCCTGTCGTCAGTCAGGGTCCACCTAGCCGTGATTTCGGCCTTCCACCCTCCGTTCCAAGGCAGGTCAGTCTTCGCTCATGATACGATGGCCCGGTTTTTGAAAGGTCTGGAGCATCTCTACCCTGACTTCCGGGATCCAGTCCCTCCCTGGGACTTGAATCTCATGCTGTCACGGCTCATGGGGCCTCCCTTCGAGCCTCTGGTTTCCTGCTCTCCTCTTCTTCTCTCCTGGAAGGTTTCGTTCCTGGTTGCGGTAACGTCTGCCCACAGGGTGTCTGAGATCAGGGAGCTTACTTCAGAGCCGCCCTGTATGGTATTCTACAAGGATAAGGTCCAGCTGCAGCTGCACCCAGCGTTCCTGCCCAAGGTAGTTTCCCAGTTTCATACCGGCCAGGACATATACTTACCTGTTTTTTCCCCAAAGCCTCATAAATCAGAAGAGAAGCGCAGGTTGCACGCCCTGGACGTCAGGAGGGTGCTGGCCTTCTACATCGACAGGACAAAGCCGTTTCGCAAGTCAACGCAGCTGTTCATTGCGGTGGCAGACAGGGTGAAAGGTGGCCCGGTGTCTGAGCAGAGGATTCCATCCTGGATCATGGCCTGCATCCACCACTGCTATGAGCCGGCAAAAATGCCTCTGCTGGCAAGCGTGATGGCATGCTCGACTAAAGCGCAAGTGTCATCGGCGGCCTTCCTGGCACAGGTGCCGATCCAAGAGATCTGTAGGGCCACTACCTGGTCGTCTGTCCACACGTTCGCGTCTCATTATGCACTTACAAGCTCGAGACGCTGCTGGCTTTGGCAGAGCAGTGCTGCAAGCCGCAGGACCCTGAACTCCGAGCCCACCTCCATTGACACTGCTTGTGGGTCACCTAGAATGGAATGGACATGAGCAAGCGCTCGAAGACGAAAAAACGGTCGTAACTGTTGTTCTTTGAGATGTGTTGCTCGCGTCCATTCCATTACCTGCGCTCCTGCCCCTGTGTCGGAGTTGCCGGCAAGAAGGAACTGAGAGGGCATGGGCCGGCGGTGCCTGATATACCGACGCATGAGTGCGGCACTCTAGAGGGCGCCACAGCCGACCGCGCAGATACCGCTAAGGCAAAAATCTCCGACGACCGCACACGTGGGCACATGCGCATCTAGAACGGAATGGACGTGAGCGACCCATCTCGAAGAACAACAGTTACCGTTTTATCCCTTTGAAACAATCTCCAGGTCTGTCCACACTGCAGTCAGAGGTACGACTGCAGCACATGTAGACATACCTGAGCTCACTTTGATCTGGGCACACTCGCCCAAAGCCCTGGATACATACTTGAGCAAACCAGCCCATGCTGCAGCATCACGACTGTATCACTATGTAGCATCACTACTAGCTACCGCTAGCTAGACCGAAGTTAGCTCCGGTATGTCTACACATGCTGCTGCAATCCCACTCTGACTGCAGGGTAGATCGCCACGTCCTGCTGGGGCTGAGAGCTCTATGGGTCATGCTCCATCCATGGTGCATAAAGGGGTGAATCCATTTATTGGGGCCACCCTTCAGTTTTCCAAACTGCTCTGAACAAACATACTGCCGGGCTAATGACTTCATGATGCAGGCAGTCAGACTACCCAGAGGCTTGGCAGCAGCCGCTGGGCTGCTGCCATTAACCGCTAAGTGAACAACTGCTTACACGTAGGTGTGGGGAGTTTGAGCTGAAGGCTTGAAACCAGCTCTAATTATTCCCTCTCCCAATGGCTTAGTGATTTTCCCATCAGGAGTTCTGTGCATGAGCTGGTCCAGCATCAGAGCTGGAGTAAGACCTCCCTGCAGAAAGCAATACAGTGTACTGAAATGTCTGCCTGCTTAAGGAACAGGATGCAGAATAATACGGAAAAGATGCTAACGCCATGGCTTTCTGTTCGGTGTTTGTACAGCACCTAGCACAATGGGGTGCTGGTCCATCACTGGCACTCCCAGCTGCTGCAGTAATATAAATAATAACACTAATAGTAAATTAATATCTCACCTGAAGTACTGTGACTTTTTCTGGTCACCCCGGGTAAAATTCGCTAAAGTATTTAAAGTCAAAGGCACTTAGGTGCTTCTGAGACTGTTCCTCCAGACCACAAAGGCTTTACAGAGCAGAAGTCAAGCAAGTTCGGAGCCTGGTGGCTAGACTGGTCAGGGACCTGGAAAAACTTCCACAGGAAAAGGGATTGAAAAGTCTGACTGTTTATCTTGGAGAGGAGACTAATCAGAGGGGAGATGATAATGATATAGAAAAACCATGACCGGTTGAAGGGAGATAGATCAGGTGTTGCTCTTCACTGCTCCTCCTATAATAAAAGTCAGTGAAACTGAATGTGGCAAACTCAAATCTGATCAAAGGAATAAGAATTTGTGCGTGGTTAACCTGTGGAACTCACTGCCACAGGATATCATGGCAGCTAAGAGCTTAATAGGATTCCAAAAGAAGATTAGGCCTTTACATGAATAACAAGAACATCCACAGTTATAATAACAAGGCTGAAAGACAAATCAGCAAACAACAAAATCCCGAGAGGTGCGGAAGGGATCTAAATCCTCCTGCTTCAGGTCATACGCCAACGTTTTTCTAATGAGGGTCAGGAAGCAACTTTCCCTGTGGGCAAGTTATTGCATAACCTCCTACTACAGGGCTTGCTGCAGCTTCATTCTAGAGCAGCTGGGACTGGCTCCTGTCAGACAAGGCACTCGACTAGACGAGCCACTGGTGGAATCCAAGCTGGCAGTTCCTAAATTAGGGCAGAATGACTAAGTGTTGAAAGGGCAGGCACTGCGCACCTTTAACAGTGCCCCGGTGGCCCCCCCCCCGCTCCCACTGAAGGCAATGGAGTTTTGCCAGTGACTTCAAAGGGAACAGCACTGGGCCCAATGTTTTTAACTACTTGAGCCTCAGAAATTAATCCAGTCAGTGGCTACGTCTTCACTACAGGGGGGGGTCGATTTAAGATACGCAAATTCAGCTACGCGAATAGCATAGCTGAATTCGACGTATCCCAGCCGACTTACCCCGCAGTGAGGACAGCGGCAAAATCGACCTCCGCGGCTTCCTGTCGACGGCTCTTACTCCCACCTTCGCTGGTGGAGTAAGAGCGTCGATTCGGGGATCGATTGTCGCGTCCTGACGGGACGCGATAAATCGATCCCCGAGAGGTCGATTTCTACCCGCCGATTCAGGCGGGTAGTGTAGACCTGCCCAGAGATTCATCTTGGGCCTGCTTTGCAGAGGTGCTGGGCCCACAATTCCAGCCAAGGTCAATGGGCGCTGCAGGTGCCCAGCACCTCTGGCAGTCAGACCCCAGGGACCTGCTTCTCCATTGCCCTGCACTAAATGTTGCCATTTATACCCGTGTAAAGATAGGGTGAAATGCTGCCAGATCACACCGGTGGTGTTTTGCAGTCATGTCGCGCTGGCATAAATGAAGACACAAAGTGCAGGGTAATGGCCAAGCAGGTCCCATATAATTTTCACGGTCCCTGACTCCCATGACCGATAGACGTCTGCTCTATCTGTATTGGATTTAGTCGCATCTGCACAACCCTGCAGAGGGCCACGGACAGGTGCATTAGAACTTTATGAGCTGTTTCATTTTAATGCATTGATTTTTATGTTTGGGCAGGTGGGGGTGAGATGAGTGAAATGAATTAAATTTGGGGCTGGGTATAACGGGCAGGTGGCTGCTGGGTAAAGGAGCAGATGAGAGGCAAAGTTCTTTAGATCTTATGTCTGTTTTTGGAAAAAAAAATCAAATACTAAAACAACCTAGTGTTTCCTTTGCTCGCTATTGATACTCTTTAGCACTTACAGGAATCCACTGGTTGTATAACTGTGATGACCTTGGTGGGGAGCAAGGGTCACACTCAGACGATTATGCATGAAATATACAAGCGCATCCTTACCTCGGCCTGATCTTTGCATGTTCCCTGCATTACATCTTGGATAAAACCAAAGATATTTTAATCTGTGGATCTCAAAGCACTTTAATAAGGCTGATCCTTAGTCTCCATATTTTACAGATAGGGAAATCAAGGCAGAAAGGTGACCTGACTTGCCCCACTTGAGCCAAGCTAGCTCATGTCCATCCACCTGAGCTGGAAATGACCCCTCCCGGGGCACTGTACAGGTACCTTTGGAGCGTGAGCTTCTCGGGGAAGGACTCTTTGCCTGATGCTCCATTGCCCTGCGCCTTGTGCTGCCGTTTACACTTGTGGGCAAAATGCTACGTACGGTGTCAGTGACTGCAGCGAGCATAGGACAGCAGGGGGCGCCGGAACGGGGGGGACGGAGGGCCATGATCTTGGGGGGGAAAGGTGGCGTGAGGATGTGGGTTTGGAGAGAAAGGGCAGCATGGGGGTGGTGCCTCAAGGGGAAGGGGCAGCAGGGGGGGCGGGGCCATCGTTCAGGCACATGGTTTGCGCGTCCTCAGCTTGGGGTGTTTAATAATGGATTGTTTTAGCACTGGTCTCACACCGCTGTACACTGAAATCAGCTATCTGTTGAACAGGTATAGCCTGAGTAATGGCAGGGCAAGTAACCATGCACACACACACAGTATCCCCGGCACTCACAGCAGGGTATGGTACAGTAGGACTGGTCGGAAAATGTGCTTCCCCCCCCCCCACCCATGGAAAATTACAACTTTTAGGAGAAAAACCAAAAAGAGAAATATTTCAATTTGGAAATGCTGTAACAGTGCATCATGGGAGGTGTAGGCCCAGTTCCTCATGGGCCCATTCGCCTGCATAGGCTGGCCTCCCTCACTGAACTACTTCTCCCATGATGCATCATGGTCTCCCTTCAGTTATTGGGAAATCTGCAAATTAGCTCATTAAACAATTCGCCATATCACAGTTTTATACAACTTAGTTACAAATATACAAATTAACCTATTTACATTTGCATAATCAGACTGGAAATAAAGCATACATTTTTTAGCAGTGAGGGTAAAAATACATTGGAATAAGTTACCAAGCATTGTGGTGGCTTCTCCTTCACTGACAATTTTTAAATGAAGATGGGATGTTTTTTCTAAAAGCTCTGCTCTGGGGATTGTTTGGGGGAAGTTCTCTTTTACAGTGTTTTACAGAAGGTCAGATTTGCTGAGCACAATGGTTCCCTGCTGGCCTTGGTATCTACGAATCCATAAAGTATCACGCACAGAGTGGAACAAAACTTGGAAGCTCTGATGTTGTTGGATTATTTTTTTGCCCATCACTCAGCCTGGCCAGTGAAACTAGACTGATATATTTCTAATCCGTTTCATTTGCAGGGTCTCATGCACTCGCATATTGTGAGGCACTATTTGGGTTGTAAACCATGCAAGGAGAATGGTATTGCTTGAACAATAATAATACCCAGCACTCAATGCTGCATCTTGTCAAAAGAGGATCTCAAAGCTTGTATATGTATCATTAGCCCTATATGACAGGTGGGGAAACTGAGGCAGAGAGCGGACAGCTGAGACCAAAACCCTATACTTTTGAGTCCCAGTGCCATGTGCTAACCACTAGATAATGCTCCTTATTTTTGATTTTCTGGACAAATGCACGGTGGCCTTCAGAATGTAGAACAACCCCTAAACATTTCTGTGGATGTTAAGCTTTGTAAAAGTTTGTTTCTACCACACCTGAATTTGTGGCTTAAAGCAAGCCGTGCCTTTAAGGTTCACTTTGAACCACATTCATTGTTGGGCTCCTACATCAATAGAGCAGTGAGATGGTTTGAAGTGAAAGCGAGCTAAATAAATAAATGCAATCCTTAGCTGAAAAGCTGCAAGTGTCTTTTTCAAACTTTCCAGGAAGCCACTGCCAGGAGGAAAAAGAAAAAAACAGCTTCTACTTTGAATGATTATAATTTGAGAGACTGCAGAGCCCCTGAACAGCCTATGTTGGTTTCTCTGCCTTATTATTTTGGACAGCAAAAGTTCCCAGATGTAGCCCTGAGCGCCAGGGGCTGTGCTGAGAACTTCCAGCTGTCGGTACAGACTTCATAGTACTTCAGTGGTTAAGGACTGCTGGCTCTAAAGAAGCCCCAAATGAGCTGCTGAAGAGGGTGTGGAATGTTTTATTCAGGCGCCGTACCGCAAACACTTCCTGAATGCCCTTATTCCTGCATAAAATATCACAACCCCTCTGTACTAGGGTTGGGCAAAGCCGTGGGATGAAATAGGAACTGATCTGAAAATCTGCCTGTAACACACACTTAAGCCTTTTATTAAGATAAAAAGTATAAAGTAACAACAGGTAAAAACAAAAGTAAATACAGAAATTGCCATCTCAGATCAGACCATTGGTGCAGTTAGTTCAATAGCCTGTTTCTGACAATGGCCAGCACCAAATGCAACAGAGGTAGGTGCAAGGGACCCTGCCGTGTGCAGTTTTGGGCTAACCTGACCCCAAGGAAAGATTTCTCTTAACCGCAAATAGCTAGAGGTTGGTTCATGCCCTGTAGCATGAGAGTTAATATCGCTCCCAAAACTCTAGTTTTTTTTTTTAATTTACTACTTTAGCTTTGGATGTTCTCCATGTAAATGTCCTATCACTTTGGAATCCTTCATAATGATACCTTGTGGCAATGCATTCTACAGTTTAATGGTGTGTGTGTGGGGGGAAGTCAGGGCCGGTGCAAGGAAGTTTCGCGCCCTAGGCGAAACTTCCACCTTGCGCCCCCCCCAGCCCTGCGGTAGCTCCCCGCCCCCCCTGCCCTGAGGCGCCCCCCCAGGGAGCCGTGCAGCAGCTCCCCACCCCAGCTCACCTCTGCTCCGCCTCCTCTCCGAGCACGCCGCCCTGCTCTAATTCGCCTCCTCTCCCAGGCTTGTGGCGCCAAACAGCTGATTGGCGCTGCAAGCCTGGGAGGTGGGAGAAGTGGAGTGGCGACCACGTGCTCGGGGAGGGGGCGTAGGAACGCTGTAAAAAAAATTGGGGGCACCGCTTTTTGGCGCCCCCAAATCTTGGCGCCCTAGGCAACCGCCTAGTTTGCCTTAATGGTAACACCGGCCCTGGGGGAAGTATATTTCCTTTCATCTGGTTAAAATTTACTGTCTTTCAATTTCCCCTGGTATCAAATGACAGGGCGAAGATCAGTGCTCCAAAAACACAGGCCTCTTAACACTTGAGTTAAAGCACAACCTCCATCAGCCAACATGGGTAGCTATCTGCAGACCTCGAGCCGGTAGAGGGCTTGACAAACACAAATACCCACAAACAGTGCTGCTTCTGTCCAGTGGAGTGCACCGACTCATGAGCAAATCTGATACTGTCCTTAAAGCTACTTGTCGCTCTGCTACCCTGTGTCAAATTTCGGCCAAACACCTTCCCCAGCCCCCCCGCCTGCCTTCCTGCTGCAAATTTAAAGAAACATTCCAATATCCTCACACTTGCTCCCTCCCATAGCTGTATATGTCACAGCGTCTCCCCTGTCCTGTAGGATAATTCAATCTGTGCGCTTGGCTTGCACAGAAGACCTACTACACCTATCTCAGTATTTGTGTTTACTGAATGTTTTTCACAGACTCTTCCCTCCTCCCCAACTCACATACTCGGGGGCAACTTACGTGGGAAGATCTTGTCTCCTTTCGGTATTTTTGCCACCCAGGAGCTGCAATCCTATGAGATAGAGCAGACCTCAGTGCCAAGCAAAAACCTCAATGCTTAATAATAATAATTATAATAAATTACTACACATACTAATAATTAACACTCTTGAATTAGTTCTGCCTCCTAACGAGCTCCCTTGAAACCTTTTAAAACACAAATCCCAATAAACACAAACATTGGCACTCCCACGCGAAGATCAGAACCCGCTCCAAGCCCCTGCTCCTGCTGGATTGGCGACATCGGACTGATTTCTATAGCAACAGGCTGTGGTGTCTTAGACACAAGACTCTGACTTCCCGGCTGGAGCGGAGGGAGCCGCTGACCTGTGAAGCAGAGAGCACTCGTATGCGCGAATGCCTTCAACAAAAGCAAGAGGAACACACTGCAAAATACCACCGGAGTGAATTCCTTGCTGGTTTGCACGTTCTCTTATTCCACATTTGCACCATTGCAACCTGTGGCCACCTCAGACCCATCACCAAAGCTTGTGCAGCTCAGATATGTTTATTCCCAGGCTAGGTGAGTAGAGAGCTCAAAATGTCACTGAATTTCTGGTCGCTGGAGACTCCTGTTGCTAAACTCTCTGGGCATGTCTACACTGCAGTCAGAAGTGTGATTGCCACAGGGGCTGCCTTATCTACGCCGTGAAGACATGGCATGGGCTTCAGTGCTGGCTGCACCCGCCTGCCAGGGCCATGCGTACGTACTTGCACTGCTAGCCCATGCTGAAACCTGTGCTGTGTCTTCACTGCTATCTTTAGCTCTGCCAGCTAGATTAATCACACCTCCAGTTGCTGCGCAGACATAACCCTCTGTGGCTGGGCAACGGAAAAGTGACCATGGCCATGCTGGTGAAGCCCAGGCATTGGCACGAGTGATTTCAGGGTTGGAGACCATGGAGGAGGAGAGTTTCTCTGCCATGGAGCACTCTTGGATGATTGTTAGAGCACTGTAGCATACAGGCGGGTGTATATCATGTGCATGACTATCCTCCACTAGCTAAGGGACCACTTCACCTGGAATGGTCCCTTAGAATATGTGCAGGGGTGAAAGTAACGTAAAGGACTTACTGGTACACTGGAGTCCTGAGCGGGGGCGTGGCCTCAACCAGAAATGGTGGGGCCTTTAAATCAAGATTTAAAGTTCTGGCTGTGGCTGGGAGCCCAGGGGCCTTTAAATCTCCCCCGGAGCTCACAGCTGCAGAGGCGGCTAGGAGCCCCGGGGCTAAGGGGCAATTTAAAGGGCCCAGGGCTCTGGCCGCTGCTACCAGAGCGGAGCTCCGGGCCCTTTACATTGCCAATGGAGCCCTGCTGCCGCTACCCCGGGGCTCAGGCAGCGGGGCTCGGGCGGCGCTTTAAAGGCGCTTACCGTCACCTCTGAATATGTGTGAATTACTTAAACAATCTGTCCCACCTTTGCATTTTGTGTGTGTGTGTGTGTGTGTGTCAGCACCTCTGGCTTCTCCTGTGTATGCGTGAGCCACTCCTCTCTACCGGACCGACCCAAACCTGTGGTTAGCATGCCCTCTAGGTCTGCAACAAGCCTCTAAACCCTCATTATTTTGCCTGCCAGCGGTGGTTTGCCTTCTTCTCAGGTGTTAGAGGCCTGTTTTCATTGTTGCCAAGGCAACCCACTGGTCAGCTTCTGTTATGCATCCCCCTCTGTGCCTGATCCCCTGAGGACGAGAGGCTATTCCAGCTCTTACCTGCGGAGCCTGGCTCCTTAGCTCCAGCTGCAGTGACTCGGGCGTCTGGCTCTCTAGCTCCCTGGTGCTGGCTGAGATGGCGGCTGTCAGACCGGGTCACATAATTGGCTTGTGAGGCTTGTGATGTTTCTCATGATGCTCACAATTGCCAGTCTGAGGAGCATGCAGGGAGGGAGAGATGGGATGGGGTAGGAAGAATCATAGAATAGAATCATAGAAAATGAGGGTTGGAAGAGACCTCAGGAGGTCATCTAGTCCAATCCCCTGCTCAAAGCAGGACCAACCCCAACTAAATCATCCCAGCCAGGGCTTTGTCAAGCTGGCCTTAAAAACCTCTAAGGATGAAGATTCCACCACCTCCCTAGGTAACGCTCTCCAATTTGGCCACATCCCTTCTGTAGTGGAGGAACCGAAATTGGACGCAATACTCCAGATGTGGCCTCACCAGTGCCGAATAGAAGGGATAATCACTTCCCTCAATCTGCTGGCAATGCTTCTACTTATATAGCCCAATATGCCATTGGCCTTCTTGGCAATGAAGGCACACTGCTGACTCATATCCAGCTTCTCATCCTCTGTAATCCCCAGGTCCTTTTCTACAGAACTGCTGCTTAGCCAGTTGGTCCCCAGTCTGTAGCAGTGCATGGGATTCTTCCTTCTCAAGTGCAAGACTCTGCACTTGTCCTTGTTGAACCTCATCAGATTTCTTTTGGCCCAATCCTCCAATTTGTCTAGGTCACTCTGGACCCTGTCCCTACCCCCCAGCTTAGTGTCATCTGTGAACTTGCTGAGGGTGCAATTCATCCCATTATCCAGATCATTAATAAAGATGTTGAACAAAACCAGCTCCAGGACCGACCCCTGGGGCACTCCACTTGATACTGGCTGCCAACTAGACATTCAGCCGTTGATCACTACCCGTTGAGCCCGACAATCTAGCCAGCTTTCTATCCAGCTTATAGTCCATTCATCCAATCCATACTTTTTTAACTTGCCGGCAAGAATACTGTGGGAGATCGTATCAAATGCTTTGCTAAAGTCAAGATATATGACGTCCACCGCTTTCCCCATATCCACAGAGCCAGTTATCTCATCATAGAAGGCAATCAGGTTAGTCAGGCAAGTTTAGCCCTTGGTGAATCCATGCTGACTGTTCCTGATCACCTTCCTCTCCTCCAAGTGCTTCAAAATGAATTCCTTGAGGACCTGCTCCATGATTTTGCTGGGGACTGAAGTTAGGCTGACCGGTCTGTAGTTCCCCAGGTTCTCTTTCTTCCCTTTTTGAAATATGGGCACTACATTAGCCTTTTTCCAATCGTCTGGGACCTCCCCCGACCACCACAAATTTTCAAAGATAATGGCCAATGGCTCTGCAATCACATCAGCCAACTCCCTCAGCCCCTTTGAATCCATTAGATCTGAACCCATGGACTTGTGCATGTCCAGCTTTTCTAAATAGCCCTTAACCTTTTCTTTCACCACTGAGGGCTGCTCACCTCCTCCTCATACTGTGCTGCCCAGTGCAGCAGTCTGGGAGCTGACCTTGTTCGTGAAGACCGAGGCAAAAAAAGCATTGAGTACTTCAGCTTTTTCCACATCATTTGTCACTATGTTGCCTCCCCCATTCAGTAAGGGTCCCACACTTTCCCTGACCTTCTTCTTGTTGCTAACATACCTGTAGAAACCCTTCTTGTTACCCTTCACATCCCTTGCTAGCTGCAACTCCAGTTGTGCCTTGGCCTTCCTGACTACACCCCTGCACGCTCGAGCAATATTTTTATACTCCTCCCTAGTCATCTGTCCAAATTTCCACTTCTTGTAAGCTTCCTTTTTGAGTTTAAGCTCACGAAGATTTCACTGTTAAGCCAAGCTGGTCGCCTGCCATATTTACTATTCTTTCTGCACATCGGAATGGTTTGTTCCTGCAACCTCAATAAGGATTCTTTAAAATACAGCCAGCTCTCCTGGACCCCTTTCCCCCTCATATTAGCCTCCCAGGGGATCCTGCCCATCAGTTCCCTAAGGGAGTATAAGTCTGCTTTTCCGAAGATCCATATTCTGCTGCTCTCCTTTCTTCCTTTTGTCAGGATCCTGAACTCAACCATCTCACGGTCACTGCTGCCCAGGTTGCCACCCACTTCTACTTCCCCTACCAATGCTTCCCTGTTTATGAGCAGCAGGTCAAGAGGAGCACGGCCCCTAGTTGGTTCCTCCAGCACTTGTACCAGGAAGTTGTCCCCAACACTCTCCCAAAGAGAGAGACAGGACAGTGACGGACACAAAGAGGACTAGAAGGGCAGCTTCTTGCCCCAGCGGTTAAGAGAGGGCGAGGGGAGCCTCCCTCTGATCAGCCAATGAGAAGGCTGCATTTTTGCATATGCGCTTAGGCTTGAATTTTGACTCTGAGGCTGTGACGGTTCTTGGGGTACCCAGGACTGTGAGGCACCATGTTATCCCACTGCCGTCAGGGTGAGGGAGTCTTGCTTGTGAGTAGCTGGGTGTCAGCTCTTTGGCCCCTCCAGCCTGTCAGCCCCTCACGCACTCTCCTCTGGGCCATGCCAGCCCTTGCGGTGCCTTGCAGGTTAACAATAGGTGCACCCAGTCCTGGAGTTCCTTTGTAGCATTCCCCAGTGATAGCCAGCCCCTGACACTCACAGAAATACCAGCTCTGCTGTCTCCAAAGAAACAGCACCCACCAGTGGGTACGATTCAGCTCAGGGCCAGCCCTTTGCTTAACACCCCGGCACTGAGATATATTTATCGTGAAATCACGAACAAATTCATTACCAAAGATGATAATAATAGAATGATAATTCAAGTGACAGTGAGTGAGAATGTTGGAAATACAGGGTTACATGTAAAACAAAATCATAACAACTTTCTCGAGACTAAACTTAACTACCAAGATAACCTCCTGTCCAAAAAAGTTTCTCTCACCCAAAATCCTTTGCAGATTTTTCAGCCCAGGTTACTTGAGATCCCGTTTTCATGAATGTGAACCCGCTCTCTGTTCACTTCCTAGGTGTAGGATGAGGGGCTGTCTTCTTTGTCTCCTAGATATTCCCCCGGGGATCATTGGCTTCGCACACAGCCAGGATAAACACCTGTGGCTTGTCGTTCTGTGTGCTGCTTTGCTGCTCACTTCACATCTCTTTGTTAACGTTTGATCCCGTGTGCAAACACCATCCATAATGTTAGGTGACAATGCTCACTTACAGCCTGACAGAGAGAGATGCATTTCTTCCTTCCTGTCTGGAGGAAAACCTGTTTTTCACCTTTGCTAGTGACTAATACCTTTATACAGGCTCTAAGAACAGATTTCTGGTATATATACATAACTCCTTACATAGTATCTGTCCATACATTTCACAGTGCTAAGGATAAGATTTTGTCATGGGGGTCACGGAGTCCATGATTTTCGGAGACTTCTGTGACATTTTTGGTCAGGCCCCCAACATGTTATTTTTGGTAAAAGTCACAGGCAGGTCACGGGCTTCAGTGAAAATTTTTTTTTATTGCCCGCAACCTGGCTGTGACTTATTAAAAATAACCGCGATAAAAATCTTAACCTTAACACCGACCGTTGTGACGCCGGCTTTCACATGAGACCTCACACGACGTTCGCTGGGGAACTAGAATATACACACCAGCGCAAGCGATTCCTGTAACCCCCGGCCCGTTGGCATCGAGGAGTTCTTAGGTCACAGAGGCTCCTCCACACTCCAAGGGCAGCATCTTCCCATCAGGGTCAGCTGGAGAGTTCAAAACAAATTAATAAAGCAAAAACCAGAAAGTAAGTTCATACCCACCCAGCCCCAGCAAATTATTATGATTTTTAAAAAAAATCCTATGATTTTTAAGCCAATCTCATGATTTTGGGGGCCATACTCATGAACCGTGAAGGCGTGGAGTCCATGATGCTGTGTTTTTGGGTACAGCGTTCTGGTCCCCAAGTCTCCTGTCTGTGGCTTTGCCTGGGGGTGTTCCTGAGTGAATTATCCCTGTGGCATCAGGATGCTTTGCTTTGGGGGGTTTGACAGACGTTTTAGGAGGAGAGGAGTTTGTGAGAAATGAAGGGGAAGGGATAGATCCCTTCTTTGGACACCAGCCAGCCAGTTAGCTATAAAGTCCCTCTTGGTGGCCATTCTCCGCTTGCTTTACCTGTAAAGGGTTAACAAAGTTCCCCAGGTAAAGGAAAGGGAGTAGGCACCTGATCAAAAGAGCCAATGGGAAGGCTAGAACTTTTTAAAATGGGGAAAAAAAACCTTCCCCTTTGTCTCTGTTGTTTTCTCCGGGAAAGAGGGGAACAGGGAGCAGTTATGCTGTGAGAAGCCAGATATGAAAATCAACAGATCATATCTAGAACGACTTTTAACAACCCAAATATGTAAGTAAATCGTGCATGTTTAGAAAAACGCGATTAGGTTTATTTCTGTTTATTTCTTATGGCTCCTCTGTGCTAACCCCAGATGCTTTTGTTTGCTTGTAACCTTTAAGCTGAACCCCCAAGAAAGCTATTTTGGGTGCTTAATTTTTGGAATTGCTCTTTTAAAATCTAGCAAAAGCCTAAGTTTCAGATGAACAGGTTTGGATTTTTGGTGTCCTAAGAGCACATGTTGTTTAATTAGCTGGGGGGCAACAGCTAATTTCCTTTGTTTTCTTTCTCAGCTCTTTCCCGGAGTGGGGGTGAAAGGGCTTGAGGGTACCCCACAGGGACGAATTCCCAACTGCACCTTCCTGGGTTCCAAAGGTTTTGCATTTGGGTGGTGGCAGCATCTACCCAGCCAAGATCAGAGAAAAGCTGTAACTTTGGGAGTTTAATACAAGCCTGGAGTGGCCAGTATTAATTTTTTTAAATCCTTGCGGGCCCCACATTCTGCACTCGACGTGCCAGAGTGGGGAATCAGCCTTGACACGGTGGCAGAGAGGTGGGATCATTTTGAACCAGAAACACAGACCTCGGGATTTTAAAAGGGCGCTATCACCCGCACTTCATTTATCACCAGTTGAAAGGGGTGAGGGAAGGCAGCCCAGGAGGAACAGGTGAGAAGGTCTTCACCAACACACTGGGGATCTCCAGGGTTAAAAACACGAGCCGCTACAGTTTAATAACCCATGCTCCATAGGTGAGGTGTGCAACGACTGGTATCCCCTGTGGAGTGGCATAAGGCTAACCTGTAATGCACTTACCACTGGGTTACAGTAGCACATTGTGGGTATGTCTGCACTGCAGCAGGGACCAAGCCCCCCAGCCCAGGTAGACAGACATGCATTAGTGGGGCTCATGCTAGTGCGCTAAAAACAGTGTGTAGACGGGCCAGTCATGAGCTCAAGCCCACCCTACACCCTGGGTATGAGCCTGGGTTGCTAGCCCAAGCCATGCCAGGGCCACACAGCTGTTTTTAGCGCCAGAGCATGAGCCCCACTAGCCTAGCTGGGCTGGGGGCTCGTTCCCAGCTGTCGTGGCGACACACCCTGTGATGCGCTGGAGAGAGACAAGGGCAAGATGCGTATGATGAAGAGTTTTCCAGACATGGCGTAGGCTCTAGAAACCTGCTGTCATGAAACCCAGTCACTGTGGTGTTCTGCAAAGCGGGAGGGAAGTCCGAAGCCCAGGTATTAAGGTGGGTAGAGGGGGGATCATAAGACGCCGCTTAGGGCCGTAGCAACAAAGAACGTGGCCCGCTCCGAACGGTGGCCCCCTCCGAACATATGTCCGGGCGGGGCCCCTTACAATGCAGAAACTGGAATGCGGTATTTATTTTGCCACTTTTAGGGGCCCCCTTCCTTGCGCGGGGCCCCTCCGGTCGGAGGGTACGGAGGGCGCTCGCTACGCCTCTGACGCCGCTCCCTAAAAGCTCCACTGAAGTGAGTTTAATTTCATCTTGTCTCGCTAATTTTGTGCAGGGGAGACCGCTAGTGGCTCCAAACAAGGTGTGAGGTTGGCAGTGGAGGTGGCCATGAGGATGGTGGGTCATGGATGAGAAGCTGGATATGAGTCGACAGTGTGCCCTTGTTGCCAAAAAGGCATTTTGGGCTGTATAAGTAGGAGCATTGCCAGCAGACTGAGGGAAGTGATTATTCCCCTCTATTCTGCATTGGTGAGGCCTCATCTGGAGTACTGTGTCCAGTTTTGGGCCCCACACTACAAGAAGGATGTGGAAAAATTGGAAAGAGTCCAGCGGAGGGCAACAAAAATAATTAGGGGGCTGGAGCACATGACTTATGAGGAGAGTCTGAGGGAACTGGGATTGTTTAGTCTGCAGAAGAGAAGAATGAGGGGGGATTTGATAGCTGCTTTCAACTACCTGAAAGGGGGTTCCAAAGAGGATGGATCTCGACTGTTCTCAGTGGTACCAGATGACAGAACAAGGAGCAATGGTCTCAAGTTGCAGTGGGGGAGGTTTAGGTTGGATATTAGGAAAAACTTTTTCACTAGGAGGGTGGTGAAGCACTGGAATGGGTTACCTAGGGAGGTGGTGGAATCTCCTTCCTTAGCGGTTTTTAAGGTCAGGCTTCACAAAGCCCTGGCTGGGATGATTTAGTTGGGAATTGGTCCTGCTGTGAGCAGGGGGTTGGACTAGATGACCTCCTGAGGTCCCTTCCAACCCTGATATGCTATGATTCTATGATTGCCTGAGATCATTAAAGAATCATAAAAGAGAAGGCGCGCCGCTCTCTGTTCACTCTGAGCACTGCACTCAGCTCGAATACCGTGTCACGTCAGCGACCCTGCCTGGTTCTCGTGCTCTAGCACAATGGCTGTGCTCCAGCTGCAGGAGAATTTTTACCACCTGAAATGAAACGGTTCAGAGTGAAATTGAAGAAGAGGGGCTGGAAGAATAAGCAAGACAAGAGTTCACTAGGGGGCTGGGCTACATTTTCAGGTGTTGGTAAGAGGAAGGGAGGTCTTCTGGTAAGGCCCTGGGGACGGGCCTCTGTGTAGGCCACCTGCATAGAACAATGATGTGCCCCACAATGCTGCGTGGTGCAGAAGGATGGGTGACAAGGAGATGGCAGGTTCACTGCCTACAGGCATTCGAGAGGAGATGTCTTCACGCCATAATAGGTGTGACACAAAGAGACAGAGTTCGAAACGAAAGCATTAAGCCAGAAGTCTAAGTACGGTCTTTGATACGGTCTCGCATGATATTCTTATCGACAAACTAGGCAAATACAATTTAGATGGGGCTACTATAAGGTGGGTGCATAACTGGCTGGATAACCGTACTCAGAGAGTTGTTATTAATGGTTCCCAATCCTGCTGGAAAGGCATAACGAGTGGGGTTCCGCAGGGGTCTGTTTTGGGACCGGCTCTGTTCAATATCTTCATTAACGACTTAGATATTGGTATAGAAAGTACGCTTATTAAGTTTGCGGATGATACCAAACTGGGAGGGATTGCAACTGCTTTGGAGGACAGGGTCATAATTCAAAATGATCTGGACAAATTGGAGAAATGGTCTGAGTTAAACAGGATGAAATTTAACAAAGACAAATGCAAAGTGCTCCACTTAGGAAGAAAAAATCAGTTTCACACATACAAAATGGGAAGAGACTGTCTAGGAAGGAGTACGGCAGAAAGGGATCTAGGGGTTATAGTGGACCACAAGCTAAATATGAGTCAACAGTGTGATGCTGTTGCAAAAAAAGCAAACGTGATTCTGGGATGTATTAACAGGTGTGTTGTGAGCAAGACACGAGAAGTCATTCTTCCGCTCTACTCTGCTCTGGTTAGGCCTCAGCTGGAGTATTGTGTCCAGTTCTGGGCACCGCATTTCAAGAAAGATGTGGAGAAATTGGAAAGGGTCCAGAGAAGAGCAACAAGAATGATTAAAGGTCTTGAGAACATGACCTATGAAGGAAGGCTGAAAGAATTGGGTTTGTTTAGTTTGGAAAAGAGAAGACTGAGAGGGGACATGATAGCAGTTTTCAGGTATCTAAAAGGGTGTCATAAGGAGGAGGGAGAAAACTTGTTCACCTTAGCCTCTGAGGATAGAACAAGAAGCAATGGGCTTAAACTGCAGCAAGGGAGGTCTAGGTTGGACATTAGGAAAAAGTTCCTAACTGTCAGGGTGGTTAAACACTGGAATAAATTGCCTAGGGAGGTTGTGGAATCTCCATCTCTGGAGATATTTAAGAGTAGGTTAGATAAATGTCTATCGGGGATGGTCTAGACAGTATTTGGTCCTGCCATGCGGGCAGGGGACTGGACTCGATGACCTCTCGAGGTCCCTTCCAGTCCTAGAATCTATGAATCTATGAATCTATAAGTCTGGGACGTGGCTGATAGAATCCAGGAATTCACTGGCTTGGACTCCGACAGCGGATGAATGAAGAGGATCTGGTAAAGACAGCATCGCAGATGAGGGGGGTAGGAAAGACACTCTGAGGAAAGCTAAGGAAGCCATGGATGGATTGCATCAAAGAAGATGGTAAGCAAGTGCACCATCGTGCCACCTCAGACAGACAAAGCTGGAAGATGCTCGCACCATGATGTGACCGTTGATGGGACAAGGGGAAGAAGGGTATCAGGAGACTGGGGTCCAGTTCCCAGCCATGCTATAGGTTCCTTACTTAATCTCTTTGTGCCTCAGTTCCCATCTATAAAATGGAAATAATCGGTCTTCCTTTTGTCTACACGCTGGCTATGCAGAGCGTGTGCTGTCTATCTTACTGGGCTGGCTCAGTGCCGAGCACAATGCAGGCCTAGGGTAAAAGCTTCACAAGCACCTAAATGACTCGGGTGCTTTCCAGAAGTGACTGAGGGTCTGTCTACACAATAACTAAACACCCATGGCTCCAGTGTCTACACTGCATTCGGCGGGCCTGAGTCCCAGATTTACTAGCCCATATCCCAGATTTACTAGCGTCTTCTCAAAATGTGGCTGCTCTAGCCCTTTGTTCATGGTGCAATGTTAGAAAATTTGACTGTCCACCATGGGCGGCGGGTGAACTGGCTGTAGGGCGAGGCTAGCTCCCAGTCCTTCCCCTTCTGCCTGAGGCCCCTCCCCACCCCCTCCCTTTTCGCCCCCTTCCCCACTTGAGCCCAGAGCACCACCACTGTGGCCGCTGGTGCCCCTGCCCCAGCCCCGGGCCACCCGAGCGCCCGCAGCCCTGGAGTGCTCGGCAGGTGGCTCCCCCCCTCGAGCGCCCCGCCCGCGACCCCAGCCCTGGAGTGCCGGGCATGCACCAGCCCCAGCTTCTCCAAGTCCCAGCGGCAGGCCATCCCACCCACCAGCCCCAGCCTGGGCCACGAAAGAGCGGGAAGGGAACTCTGGAAGCAGGCACAAGGCACTTCTGGGGGCGGAGCATGGGCGGGACCACATCAGGCTGTTTGGGGAGGTTCAGCCTCCTCTGGCCTATGATACCCACCGCTCATGCTGTCCACCAAACTTGACTGTCCAGAGGACAAAGAAAGTCCACCCATGGGATTGTGGGATACTTTTGGTGGAGTCCCAGAGCTCGAGTCCATTGGGGCTGTGCCTGGGCAGTGACAGGGCAAAGTCCCTGGCGGCATACCCCAAAGCTGAGATGAAGGGACCACCTTTGACCACAATGGAATTCACTGCCTGGCCTCTCTGCTGGGACTGCCAGTAGCAGATCAGTTACACTGGTGATTTTTATAACCACCTGGAACTGGATTGAGACTCACCAAACCATTTCACGTGGGCCACCAAAAAGAATCACTATCAATGTGAGCTAGATTCAAGCCAGTGACTTCTGCTGGTCTCCTGATCCTGAGCCACGTGGTCCCCACGGAGAGCTGCTCTTTAATCAGGCATTGCTAACATGTAATGAAAGAGCTGGCCGGGGCAGGCAGCCCTGAAGTTAAAAGAAGGAAGCTACAATGAAGTTAAAATGAGAACCAGCCTGTGAGTCTCTTGCTCTAAATTACCCTCTTCCCCAAGCAGCCAAAAACCTCAGTGGATCACCTCCCTCTAAATTATCCTTTTCTCTGCCAGCCAGAAACCTATATGCATCTCCTCCTCCTAAATTAGCCTCGTCTCTGGCCAGTCAAAAACCTCAGTGCATCACCTCCTACTAAATTACCTTCTGCTCTGCCAGCCAGGATAAATTCCTTCAATCACATTTTAATCCCTAGCTCCTGGCTATTTTCAAGTGAAATGTCCAGTGATTAGGCTGGGAAGAGATTTCTTGGCTATCCAGATTTGTGCTTGAGTCATTAGGCTGGGTGAGGCGGGAGGGAGGGCGAGAACCAAAAATGGGCAGGAACCCAAACAGAATCTTTCAGATGGGAGATTCCTGCCCAGAGCTGCTCCTTTAAGCATCTTCAAATGCGCTGGTAGCTCTCGCAGTCTGGTTTTTACTATGAAAAAAGCCTCTGTTACTCATGTGATTTTTTTGGAGAGTTCGGATTGGTTTTGCCTGAAACAATTCAGAGAACTTGGCACACGCTTGTAACATATTTTGCTCAACCCAAATCTGTATTTTTCATCACCAAAAGGGTTTGGATGAGAGATTTTGCCCAGCTCAATAAGATCGGTTGTGTTCAGATTTAAAGGGCCCAGTAGTTAGAGCCGCAGAGAAGCCTTGCAATGTAGCATATGTCTACACAGCCTGTGACCGTGAGACTCAGAGGCAGACAGGCTCGCTGGGCTCACACTACCAGGGTAAAATAGCTGTGTAGAAGTGGTGGCTTGGCTGGAGCTCAGGCTCTGAAGCCCACTGCCCCGTTGACCTGGGCTCTTGGACTCTCTGCCACTCGCTGTGTAGACGTACCCTCATCAGCCTCCCGAGACCACCTGGGTGCGAGTCCATCAATGCCCTGCCCAAGGAGGTGGCATGGGAATGAATTTGGTGCTCAGGAAAGTCACAGGGCTTCATCCTGCTGGCTTGAGCGAGGTGGAACGCAGGAGAGTGATGTGCAACCGACCTCTCCCAAGTCTGCCAAGCAACCTTGCTACGATGTGCACCACCACGTGTTATCTCTGTCCTGGATGGTCTTGTGGCCAAGGCATTGGACAAGGACTCGGTGGGTTCCTTACCTAGCTCTGCTACTGACTTCCTGTGTGACCTTGGGCAAGTCCTTTAATCTCTTGGGGCTCCAGTGATCCATCTGTAAATGAGGAGGAGGCTGCTCCCCTTCTCCATAGAGGGGTTGTGAAGAGAATTCAATTAATTAATGTTTGTGAGATTCTCTGATAATGTAGCAACGTGGACCGTAAAAGGAGACAGACAAGCACGACTCTGCCAATGCCTCTTGACCTGCTCTGGCTACACCCCCTCCAGTGTTCCCATCCTGGGCACCTCTACTGCCCTACCAAAGCATCTCCACTGAGACCTGCAAGGGTGCGTGACTCGGGGAGAGACTGCTTAACCAAAGCCAAAATGCATGATGGTTCTGTGACAAGTTGGCCAAACGGGACTGGGCTGAGAAACCACCACAGTCGTTTTTCACTTGACAACGTCTCCACGTAGGTCTCTTTCTCATGGATTTTCAGTGACAGCTCGCAGTGCATTTTAAACAGAGAGATCCCTTGCAGACCTGACCTGAAGCCTTGTATGCAATGATGAAGAAAAACTGCCTGCCATCAACCTACAACCTCTTAGTTGAAGGAGGCTTCCAATCTTGGGCAAGTGGAAGCACATTCAGTTACTAAAGACGTTGCTTGTTTTGCCCCTGATCTATGAATATAACTGGCTGTTTCTTTTGTTCTCCAAGCAGCAGCTAATCAGTATTTCTGCTCTGTCTTCATTACCCGCTCGGTAATTTTTATTGTGAAATGTTCTGGGAGACAAGACGGAGGATGCTAACAGCTTTCCTTCCCCTCTCTGAAATACCCTCTGCTTCTGAGCTGGCAGATGGCAGACGAGTCCCCTGGTTTTAAAGGGGAGGGATTAGGCCCTACATTTGAGTTTTGTGTCTGTGATTTGGCCTGATTGTGACTGTGACTTTTGGTTTGTGGTTTGTGCTGTTTTTATATCAATGAACATGAGCAGACGGAGAACCTGCCCCTCGGCTAGCTAATAGCTTGGTGGTTAGGCTGCTCACCTATGATAAGGAAGATCTAGGTACAAGATCCTGATTTGGAGCAGGGGCTTGAACCTGAGTTTCCCACATCCCAGCTGAATACCCTAATCACAGGACGACTGGCTATTCTGGGGTCTTGCTCATCGTCTTTTTTTTCTTTTTTTGTGAAAAATTTCAAAAGGTCTCATTTTTGTTCCAATCCAGAAATAAACCAAATCCTGAAAAGTCAAAATATGTTGTAAGATGGAATTCTTGTTTCCTGGCTAGCCCTAATTTCTGACGCTGTGGAAGCACGAAGGAACCCTCGTCCTTGACTCCACTGGGCTAGGTGCTAGACAAACACAGAACAAAAGCGTCCCAAACGGCTAATGTGCATACATCAGTTACTTGTAGAGGTCTGAGTTTTGCATGAGCAGAGACCCACAAAGCCAGCTTTTCTATTCTGAAAGATTGGAAATCAATGGCAGTTTTGAAAAGAATTCCCAAAATAATAGCAAAATTCTCTCCGTCGAATTGTCCGAGAAAAATGGGAAAGGTGGAAGAAACACCAACATGCTGTCTGGAAGTCTTTCGCGTTCTTCAAAGCAGCATTTTTCAACCCAATGTTTTGTTTGAAAAGTTTCATCCGGCTCCACTCTTGGCTGAGACGGCAGCTTGTGCTGCAATGCAGGGCTGAGTTGTCAGACCGGAGAGAGCTGAAAGTGACCGGAGATTTGAGGTACATTGACAGAGCTACTGGAGGGGTGTGTTTTGGGGGGAGGGTGCTCAGAACAGCTGGGAGGAGCTGCAGAGGAGGTTCATTGTCAGAGGCTTGCAGGAGACACTTGGGAATCATTTAGTCTCTCTAAGTTGGGCAATAGACACTGCCTAGCCCAATGGGGCCCTGATCCTTGATTGGGGTTCCTAAGTGCTATTAGAATATATACAATAATAATTACACTAAACCCTTATTTTCCTTAGTGACAATCCCCATCAAGCCTCATTTTTTAAAAAAATCCCAGTTTTGCAACAATTCTTAATGCTTTAGCCGAGCACACCGGCTATTTATATACATCTCCTCCACATCTAATAACCACAAGCATAACTAACAGGAAGTGCTTGGAGCCCCTCTCAATTAGTCTGACGTTAGCGGGCTCCACTGCCGTTAGTTAATTGATAGATTTTAATGCAATTGAGTTTCAGAGGCAATGAGTGAGGAATTCATCTGCCTCCATGTGAAGCAGAACAAGCGCTGCCCACAATTCTCTTGGGGCAGGAGAATCTGACGCGAGAGCAATTGATGGCTGAATTGAAAGGAACCAGGCTTCCAAGCGTGGGATGAACGACTTCAATCCCCATGCAGCTTCTGTTGGAGACAGAATGCTTCTTTGCATCCTCCCCTGTGCTGCTGAGTTCTGTTCTCAGGCACCATCAGCTCTGAAAGTGGCTGCATTCCGTGATGGGAGAAGTCGTTCTTGTAGGGGATACAAGACGCCGGGTATGTGTGAAGCACTCTGGGATATAAGTTGCGATATCTGTGAGATACCCATTCGCATTATTGGGAGGCAGGGTGGTGTAGAAGCTAGGGAGTCAGGAGGCTGCGGGGGGGGGTGTCTATTCTCAGCTCTGCCACTAACCTGCTGTGTAACCTTGGGTGACCAGACAGCAAGTATGAAAAATCGGGACGGGGGTGGGGGGTAATAGGTGCCTCTGTAAGAAAAAGCTCCAAAAATTGGGACTGTCCCTATAAAATCGGGACATCTGGTCACCCTAACCAGAACTAATCACCCCGCTCTTGTGAAAAGTGCCTGGGGATCCTTCATGACCACAAGTGATCAGAACCATTGTTTTGATAGCTGTCAAGATAGCACAGCACCCCCCAGCTGAAGAGTTGGGTTCCAGATTGACATAGTGGGAAGTGCTATATAGGCATTTGGTGCCCCACCAGCACTTCCTAGGATGTTCTTCAGAGATTTCCCTTCCCAGATTCAATGCTTCTCAACTTGTGAAGCTTGACGAGCTCTTTGCTGGAGGTGGTATGAGTGCAAAAGAACTCTGTGCTGGGAACACATGAGGCTTATTTGTCTTGGATTTATACTGACATCTCAAGAACCCGACTTCTGGGGGAAAAAAACCCCTCCAACGTCTGCGTTTGCAGAGCAAGAGGTAAGATGATAAAAATGTGTGAAATGAAACCCTGGGGAAATGACCCAAGATTTAAACCTTCACCACCACTGAGTTGCCAAAACTTGCAGAGGCAGGTTATTGAAACAGCAGATCGATGGTGAGGTGTGCTGTCCACATTCAATATTCTTAGTGGATCTTTCAGAGTAAAAAGATGGGTGTATATATATATATAAAGAAATTAAGAAGCAGGAAGTTGCTGTCTTGATAATCTGAGACTACAGGAGTAAAGTAACACTTTGCACTTATTGTATATAATAATACTACCCAGCGCTTGGTGATCTACTACCTTTTACATCAGTAGATCTCCAAGAGCTTTATAAAGGAGGTCAGTATCACTAGCCCCATTGTACAGATGGGAAAACAGAGGCACAAAGTGGTGATGAGACTTGCCTAAGGTCACCCAGTAGGCCAGTGGCACAGCCAGCAATTGAATACAGCTCTCCTGAGTCCCAGGCCAGCGCTCTAATCACTAGGCCACAATACAGCACCACGTAGGTAGCCATGTCAAAGTATTTTACATGAATTAAGCTTTGTAGCACCTCCCCCCTCCCCACTCTGGTGATGTTGGGATGTATTAATATCCCTATAGTAGAGTCACAAATTCTAAGGCCAGAAGGGACCATTGGGATCATCTAGTCTGACCCCCTGTACAACACAGATCAGGGCACTTCCCCAGAATAATTCCTAGAGCAGATCTAGTGGATAATAGGGGGCACAGAGGGGTTAACTGGTTTGCCCACGGTCACACAGAAAGTCAGTGGGAGAGATGGGAACAGAACTCATGAGCCTTGACTCCTCCCTCCGGCTCTAACTACTAGCAACATTGCCGCCTCTCCTTATCGCTAGATTAAAAGGACACTCTCAGCTCAGTTGCAGCCCAGATTTTTGCTTTTAGGGACTCTACGCTCAGCCACACTGACTCCATGAAACTAGAGCAGTTGAGACCTTTTTTTTAATCATAGTCTTTTAATGAAAACTGGAAAAGATTTGGCACTCATTTTTTTCAAATTTCCCCTGCCCCAGATGATCTGAGCAGCTCTCTAGTTGGTGAGAAAATACTTTCATTAGAAAACAGGTATGAAAAAAAAAAAAACTGGGAACATTTTTGGCAAAAAAGCATTGACATTTTCCAAATAGGTCTATGGTAAATTGAACCCAGAATCCAATTGAAACATGACTTTGTGCAGATAGAAACATTCCCTGGAAGCCATTGCAACCCCAGCACTGCAGCATTTTGCACATCTCTCGTGAACAAGAGTCAGGGAGCAACAAAAGCTATCCGAGAGGAAGGATGGTCTAGTGGTTCTGGCAGCAGTTTGGGATTCAAGCAACCGTGGCTCAAGTCCTTAATCTACCAGACCTCCTGTGTGTGATCTTGAATAAATCACGTAGTCTGTCTGCCTCAGGTCCCACGTACAGAATGGGGACAATAGAATTCACATACCTTACGGGGTGTTGTGGGAATACCTACATTAAAGATAGTGAGGTGCTCAGAGACTCTGGTGTTAAGGGCCATGTAAGTACTTTAGATAGATAGAAAGGAAGGATTGGATGCAATCATGGAAATTTCCCCCCAGTAACACAGCAGTTCCAGGGAGGCCAGCAGACAAGTTTCTTTCTATGTCTTGCCTCTTGCAAGCAGCTTCCTTCTCTCTGACTGATCTACCAACCTTTGGTCTGGTTTTGTACAAGCACCACTTGTTAATGGAAAGAAACCAGCATGTTTTTAGCAGCACATGTTGGGCTTTCAGGAAAGATGCTTTGATCTATGCTCTTCATAAACAGACTCCTGGCCTGATGAGCGTCAGAAAGACAGTCATGAGATTCCTTTTGTAATTTGTGTAAAGCTATGAAACGGTAAATCGGCAAAGCCGCCTGCATCTGCTATCCCGATAGAAACGTCAGCAGAGAAACTCTCGGTACTAACTAGCCTGCCAGCTGGCAGCCATCCAGTCTGGAGCACTGCAACAGAAGGCAGGGGAGGAAATAGACGTCACTCTGTGAAGGCAACTTTCAGAGGGTCTGGAATTAAAATTTGCACCATACTGGGCTGTCCAGGCTGACAACGCTAGAGACAAAAAGGTCCCGGGGGCTGAACTTCAGCACTGGGGTTAATTTCTTCCAGACAGCGATGTAGGGAGGCGGTGGCTCTCTCTGTACACCATGGGCCAGAAGGTTGGCATGGTCACATTATCCAAGCCCTGTGCTCTGCTGTGCCTCGTGGCCTCCATTTATCCTGCGCAGAGGGAGGAGAAGGCTCCGGCCTAGCGAGTCTGCTGTTCTAGCTGGCCTTTGGCTCAGTATAAAAGACAATAACTGAGGTGAAGGAGAGCGAATGAGGCGGGAGTGGAACCCGTCAGTGCTGAGCCAACAGGAAAGAGCCAACCCTTCTCCTCCTGGCTCACAGATTACAGGGGGTTCCCCTTTCACCTGGGCTAGTTGCCCAGATCCCACTGAATGCCATTGGGAGTTAGCTGCCTAACTCTCTCTGGTCCCTTTGAAAATCCCAGCCTTGCTTTTTATTGGGCCAGGCTGATCCTCCCACTAAGTTTCACATCTGCCTGTTTGAAGCTTTGTGAGATCAAATGCATCTATTCTAGCTGGAGACTCCCCTTTCAGATACTGCTTTCAGTAGCAACTGATGTGTAGCATTATAAAGCTTTCTCCTGCTCTCTTTCCTTCATGCCTTACCCTCCCCTTAACCCCCACTTCACACACGTCCTGCTTTCTTGATGCCATTCCAAAGACTTTCTTTACTTTGAGAGGCCATGCATCTTCTTGTCCTTCAATGACACCAAGTTACTCTGGACATAACGGTTTATGAACCATCCCGTACTGTGGTGCTCAGTTATTCTGTGATTGATCGGGGCATTCTGAAACACGGATGTCTTGTGAAATTGAAAGGAATTGAATCGGCAGATATTTTGTAAGGTGTTTGTGAATTTTCTACCATCTTGGGTGACATTTACAAACCAAAGACACCCCACCAGTCTGCCCTCACTGAACCTGATGACAAAGTCTTATGGGAGCAAGACCAAGCCCCATCTGAGCATGGTTGGTGTTAATACTAGGGGTTACCCCCAGACAATGCAGGCTGCATTTAGTCTCTCTCTTTCTCTCATTGACCATCTGGAGCCTGTCTGGATTGGATTGGATTTGTTGTGCATCAGTTCCTGGTTTGGTAGAAAATGTGGCAATTAAATGTTTGCTCACATTAAGCTGGACTCCTGGAGTGAACCGAACTCATTGCTATCCTGGCAAAATAAGCGTCAGCCCCATGGGGACCTAGTAGTGAGCCAGTAGATTATGTTAATAAGATATACTGAGATGGAGTTCAGGAAGTAATCGATTAATTCTGAAGGAGACTCTGAGGGGACATAAGCTCTTGTCACTGTGTTAATTCACAGTATTAGACAGACACTGCAATTTAGTTAACACGGCAGCAGTGGGACCATGGGATCATGACCAATGTGTTCCAGGGATGGGACATTAAGGACCCAGCTTATTGGGTTTGTTTCACGATGGAGGAGGGGACAAATGGGCAACAAACTAGAGGTCAAAAAAGATGTATGAATCTTTATTTAAAAATCTGTTAGATACAGTTTTAAATCATACATCAGTGTTATTTAATTGACAGTCATCATCATTTTGTATTGAACTTGGAGATGAGCCCCAAGCCATGAAGTTCTCCTCCAAATTTCCTCACCGTCTAGGTCCAGGGTTTTGGTTTGGTCCAATCGCTAATTAAGCCTAAATTAACATGGAAACATTAAAGATTGACTAAACCCCAGTATGATCAGCACTGTCCTCCTCAGGGTTAAACAAAGAACTAAATAAATTCATGGAGGATAGGTCCATCAATGGCTATTAGCCAGGTTGGACAGGAATGGTGTCCCTAGCCTCTGTTTGCCAGAAGCTGGGAATGGGTGACAGGGGATGGATCACTTCATAGAATCTCAGGGTTGGATGACCTCAGGAGGTCATCTAGTCCAAACCCCTGCTCAAAGCAGGACCAAGCCCCAACTAAATCATCCCAGCCAGGGCTTTGTCAAGCCTGACCTTAAAAACGTCTAAGGATGGAGATTCCACCACCTCCCTAGGGAACCCATTCCAGTGCTTCACCACCCTCCTAGTGAAAAAGTTTTTCCTAATATCCAACCTAAACCTCCCCCACTGCAACTTGAGACCATTACTCCTTGTTCTGTCATCTGGTACCACTGAGAACAGCCTAGATCCATCCTCTTTGGAACCCCCTTTCAGGTAGCTGAAAGCAGCTATCAAATCCCCCCTCATTCTTCTCTTCTGCAGACTAAACAATCCCAGTTCCCTCAGCCTCTCCTCATAAGTCATGTGTCCCAGCCCCCTAATCATTTTTGTTGCCCTCCGCTGGACTCTTTCCAATTTGTCCACATCCTTCTTCTACTGTGGAGCCCAAAACTTGATGATTCCCTGTTCTGTTCATTCCCTCTGGGGCACCTGGCATTGGTCACTGTTGGAAGACAGGACACTGGGCTAGATGGACCTTTGGTCTGACTCAGTGTGGCCGTTCTTATGTTCTTATGTGCTCAGTAGGCAATTTGTTGCTCCTGGAATGAGCAGGCGGCTTTGCAGTTGCACCATCCATCAGTACAGATCCTGACACTGAATTTCCATTGAGTTAAAGAAAATCTGGAACTGGACTTCAAGATAGATCATTGGAGGGGTGATTTGGCAGGGGCCTCAATCACAAAGCCAAAGGCAGCCCAAGGACTCTCTAGGGAGACTCCGGGCCTGGTGTTTCCAAAAAGAAATGCCTAGAACTGGACTCCTAAATCTGTAGTCACAAAGTATGTGCCTGATTTTCAAGAGAGCAGTGCATGCAATAGCTCTAAGTGTGGTCTGCTCGGAGCTGCTGGCGCTCAGCACTTTTGTAAAGCACGCCGCCTCTGTCAGTGTATAAATATGGATGCGGGGGGGGAGGGGGGGTTCAAAAGCACCCAAGTGACTTAGGAGCCCAAGAGCCATTGAAAGTCAGCGGGGCTTAAGCTTGTGAGCTAAAGATACTTTTGAAGTATCCCACCCATACAAGCCTAAAATTAGGCTCCTACTTTTGACAATTGTATCCCAAGTCTCTCTACATCGTCTGCCTTCCCTGTTGGGCTCAACTGTGTGTTCACGGACAGCTCCCTCATGCAAGTTAGGGGCCACAGCAAGTCCATCTGACATGCTGCAAAAGTCAGTGCCAGCTACATGAATCCCCAAAACATGCTGGGGTCCTTCCACCTGGTGGAGGATGGCTGGGTGTTTTATTTGGATTCAGTCTGAAACCAGAAATGGATCAACTCGTGTTTGGAAACTCGTGTTTTGGGCGATGTCCTGAAATTGTCCTTTGCCTTCTCTCTATGACTGGCTCAAGGGTTTTATTTAAATTCAGTTTTGCTTTGACAGACTAAACTAGAGCCGTAAACAGCCTCTGCTCACCACTTCCAACAGAATTTTGGCTTCCTCATTCCCATCCATGCAGGAAGCCAGCGCTAAGCCTGTTTAAATGGCTGATCTTTGGACTCCTTTGAACACAGCTGCAGCATCCATTGATATGGGTGTGCAGAGTAAAGGTTTTAATGTCCATGAAACAAACCAGGCACTAAAAAAAAAGTTCCAGACCATAAACATCTGGCCTGAGTTCTTGGAAGCAGATTATTTTCTTTTTTTAAAATGACAACAAGAAAAGTCTTTCAAGGCTTTTCAGACATGTGCCTCTGAGATTTCCACATCTTTCAGTGGAGGCATCGCTTCTGACATACTGTGTTGAGTTGTGCTCATTCACGGTGCTGTAGAGGGAACATGGGGTGCACCGTGCCTTGCCGTAGGCTGACCTTCCCAACCACAATTCCAATATCCCACATGTGGGGTTGAAGGTCATATCCATGCTGCAAACCCTGCTCTTGTCTGAGCTTGTGCATGATCAAATGGCCCACGATTGGTGCGATGTTAAAGGCTCTATTCCTTTCCCTGGGACTACATTCTGCTCTCGGTTACATAGAGTGAAATTTGGAACAACTCCACTAAAACCAGCAGAGTTACCCTAGATTTACCCTGTGATTACTGGGGCCAAAATCTAGCCCCTTGATCCTTCTCTGGGCTGCTTCTTTTTCCCATCAGCCTCTTGGTCATTCCATGCACTGACAGGATGTGATACTGTTTACCATATTGTTGGGCACAGCAAGAAAACTGCTTGGACAAACATGGCCTTGTAAGAAAGTTAGGGAAGGATGATCCATAATCATTTCAGCAGAAAAGTTTATCTGCAACACGTGCAATTTACCTGATGAGGAGAGCTGCGAGAAGGAGTGGGAGACATTGTTCTGCACGTGTCATCACCAGAGGCACAGCCCCCAACCAGCCATGCATTGTGCTGTCCCCTCCAAAGAGCTCACTTTCAACCTGCAACAATTCCACACTAGCCTCAGCAGAGAATCTGAATTGGATCAAATGCCACGGAGAACTGGTACCCAAGCTAACGTCACGGGAGCCAATCCCCGACAGCTGTGCAGAAATTGTTACCTGTGGATATGTCAAAGGGTGCATGTCACAACACTAGCTGCTGAAATGCCACAATGGCCTGCATTGGGGCCTGTAAATGCAAGGGGTGTATCGGCACACATAGGAACTGTTACATTACGCTTGCCTAAACAAAGTGCAGTGTATATAGTAACTGTCTGTAGTGGAATAAAAACCACTGAAATTTATGAATTTTTCAAATTGTACTTAAATTTTGAACTCCAATTTAGAAAGTAAAATATTCACCTTGGTAAAAAAAAAAAAATTTCCAGTTCCAGTCCATAAGAACATCCATACTGGGTCAGACCAAAGGTCCATCTAGCCCAGTATCCTGTCTTCCAACAGTGGCCAATGCCAGGTGCCCCAGAGGGAATGAATAGAACAGGTAATCACCAAGTGATCCATCCCCTGTCTCCAATTCCCAGCTTCTGGCAAACAGGTTGGTTCCCTGCCCAACCTGGCTAATAGCCACTGATGGACCTATCCTCCATGAACTTATCTAGTTCTTTTTTGCACCCTGTTATAGTCTTGGCCTTCACAACATCCTCTGGCAAGGAGTTCCACAGGTTGGCTGTGCGTTGTTTGGAAAAAGTACTTCCTTTTGTTTGTTTTAAACCTGCTGCCTATTAATTTCATTTGGTGACCCCCTAGTTCCTGTGTTATGAGAAGGAATAAATAATACTTCCTTATTTACTTTCTCCACACCAGTCATGATTTTATAGACCTCTAACATATCCCCCCTTAGTCGTCTCTTTTCCAAGCTGAAATGTCCCAGTTTTATTAATCGCTCCTCATATGGCAGCCGTTCCATACCCCTAATCATTTTTGTTGCCCTTTTCGGAACCTTTTCCAATACCAATATATCTTTTTTGAGACGGGGTGACCACATCTGCACTCGGTATTCAAGATGTGGGCATACCATGGACTTATATAGAGGCAATATGATATTTTCTGTCTTATTATCTATCCTTTTCCTAATGATTTCCAACATTCTGTTCGCTTTTTTGACTGCCCTTGCACATTGAATGGATGTTTTCAGAGAACTACCCACAATGACTCCAAGATCTCTTTCTTGAGTGGTAATGGCTAATTTAGACCCCATCATTTTGTATGTATAGTTGGGATCATGTTTTCCAATGTGCATTACTTTGCATTTATCAACATTGAATTTCATCTGCCATTTTGTTGCCCAGTCACCCAGTTTTGAGAGATCCCTTTGTAGCTCTTTGCAGGCTGCCTGGGGCTTAACTATCTTGAGTAGTTTTGGATCATCTGCAAATTTTGCCACCTCAAAATTGAAGTCCATTCAAATTAGGAAAGAGAACTTGTTTAACTACTTTCCCCCCAAAATGCTTCGTACGTCTTATTTTATAGAAAACGTGCCCCGTCTAATTGTCATCATCTCTGGGAATTTTCCTGTCTCTCTCTCACTCCAATGAGTGCCTGCCTTAAGGGCCAGAGCCAAAGCCCCTTGGAGTCAATGGGAGTCTTTGTGACTGCAGGTCCAGCTTTGCATCTTCCAGCTAGATCATAGTCTGAGATGACATCCTGTCTGATTAAGAGACCTTCGGATACTAGGAAACTATAAATTGCAGGTGGAGAGAAAAAGATACCAATGGGTGCAACCAAATCATTATAGCTGGGGCTTGACAGTGGCTGATAATAAAACAATAACCACAACAAATCTTTGAAAAGAGTTAAAAAGGGAACATTTTACACCCCTGCTTCTTTCAGACTCCTGGGGAGATTTGCTCCAACCATTCCCGAAAAAATTCTATCTTGGAGGAAGACCTGGTGTATAAAATGTCAGCTGGATCACTCAGCATTTTAGTCAGGTTATGAGTGGGGTTGAACTTCAAGTTTATAATGGAAAACAAATGGCCTCCTTCACTAAGGCGAGGCAATGCATTTTTCTGGGATACGCTACACTCATGGTGGTTGCCATTAGATAGTCATCATTTGCCAATGGTCACCACACAGTGGTTTAAGAGATTGCCATGGTTTCCCCAGCTATATACTTAGACCTGATGGAGGCTGGCTTTTCAGAGGAGCCTCCATGAAAGTCAACTGGAATCCTGGAGGCTCAGTCCCTGTTAAAATCAGGCCCAGGTTATATTTATTCCAAGAGAAGCCGATATTTCCCTCAGGTGGAATCCAAGGGCTGACCCTGTGTATTGGATTCTGGATTAAGCCTCACAGGTGTCCATGTGAGACTGATATGTAGCATACAAGGAAGGGGTGAGCATTATGCATAGTCTCTGCCAGGTCTCACCTCCCTTCCTTCAATCCCTCCTCAAGTCACTTCCTCTGAATTCATAAACAAGAAAAACCCATGACAGCCATTAAAATGCTAGCCTGAACTGTCCCCGCTCCCCACCACACCCCTTTCTCCCAGCAGCATTGGGGTGAGGGGAGGCGAATTTACATAATAGCATGCTGGCAGGGCTGTTTTGCATAAAGTCAGGCTGGATGGGCCAATGGGGGGGCCAGGCTGAAGTCATGACCTCTCCAGGAGCTGGCATAAGAGGGGGCTGATCTGGAGTGGGCAGAGTCAAAGGACTTGGATAGCGAGTGGGTGGGGTAGCACTGTCTCCCGTGTTATCCAGAGCGGTGAGGGCTCAGGGGGCCAACTGAGGCTGAGCGAAGGAAGGAAGGGGAACAAGGAGCTGCTGAGGGTGGGGCTTTGCAGGGGGGAGCCCTTGAATCAGATGGGGCTGAGCGCCAGAGGTGGCGCAAGTGGGTTAGAGCAGAGAGGTATTAGACTAACAAAGTGGGGGCCTGGGTATAACCAGAAGCCAGACATATTCCCTCCTGCGCTACTCTGGGAATCAAAACTCCCAGTTCCTCTGCTCCACCCTCTAGACCAGGGATTGGCAACCTTTGGCATGCAGCTCACCAGGGTAAGCCCCTGGCGGGCCGGGCCAGTTTGTTTACCTGCCGCGTCCGCAGGTTCGGCCGATCGCAGCTCCCACTGGCCATGGTTCGTTGCTCCAGGCCAATGGGGGCTGCAGGAAGTGGCATGGGCCGAGGGACGTGCTGGCCCCCCTTCCTGCAGCCCCCATTGGCCTGGAGCGGTGAACTGCGGCCAGCGGGAGCCGCGATCGGCTGAACCTGCGGATGCGGCAGGTAAACAAACTGGCCTGGCCCGACAGGGTGCTTACCCTGGCGAGCCGCATGCCAAAGGTTGCCGATCCCTACTCTAGACAGACTCTCCAAGATCTGGATCTAGAACCCAGATATCCTGCCTCCGAGGCCCTTGGTCTCACTGTTATAGCATGTTCCCGACTCGACACAGTGACCCATATGGAGCTCCAGAACGGAACCGAGTAATTTCCAGCCATCTTTTCCATTTGGGCTGACTGAAGACGCAGGAATTTAGCTGAGGCAGATGGGGTTAACCAGCCCCACAAAGAGCTCTTCTGTTGTGAGATCAAAAGGCCCTTTGCAGCCCCCTATTAGGAGTGGCCCTGCACTCTATGGATGACTCCATTGTATTCACTCTCACAATGAAAGTATTGTGAAGAAGGGAAGATATATAGCGCATTGTTGGTGAGAGAACGTGTCTGAGACCAGGGTTGTTTGACACATCTGGGATCTTTAAAAGATGGGTAACACAAGGGAGAAAACGTCTTCATTTAAAGTCACCAGCTGCACAAAAATACGTGGGTGTGACCAATATTTTCTTGTGGGTGCACGAATGTGTTTTCTCAGGGCTTTGTCCTTCAAATACAGCTCAGCTCTTCCCCTGTAGTATTGTAAGTAACCGGATAGTGTCTGTGTGCAGCTCTGGCCCCTACTAGATGAGATCAGAACTGTATGATTTGGTGTCATTGCCCTCCTACTGCTAAGAGCTCATGGAGATTCTTTTGGGGCAGGAAGATCTCAATTCTCTCCTCGTTGTCACTGGGATGCGTTGGGTTCACTTGAGGAGCAGCGTAGTGATCACCAGGAGCTTCAAGATGTCTACATGATTTGTTACGGTGTTGCCATCACAGTTGGAGGAGTAAACGTGGGTAGCAACTAGCCAAGAGCATGGGGCACACAAATTCTGGCCATCAGCAAAATCATACAAATTAAAAACAATGGTCAGTTTTGTCCTTATTTCTTACATGTTTTCCATCTCCTGAAAGATGGGTTTTTTAAGCTTGCTTCTTAGCTAATACCCCAGATAAATTTTTTTTTACAGCACCCAAAGTGGTTTTTCCTATGAATTCCTATTTTCCTATTTATTCCTGTGAATTCTTCTAGGGAAAAAATGCAAAAAAATTCAAGTCTTGTCTCTTACTTTGTGTCACCATTGTATTTCTGGCGTCATGGCACAAACATTACAAAAGGAAAATGGACGATGCTGATCAAACTGGTCAAATTAATGTGTGGCGAAGATTTTATTATTGTAGGAAATGGTCACAATTTTTCTATCAAAACAATTTTTTGTTGGAAATATTTTTTTCCCAATGAAATAGGCTTTTGCATGGGAAAAAAAAATCTGTCCCCCCCCCAAAATTGAGGTTTTCACTGAAAACAAAAATGAAAATAAAAAGAATCTGATTTTTGGTTGCTCTCAATTTTTTGACAAAAACTGGGAAAAAATGTCATGGGGAAAATAATTTCTTATCCAGCTATTAATTATATTATAATAATAATATTATTATTTATGGTAATGTCTACAGGCCCCTGCCTTACAATTGTTGTCAGATGCTACCGGTATGGTGCTCTGCTTTCTCCTGTGTTGATATCACTCGGCTGCGTGCGTGTGTTCCCTCTGTGTGCTGTCCCAGCTCTGCGCAGATAGCTGATACAGCAAACCCGACGAGAACCCCCAATAACCACAGAGTCTTAGTAAGGTACAAAGGCACCTCGGCCAGGTTTATTGCGACCCTAACACAATTTCAGTTCCCCGTAGATTACTTAGTCTACAGGGCATACTGCTAGAAAGTGCCGCTCGGCAATGGACACAGCTCAGTGGCGGGACTTTCCACTACCCTCTCGGCTGGACAAAGACACCACCCCAGAGATACATTTTTATACACATGTACAAACAAATTACACATCACTCCTGACGTATTGAGGTGCAACCCCTCTACGCAGCAAGGTACAACCCTTTTACGTAATAAGGTGCCGCCTCGCACCTTGTACCTGTTGGTTCGATCAAAACAACTCTATCCATCATTCTACCCTTTTGCCCCTGTCATTGGGATGGGTCGGCCTGTTCCATGTTATCTGTGGAATGTTTCGGTATAGTGTGTCTTGGTACCATATTTATCCTGTAACTATGCTAAGTGGTTATATATTTATGCAACATCAGCCCTTTCCTTGCCAGCTTCTGTGAGCAGGGCCTGCCTCTTGCTCACAGCTTAACTTTGCTTTATGTTAGCAGAGTCTTGACCATTACTTTAGTTCAGGCCTCAGGCCTCATACTGGGCCGTTATCAGGGCCTTTACTTACTACAACAATAGGTATCATTTCAGACCTTGATTGAACAAGCACCCAAATATATGCTTAATTTCAAGTGTATGCATAAATCTCATTGAAAGAAATGAGATTGAAGCATATTATAAGCCTGGGCTTCACTAGAGAACTATACCGGTTATAACGACATCGCTCAGGGGTGTGAAAAATCCACACCCCTGAGCAACAAGGTTATACTCACCTAACCCCCGTGTAGACCGCGCTATGTCTGCGGGGGCTGTTCTGCTGACATAGCTACTGTCTCTTGGGGAGGTGGATTAACTCCACCGATGGGAGAGTTCTCTCCCCTTGGCTTAGAGCATCTTCATTAAAGTGCTAGAGCAGCATTGGTAAGTGTAGACAAGCCCAAAGTGCTTTCCTGCATTGTGCCCTAAACAAGCAAGACACAGACTGGGATGAAGGAGGAGTCAGTGACAATTCATCTCTTCGAATCATCACGTCATTGCAGAAGGCTCCTTCTCTTCTGGTATATTCCATTGCTAGCCCTAGGTACCTCCTTAATCTATCCGCTGTGAGCCAGGAGCAGAGTGAAATGCTGGAGGCAAAGGGAGTCTAGATTCTATTAGCTGCTAGCAGCAGACAGACTCTCAGACACCGATGTCGTTTAAAGGAGAGCTGTGAGTTATAGCATACGAGGTGGCAGGCAGGAAATCCTCTTCCACTGAACAAATCTGGCGCCTTTCCAGATACCATGTCATCACTTTTGTGTACATTAAAAAAACTGACCTTCAGCTGCCTTTGCTTGCCGCTAGTTTAAATTACGTATGACTTTTTTTCTTCTTCCAGATCCTGTTTTCTTAAATTACTTACTGAAAAGCCCAAGTCAATCTACATATTAAACGTTCTGGGGATAGGACTCCAAGCCAACCTGTGCCAGACAGTACCAGGAAAGAAATCTCCCTCCCGCTCCGCCTACAACCCTCTCCCCGTCTCCTTTCTCTTTAGCTTAAGACCATAAAACTCTGAAGATGTAATCTAGACATTATCTGCCTTTTCAGACAATGTTTAACAATACTTTTATTGTCGTCTTTATCTCCAAAACGGTTTCTTTAAATTCAGATGCTTCCTTCCCCTACGTAGCAAATAACTTTCTGTACATTTCTTCCTTTTGCTTAGTTTTCTTGTCCTGGTTTAGTACTGTATATTTTCTCCCCTTTGTCACATGCTTATATTTCTAATATTCTGTTTGGGTTTTATACTGCTTATCTATAATTAATTAATACACATGTATATGTTGCACCCTGTATAACAATCTCAAAATGTCTTCCAAAAGTGACGCCTGAATTCCATTCCTGCCTTTCATTCTGACTCCCTAGAAACACAAGAATTGCCATATTAGATCATAACCGTGGTCTACCTAGTCCAGTATCATGCAGTAGGCAGTTATGGGATAACCTGCCCCCAGCAAAAGATCCTTCCTGACCCCTATTAGTTCGTGGCTGGTTTAAGCCCTGAAGCATAACGTTTGATATCCTTTGTTTTGTTTGATCTTTGCTATTAACTATGGATATTTGTGTACTCTATGTGCATGTCCAATCCTTTTTTTTTTGTATCTTAGTAAACTCTTGGCCTCATTGCAATCTTGTGGCAATTCATTTCACAGGCTAATTGTTTTTATGTGGAAAAAGTACTTCCATTTATCAATTTGAAATGTGCTGCCTTTCAATTTCTTAGAATGTCCTCTTTGTTTGCATAGTATGAGAGATGCTGAGTTAGCAGAATACCAGCACCCCATCTACCTTCTGTAGATAATTCCTTATTTTGTACACCTTTATCACGTCCCATCAGAGGGAAAAGATGATCTAGTGGTTTGGGCACTAGCCTGGGTTTCATGCTCTGCTACAGCATCCCTGTGTGACCTTGGTCAAGTCACTTAGCCTCTCTCTGCCCCATTTTCTCATCTGTAAATGGGGATGGTAGCATTTCCCTTCCTCACAGGGGTGTTGTGAGAGTAAATACATCAAATAATGTGAGGTGCTCAGATACTGCAGTCAGGGGGCCGTGCAAGTACTTAAGTAGGTCATGTCCCCTCTTATTCATGTGCCTTTTGTTCCTTTCTCTCACACCCCCCCCTCTGTGATGTCTCCTGTGTGCCCATAGGCCATAATCATTTGAAAGGTCACCGTAGTTTCTGTCTCTTTCATTTTTTGCCCCCGCTGAACCCAGGAAGTCAGGACATCAAACTGCTTTTTTTTAACTTCAACAAAAATTCAGTTCACTTGGAGAGGTCACTGATTGGGAGCGATCTGGGTCGCGTAGAAAACTACGTGCAAGCCAACAATCTGCATTTTAACACAGCTCTGTGTAAACGTGTACATCTGGAAACAAAGCATGTCGGCCATACTTACCGGGTGGGGGACTCTCTCCTGGGAAACAGTGACTCTGAAAAAGATTTGGGCTTAGGGTGGATAATCAGCTGTGGCCAAAAGATCTAATGTGATCTGGGATGCACAAACAGGGGAACCTCGAATAGGAGCAGAGAGGTTATTATACCTCTGTATTTGGCACTGGTGTGACCACTGCTGGAATCCTGGGTCCGGTCCTGGAGCCCACAATTCAAGAAGGATGTTGGTAAATTGGAGAGGTGTCAGAGAAGAGCCATGAAAATATTAAAGGATTAAAAACCTGCCTTATAGTGATAGACTCAAGGAGCTTAACCTATTTAGCTTAACAAAGGGCAGGTTAACGGGTGACTTGGTTACAGTCTATAAATACCTATGTGGGGAACCAATATTTAATAATGGGCTCGTCCATCTAGCGGAGAAAGAACTACCACGATCCAAGGGCTGGAAGTTAAAGCTAGACAAATTCAGACTGGAAATAAGATGTAGATTTTTAACAGTGAGAGTAACTCACCATTGGAACAATTTACCGAGGGTCGTGGTAGATTCTCCATCACTGGCCATTTTTAAATCAAGCTGGGATGTTTGTCTCCAAGCTCGGCTCTAGGAATTATTTGGGGGCAGGTCTCTGGCCTGTGCTGCACAGGAGGTCAGACCAGATGATCACAGTGACCCCTTCTGGCTTTAGAATCTATGAGGTCTGCACTGATCCTTATTTTCTTTTCCTCCTCCTTTCTCTCTCTCATAGAATCATAGAATCTCAGGGTTGGAAGGGACCTCAGGAGGTCATCTAGTCCAACCCCCTGCTCAAAGCAGGACCAATTCCCAACTAAATCATCCCAGCCAGGGCTTTGTCAAGCCGTGCCTTAAAAACCTCTTAAGGATGGAGATTCCACCACCTCCCTAGGTAACCCATTCCAGTGCTTCACTACCCTCCTAGTGAAACAGTTTTTCCTAATATCCAACCTAGACCTCCCCCACTGCAACTTGAGACCATTACTCCTTGTTCTGTCATCAGGTATCACTGAGAACAGTCTAGATCCATCCTCTTTGGAACCCCCTTTCAGGTAGTTGAAAGCAGCTATCAAATCCCCCCTCATTCTTCTCTTCTGCAGACTAAGCAATTCCAGTTCCCTCAGCCTCTCCTCATAAGTCATGTGCTCCAGCCCCCTAATTATTTTTGTTGCCCTCCGCTGGACTCTTTCCAATTTGTCCACATCCTTCTTGTAGTGTGGGGCCCAAAACTTGATGATTCCCTGTTCTGTTCATTCCCTCTGGGGCACCTGGCATTGGTCACTGTTGGAAGACAGGACACTGGGCTAGATGGACCTTTGGTCTGACTCAGTGTGACTGTTCTTATGTGCTCAGTAGGCAATTCATTGCTCCTGGAATGAGCAGGCGGCTTTGCAGTTGCACCATCCTTCAGCATTAGTATACACCCTCAAATATATATTCCTACCACCCTCCTCCTAGGGACATAACCTGCTTCCAATAAAACTTCTCTCGTGCAGCTGGCTCTGGCTCTGACTTTTGTGATTAAATGCGCTGAGTTAAATGCCCTATGAAGGAAATGATTTAGCAGATAAAGTCTCTTGTTCAAAGGGTGATGTGTCTATTCCAGTCTGATCTGTATCGGGCTCCCCCTTTTCATGTGCAGTATGTGGCTCAGCCGGCCATGAAATATCACCTTTTGCCAGTAATATTTGTTTCATTCTCTCCCCCTCCCCCAAAGTCTCTGCTGGATTAGCCCTAGGATGTATGAGGTCCTCTTCAAAATGACAGGTGAAGGCAACTTTCTGGTTGCCTCATCTCAAAAAGGATAGAGTGGAACTGGAAAAGGTTCTGAGAAGGGCAACAAAGATGATCAAGGGCATGGAACAGCTTCCATACAAGGAGAGACTAAAAAGCTTAGGCATGTGACAGAGAGCTGTAAAATCACAAATAGTGTGGAAAAAAGTGAATAGAGAAGTGTTATTTTCCCTTTCCCTAAATACAAAAACTAGAATTCCTCTGATTAAATTAGTAGGCATCAGATTTAATACAAACAAGAGGAAATGTTTTTTCACACAACACACAATTAACCTGTGGAACTCCTTGCCATGGGATGTTGTGAAGGCCAAAAATATAACTGGGTTCAAAAAAAGAACTAGATAAGTTCATGGGGCTAGGTCACTGGCTATTAGCCAAGATGGGCAGGGATGCAACCCCGTTCTTGGAGTGACCCTAAACCTCGAACTGCCAGAAACTGCGAGAGGAAGACAGGGGTGGATCACTCCAACCGCCCTGTGCTGTACAATCCCCCTGGATCACTGGCACTGGATACTGGGCTCGATGGACCATTGGTCTGACCCAGAATGGCTGTTCTTGTGTCCCTCTTCCCTGCCAGTCCTACTCTTTCCTGTTATAATGAGGTGTGTGAAAGAGAGGGAGAGAGGGAGATGGGGGTTTGTCGGCTAGTGGCTGCCCCGGTGATAGACTATGGGCCGTGTTACAAAGCTCTAGGAAGAGCTCTCGCTCAGTACATGTGGCAGATTTTGGTGCTGAAGAAGCAGGGTGTTGTCCCAGTGCCCTCTGCACCTGAGATTCATAACCAGGTTGCTTGCTCGCATGATTTTGCTATGGTGTGACATCCCTCCACCCCGCCCTCCCAGGCTCGACGACGACAGTACCAGCTTGTGTGAGAATTCTGAATAAATCCTGCTCTCAACCTAAGCTGTGTGTGCGTTTGAGGGGCCTCTGCCCAGTGGTGGGCACAGATGGGGTTCCAGACAGGAGACTGGGTCACACAGGAGTGGGCACGTGCTGGCAGCTGGGTCTCCCACCTGACACAGAGGTTGGCAGGATTCCGACAAGAACCTGCACTGGTTTGTGTCCTTTCCAGGGATTAGTGGAGCAACTAATCAGCAGTAAAAGGCAGCAGTCAGTGGTGGAGCTAAAGCTAGGAACTTTAACGGTGTTGGGTTTATACAGAGCCCATAATAAGATCCACAACTCTGCTAATGCCACCATTTGCTTAAGTGTGGTATTCGCGAGCTGTATGCAGCCACATCCTCTTTGACATGTTCTTCTCTTCTTCAGCATGTAAAATACTCACCGCCTTTGGCAGAGACATTCTGAGGCTCCTCCACCCAGAACATCCCTTCAACACGGAGTCTGTTTTATCAATGACTCGTGGCAATGCACAGCGTCCGTCTCATTAAACCAAGGCAACAGCGCTTGCCTCTGGGTTGATGGCCCAGAGAAGAATCCTTCACAGGTGGATGGGTGGAGTGGGGCTACATGGGTAGTGGGGATGGGGAGCATGGGGGTGTCTCTCCACTTGGCCATTATTAAGTGATGGGAATAGAATGGACAGAGCTGGAGTGAAGATCTTCCATTTAGGAAACAGCATTATCTCTAGGAACGGAAGTAGGGCTGTCAAGCGATTAAAAAAAATTAATCGCGATTAATCGCACGATTAATCACTCTATTAAACAATAATAGAATACCATTTATTTAAATATTTGTGGATGTTTTCCACATTTTCAAATATATTGATTTCAATTTCAAACAGAATACAAAGTGTACAGTGCTCACTTTATATTTATTTTTTGTTATAAATATTTGCATTGTAAAAATAAAAGAAATAGTATTTTTCAATTCACTTCGTACAAGTACTGTAGTGCGATCTCTTTACCATGAAAGTTGAACTTACAAATGCAGAATTATGCACAAAAATAACTACATCCAAAAATAAAACAATGTCAAACTTTAGAGCCTACAAGTCCACTCAGTCCTACTTCTTGTTCAGCCAATTGCTCAGACAAAAAAGTTTGCTTACATATGCAGAAGACAATGCTGCCCGCTTCTTGTTTACAATGTCACCTGAAAGTGAAAAGAGGCATTCTCTTGGCAGTTTTGTAGCTGGTGTTGCAAGATATTTACGTGCCAGATGTGCTAAAAATTCATATGTCCCTTCATGCTTCAACCACCATTCCAGAGGACATGCGCCTATGCTGCTCAATAACGATCCAAAGCAGTGCAGACTGATGCATGTTCATTTTAATCATCGGAGTCAGATGCCACCAGCAGAAGGTTGATTTTCTTTTTTTGGTGGTTCTGGTTCTGTAGTTTCTGCATTGGAGTGTTGCTCTTTTAAGACTTCTGAAAGCATGCTCCACACCTCGTCCCTCTCAGATTTTGGAAGGAACTTCAGATTCTTAAACCTGGGGTTAAGTGCTGTAGCTATCTTTAGAAATCTCACATTAGTACCTTCTGTGCATTTTGTCAGATCCGTAGTGAAAGTGTTCTTAAAACGAACAACATGCTGGGTCATCATCCGAGACTGCTATAACATGAAATATATGGGAGAATATGGGTAAAACACAGAGCAGGAGACATGCAATTCTCCCCCAAGGAGAATTTAATTAATGCATTTTTTTTTAACAAGTGTCATCCGCATGAAAGCATGTCCTCTGGAATGGTGGCCAAAGCGTGAAGGGGATATGAATGTTTAGCTCATCTGGCACGTAAATACCTTGCAATGACAGCTGCAAAAGTGCCATCCGAACGTCTGTTCTCACTTTCAGGTGACATTGTAAATAATAAGCAGGCAGCAGTATCTCCCGTAAATGCAAACAAATTTGTTTGTCTTAATGTTTGTCTGAAAAAGAAGTAGGACTGAGTGGACTTGTAGGCTCTAAAGTTTTACGGACGCTCCCCGACTCATGTAAGCGTTCCATTCCGGAATGCCTTGCGTAACTCAAATTTTGCATAAGTCGGAAACGTATACCCGGCAATTACGCAAAAACAAACAAACAACCCTCCTATTTCTAGCGGATTTGCGTAAGTTGGGTTTGCGTAATCCGGGGGACGTCTGTACATTGTTTTGTTTTTGAGTGCAGTTATGTAACAAAAAAAATCTACATTTTTTTACTTACACTTTCACGATAAAGAGATTGTACTACTGTACTTGTATGAGGTGACTTGAACAATACTATTTCTTTTATCATTTTTACAGTGCAAATATTTGTAATAAAAATAATATAAAGTGGGCACTGTGCACTTTGTATTCTGTGTTGTAACTGAAATCAATATATTTGAAAATGTAGAAAAACATCCAAAATATTTAATACATTTCATTTGGTATTCTATTGCTTAACAGTGTGATTAAAACTGCGATTTTTTTTTAATTGCGATTAATTGTTTTGAGTTAATTGTGTGAGTTAACTGGGATTAATTGACAGCCCTACTAGGAAGGATGGTCCAATGGTTTGGGCATTAGCCTAGCAGGGCAAGGCACAGGCACTTGCAGGGCAGGATTCTGATCTTCTTATCTACGTTCATCACCATGTTGTCTGAGCTACTTCCCACCATTGTGCTTAAGCCCGGCCCTGGAGAGACCATCTCTGGGAATGGAAGGAGAGTTTGGTCTCTCTGGCCATTTGTTCCTTAACCAACTCATCTCACGCTGACCACTGAAGAGTTACCAATTGTCGACAACATTCAGCGCTCGTTTGGGCTGGATTAAATGAAAGACTCATATGAAAGATTTAATAACCCATCCTTGGAACTATCCAGTCTCTATTGCCCGGAAGCAATTGCTGGAGAAAAGGCATAGGACCCAACATGACTCTCTCTCTTCTGAGACTGTAGCCATTCCCCTCCCTGAGAAAAAAAAAGGGGGGGTGCCTTACTCTCTGGGGCCAGTCCCATGTGACCCCAGTCCCTGCGGTCAAAGAGATCTCTTGGTCGTGGGGGCAGATGGCCTGGCCTGGCTGATGATTTGAGAAGCATCACATTCTTGGTTATGTCACAAGTATTAGCTATTTCTTTGATTAAGGACCATATCTGGAAGCAGAAATTGTACCTGAAGGGCTATTCCATCAAGAAGATGCATTAATGCACCAGAGCAATTTTTTTTTTTTTTTTTTGCAAGACCAGCACAAGCTATTCATTGTCCTTTAGCCCGGCTTGTTGTAATTTACCAGAGTCCATATTTTAATGTGTTTCAGAAACACTGACCAGCAATATTAACCCTGCTCTTTTAATGACTGGCTAAAGGAGGCATATTTTTAAATTATTTATTTTAAATAAAAAAGGCTTGGAAGGAAAAACTAATTATTATAGATTCAGGTGAGCTGAAACTAGATCAATCTCATCCCCTCTCAGTCTCTTGAGTCATGAAGTCAAGTATCAGAGGGGTAGCCGGATAGTCATGGAGTTAGTTTGCTACTCTGGGAAAGTATGTCTTTAAAAAAAAGGTTAGGGAGAAATGTAACCTTCATCTTCGTGTACAATTCCTGGAGCTTCACAGATGTTAAGGTCAGAAAGGACCACTGGGATCATCTTTTCTGACCTCCTGCATAGCACAAGCCAGAGACCTGCATCCATGGCTGCTCCATCCAGCCCATAGGCTGTGGTTGAACCAGAGAACAGCTTTTAGAAAACATGCGATCTGGATGTAAAGACTCCCAACTGATAACAAATTGAGCTGGGGTGAGATTTTTCAGACAAAACTTCCCACTCCCCCAAAACATGCCTATTTGGGTCGACTGAAACAAGAAAATAAAAAAGACCAATTGGAAAAAACTGACATGGTTCGTGTTGACATTTTCAAACTGAAACGCGTTGCTTTTTCAATCTGAAACTTTTTCATTTTGGTAAGCTGGTGCAATGGTTAACCATACCCACTGTTAAATATTTGTGCCTTCTTTCCTGTTTGAATTTATTTGGCTTTAATGTCCAGCCATCAGATCTTGTTCTGTCTTTGTCTGCTAGATTAACAATGTGTGAGCTCAGTTTTCTAGCTGGGGCGGCAATGTCATGCCTAGACACTCTGATCAGTACAGGGGGGCTATGCACTGATTTTTTTCAGACACTAAGAGCAAAACATGCTGTCTCTTAAATAACTTTTATTTTAGATTCTGGGTTACTGCAAAAAGAATGAATCAAAGTAAAGTCTGAATAAATGAGCGCGGTGTGTGTATTTCTCTGGAACAGACTGAAGAACAAAGTGGCTGCTGGGTTTTACAGAGATTTTAGGAATTTAAAGGCACAGTGCACAGAAAACAAAACACATCACAGTTCATAGTAGCTGTCTAGATCGCAGTAGGAGGTGAGTGATTGGAGTAGGAATCATGGAATTTGCTATGTCAGATCAGATTATTGGTATTTCCATTTGAAAACTGGGTACCACTATTAGCCAATTCCTGGTCCTTCAGAGAAGCGTGATAACTTCCCATAATGCTCCTGTGCAGTTGTATAATGCAGAATGTACACAAGTTGTACCTCACCCAAGTGACAATAAATATAGGGAGTAAGGTATGAGATTTGGTTATCCCAATCTTAGCCCAGCCAGTTACAGATGAGGTTACTGGTCAGATATTTATCCAGCTGAGCTGTGAGACCCAGTCTTGACCATGGCCATGCAGGACGAACAATACACCAAGCTGGTCAGGGGTGTGTATACCGCTTTTTTTAATTTGGGGGCCCTAAAGTTAAAAAACAAGAGCTGTTGAATATCACGTCAGTGAGTCATTTTGTACTACGAGTAAATTTGTCCATTTTTAATCAAGTGCGCGAAGTGAACTTCTTTTCCAAACTCCATGTTTCCTTTCTTTATTAATGCAACCCCTCCGTTTTTGTTGGGGTGGGGGGAGGGGAGGAAAGTCTGCTCTCCCCATGCTCCCAGTTGACGACACCCCTGGTTCCCTTGTAGCAACTCCTGAACTGTCCCAAAAAGGAAAGTGACTGTTCTAAGACCTGTACTCTACTGATCTGGACAGAAGGACCCGGGCAAAAAGGAAGACATAGGATAGGATGACAAATGGTTCTTGCGTTTAATAAGCAGGTTATTCTTATTTAAAGTGCTGGTGTGCTCATGCTCTCTGCTGTGCACACACAGAGCGGGATACATACTCCCCTGCGTTGCAAATGGTTGTATCCCATCACACAGGCCTAGGAGGCACTGCAATCGAGTGGACGGGAGGATCTGGGCTAGGAATCAGGAGAGTTGGGCCTGTCATTGCCTTGCTGATTGATTTTGGGAAAGTCACTTCCTCTCTCTGTGCCTGTTTCCCCTTCTACCCGTTGTCTGTCTTGTCTCTCTAGACAGTACGCGCTTCTGGACAGGGATGGCCTCTATGTGTTTGTACAGCACCCAGTGCAGTGGGGCCCTGACCTTGCTTGGGGACATCTAGGTGCTACTGTTATAATAACAATAACGCACTATAAGGATGCAGAGACCTTCAGAAGTGGCAGGTGAATTTAGTGAGAGAAGAGGGATGCAGACAGAGCGTGAATCCAGAGTAGGTGGAGGAGGTCACGTAGGGTTGCCAATTTTGGTTGGACGTATTCCTGGAGGTTCCTGGATGTATTCCTGGAGGTTTTATCACATGAAACACCTGGCTGTATTGGTGGATCACAGGACGGTTATAATCTGGGGGGGAGGGATAGCTCCGTGGTTTGAGCATTCACCTCCTAAACCCAGGGTTGTGAGTTCAATCCTTGAGGGGGGGCCATTTAGGGATCTGGGGGGAAAATCTGTCTGGGGATGCGTCCTGCTTTGAACAGGGGGTTGGACTAGATATCTCCTGAGGTCCCTTCCAACCTTGATATTCTATCATTCTATGAACGTGGCTGACCACCGGGTCAGATTGGTAGAGACCTTGGGGGGGTTACCACCTTCCTCTGCAGGGCACAGGTCACTTGTTTTTTGAACTAAAGGAAACGGTGGATTCTCTGTAACATGAAGTCTTTAAATCAAGATTTGCAGGGAAATTTGGGACATCCTCGGTAGTGAGACATGTCTGAGAGGTGTGATCTTTGGTCTTAGGAGATGGATTTATCTCTGCCTGCTTTGTCACAGCAAATTGCAAACCTGATGAGGTGCCGATCAAAGTTTCCAACCCCTGGTGCTCAAGTAGGCAAAGCAAATCAGCTCACCTCTGCTCCAAAATATTCATAATTCTGTCGTGTCAGCATTAATAAGGGTGAGACTCTGTGAAACCAGCTCCTGTGACATCTATATCTATGTAATGGAGAGAGGTAATACACTTACCACATATCATAAATCCAACCTGGGAATCAGCGTCAACCTCTGAATGCGCGGTGAATGCAAATATGCAGATTATGTGTCTGTATGGTAATAAAAGTGCTAAAATGTCGATGTATCAACACATCACTCTTAATTTACATGGCTGGCATTATTTGGGACGAGGGTGCTATTGAGGTGAGATTGGGGATGTCTGCCTGGATTTATGGAACAGCTACTGAGGTAGGAATCTTATCTGGTTGTTGTGGACTGAACAATCAACACCGGCTTTGTCTGAAACTGGTGCATCCAAATGCAGAGAAACGTTGGGGTCTTGTCATTACTGAGTGCTCAGAATACATCTCTCAAACTACCTGAATTCTACAGGGGAATTCAGTCCTTCTCTTTACGCAGCCTGGGTGGGACCAGACCTGGAATACTGCATTGCTTTCTGGGCATTGGGTATCACACCGATATTGACAGACTGGAGAGTATTAAGAGGGGAACAAAAAAAGATTCAAGGGCTGGAGAGAGGGGGAAAAAAGCTCAAAATTGTGCCAGAAATTCTCTCTCTATGGCTCCCAGCATCACTGCACGTCACAATCTTTAATGTATTTACCCTCACACACCCCTGTGAGGTAGGCCAGTGCTCTTATCCCCTTTGTCCAGACAGGCACCAGAGGTACAGACAGGCTGAGTCACTTGCCCGTGATCACAGAGAAAGTCTGTAGGTGAGGAAGGAACTGAACCCATGAGTTCCACAACCCAGCCTAGCATCCTCATCGCTGAGCCATCCAGCCTCTGATGTCTTCTTCCTCCCGCTGTGGCCCATCCTCTGTACTGCTATAGCATTGAACGGGGCTGTCAGCTGGGGGAGAATTCTCCCAGCTCCGGCATTTTGTCTCACAGACATAGGCTTCCCCACAAAAGTTCCTTGGGGGAGGAAGGGCTAGGGGCAAAAGTAGGGGGAATGAGGAGTCCCTGTAGCACGCACTTGTGTCCCATAGGCATCTTTGAGCAGGACGGGGAGAAGAAGGCTGTAAAATCGAGCAGTTCCTGGATGAAATCAGTGGAGTCACACCAGCATAAAAACTGGAGTGTCACGGTCATGAGTCAGGCCCGTGGCCGGTAATTCTGCATGGTGCTATCAGGTTCACGAATGGTTCTGCATAAATCAGTAGAGGGTGAGACTGGAAAGATGAAATGCAGCTCGGAAAGCTTTAAGTACAAGTGCACTGGGAAACCCCTCCCTGTGCCTGGTTACACAGCGTGTGAATCACTGTAACTCCGTCGCTTAGGGGTTCGATTGCTGAGATGGTGATAGTGGTACAAGCCCTAGTGTTAACACCTGGACCCGAGTTACTGCGGCCCCACCAGTGCGCGTTGTATCACTGTAACTATAGCAGTAGGGATAAAACGGTACAGTTTTTGTGTGTAGACAAGACCTTGACTGTTAGAGAGTGGAGGATGGGGAAAGTGACCCTGATGAGAAGGTATTGCTCTGGCAGGGGGCGGGAGGGCTCACAGTTCCCCTTTCAGTGATCTGGGAGAGCTGAGAAAGGCTTAACCGTTTCTGAGCTCCTTGTTCAATATTAGTGTACAAGCCGGCCATTTTTTTCCTGTCATGGTCAGGGCCGGCTCTAGGTTTTTTGCCGCCCCAAGCAAAAAAATTTTTGGCTGCCCCCCGTCCCAGCCCTGGGCTCCTCGCCGCACCCCCTGCCGCCCCAGCCCTGGGCTCTCCCCCACCACCCGCACCCCCCTGCTGCCCCAGCCCTGGGCTCTCCCCCC